>NC_137326.1:65575231-66175231 GCF_965287045.1 Carcharhinus amblyrhynchos
AGAGGAAGAGGATGACAGGTGACTTCGTAGAGGTTTATAAGATGATGAGTGGGATTGATAGCGTGGACGTGCAGAGACTATTTCCTGGGGTGAACGTAGCTGTTACTAGGGGGCATAACTATAAGGTTCATGATGGGAGATACAGGAAGGATGCCTAAGGTAGATTCTTCACTCAAAGAGTGGTTGGGGTGTGGAATACACTGCCTGCTGTGATAGTGGAGTCGGACACTTTAGGAACTTTCAAGCAGTTATTGGATAGGCACATGGAGCACACCAGAATTATCGGGAATGGGATAGTCTGATCTTGGGTTTGGACATAGCTCGGCACAACATTGAGGGCTGAAGGGCCTGTACTGTGCTATACTGTTCTATGTTCTATACAAGGCCTTTCTCATGCCCCTTTCTGCTCTTCTAACTACTTAAGTTCTCTCTTGCATTTCCTATATTCTTCTAGGGCCACAGCCGACTTGCTCCCTTTGAACTTGCCGAAAGCCTTCCTCTTCTTGCTCATCCAATCCTGAATTAATCGAGACATCCAGGGTTTCCTGAACTTTTTTCTGCTACATTTACCCCGAAGGGATACTCTCCCTAGCTCCTTTTTGAACGTCTCCCCATTGCTCTGCTGTAGACCTACCCAGTCAACTTTAGCCACATTGTGTCTTATTTTAATAAGATCTGCCTTCCCACAATCCAACGCCACTTTTTGCAAGCTATATTTCTCCTTGCCCTGAAATTTGGACCATACAGTGTTATGGTCACCATCGTTAAATTGCTCCCCACAACCAGATCCAACACTGCACCATCTATCCCTTGTTGGGCCTTCTATATATTGATACAAAAAACACCCCTGGATACAATGCAAAAAATGCACCTCCTTTAAATGTTGCAAAAGTTGAAATCCCTGATATAAATATCCAATTATTACTCTTATACACCTCTGAACTGCCTACTTCCTACTGACTATAATGCACTATAAGAGGTAAAGTGGATAATTTAAGGGTAACATGGCAGGGCAGCTTGGTCATGTGGAACGTTCTTCCTGTGTAATTTGGGAAGTCAGGGACACTTTCAGTATTCAGGATGACCACTTGTTCAGAAAGTGTCTCCAGCCTGCAGCTATTTTGAAATCCGTGTTTCGGACTGGAGCTGCAACTGGATTCACTGTGGGGCATCCGCAAGGATCAGATCTTTGTGGATGGCACATCCAGTGGGATGGTCACATCAAGGTTGGGAGTGTGCAGGCAGGAAGAGAATGCATGATCACCTGACAGAAAAAAGTAGCAGTCCCAGAGCTCCCCGAGTCCATCTCCCTCTCTAATATGTTTTACATTTTGAAGGTGGTTTCTCAAGAGAATGCAGCAAGAGTCAAGTCCATGGCACCACAAGTGGCTACATAAAGTGGGGAAAAAAATAAAGAATGGGAGAGCAATACTGATTGGTGATTTTATTTGTAAGTGGCTGCAGATGTGAATTCAGGATGGTATGTATGTTGCCTCCCTGGTGCCAGTGTCAAGGATTTCACCGAGCAGAATTCTGAAGGGGGAGAGCGAACAGCCAGAAATCATGGTACTTACCAGTACCAACAATGTAGGTAAGAGAGATGTGGTCCTGAAAGCAGGATAAAGGGAGCTAGGAAATAAATTAAAATGCAGGATCTCAAAGGTAGTAATCTCAGGATACCCTCAATGAATCGCAATACTCTCTGAGCAAAGAAATTCCTCCTCATCTCTGTAAAACGGATGACTGCTTTACTCTGGGATTATGCCCTCTGGTCCAAGACTCTCCCACAAGGGGAAACAACCTCTCAGCATCTACCATGTCAAGCTCCTCGAGAATTCTGTATGTTTGAATAAGGTTGCCTTTCATTCTTGTAAACTCCACTGAGTACAGGCCCATCCTACTCAATGTCTCCTCTTACTTACGTGGCGAAAAACTGCAGCAGGCGACGGTGCAGAGGGACCTCGGGGTCCTTGTGCATGAGTCGCAAAAACCCAGCTTGCAGGTGCAGCAGGTGGTCGGGAAGGCGAATGGGATGCTGGCCTTCATAGCGAGGGGGATTGAATATAAAAGTAGGGAGGTCTTGCTGCGGCTGTATAGGGCATTGGTGAGGCCGCAGCTGGAGTACTGTGTGCAGTTTTGGGCACCGTGCTTACGCAAGGATATTGTGGCCTTGGAGGGAGTGCAGAGGAGGTTTACTAGGCTGATGCCGGAGTTGCGGGGGTTGAGCTATGAGGAGAGGCTGAATAAACTAGGCTTGTACTCGTTAGAGTTTAGAAGAATGAGGGGAGATCTCATTGAGACGTACAAGATGTTGAATGGGATGGATAGGATGGAGGTGGAGAGGCTCTTCCCGCTCAGAAAGGACAGTAGGACTAGGGGGCACAGCCTCAAGATAAAGGGGGGGGGCGGTTTAGAACGGAGTTGAGGAAGAATTTCTTCACTCAAAGGGTGGTAAATCTCTGGAATTCTCTGCCCGTTGAAGTGGTGGAGGCTACCTCGCTAAATATTTTTAAGACGCGGGTTGATGGGTTTTTGGTAAGAGAGGGGATTAAGGGTTATGGGGAGAGGGCGGGAATGTGGAACTGAGCCACGACAGATCAGCCATGATCTTATTGAATGGCGGGGCAGGCTCAAAGGGCTAGATGGCCTACTCCTGCTCCTATTTCTTATGTTCTTATGTTCTCCTCATAAGAAAATCCTTCTAAACCCAGGATCAACTTAGTGAACCTTCTCTGGACTGTCTCCAATGCCAATATATATTTCCTTAAATAAAGGGACCAAAACTGTTCACAGTATTCCAGGTGTGGTCTAACTCGTGCCTTGTATGGTTTTAGCAAGACTTTTCTATTTTTATATTTCATCTCCTTTGAAATAAGGGCCAATATTGCATTTGCCTTTCCTATTACCTGCTGAACTTGCACGCTAGCTTTTTGTGATTAATACAGTGAGCTTGACACGCCAGCAACTGACCCAGTTAGCTATGTGGCAGTAATCTGTCAATCAAGTGAAGCCTGGTTAGGGCCTCAATAGTTGTGATCACTTAGGAATTTTAAACTGATGTGTGAGTCATCTCAGCTCAGCTCACTTCAGCTGTATTTAAGGCACTGGTTTTAACAAGCGCACGACCAGTGAGTTTGTGTGCACCGGTGGGAGAGAGACAGCAGCCAAAGCAAGATCAGCCAAAGTGAGGGTATTGGAAATTTGGAGCGGAGTAGGAATTCGGTGCTGAGGGGAAAGAGGTGCTCACCTTTGGGAGGAGCACAGAGATGGACCTGCAAAGGAGACTCGAGGGCAAGGGAGAAGTAGAAAGAAATTGAACTGTGACGCCACAGCCAGCAGGTAAGTAGTGTTTTTTTTTTCGTTTTTCTCTTTTTTCCTCATGGCATTGCAGTTTTGTTGTGAGGCAATTTAAGGGTCAAGTAATGGCGGAGATCCCAGGTCCCTGTCATGTTCCTCTTGTGCGATGTAGGAATTCACTGGACCTTTCTGGTGTCCCTGGCTCCTTCACATGCTGGAAACATGTCTACTGCAGCTCCTGTTTGATCGCTTGACGGCTCTGGAGCTGCAAATGAATTCACTTTGGAGCATCCATGATGCTGAGTAAATTGCGGATAGCACATTCAGTGAGTTGCTCACACCGCAGATACAAATTACTGAGGAAGATAGGGAATGGGTGACCACCAGACAGATGAAGAGTAGGAGGGCACTGCAGGAGTGCCCTATGGTCATCTCTCTCCAAAATAGATATTCCATTTTGGATACTGTTGGAGGAGACAGCTCACTGAGGGAAGATGGCAGCAGCCAGGTTGATGGCATCGTGGCTGGCTCTGCTGCACAGGGGAGCAGGATAAAGATAGGGGATTCAATTGTAAGAGAATAGATAGGCATTTCTGTGGATGCAAACAACACTCCAGGATGGTATGTTGTCTCCCTGGTGCAAGGGTCAAGGATGTCTTGGAGCAGCTGGAGGGGGAGAGTGAACAGCCAGCTGTCATGGTGCATATAGGCACCAACGATATAGGTAAAAAATGGAATGAGGTCTTACAAGCTGAATTTGGGGAGTTAGGAGCTAAACTAAAAAGTAGGACCTCAAAGGTAGTGATCTCTGGATTGTTATTAGTGCCACGTGCTAGTCAGAGCAGGAATGTCATGATAGTTAAGATGAAGGCTTGAGGGATGGTGCAAGAGGGTGGGTTTCAAATTCCTGGGACATTGAAACCGGTTCTGGGGGAGATGGAACCAGTACAAATCAGATAGTTTGCACCTGGGCTGGAATGGAACCAATGTCGAAGGGGGAATGTTTGTTGTTGCTGTTGGGGAGGGTTTAAACTAATGTGGCAGGGGATGGAAACCGATGCAGGAAGTCAGAGGGAAGGAAAGTGGGGACAGAAACAAAGGGCGGTAAGAGAATAGTGGACGCAGAGAAGCCAAAGACAAAAATCAAAAAGGGCCACATTACATCATAATTCTCAGAGGGCAATGAATGCCAAAAAAAATGCCTGAAGGCTCTGTGTCTCAATGTGAGGAGCATTTATAATAAAGTGAATGAATTAACTGCGCAGATAGTTATTATGGATATGATGCAAGTGATATCAGAGGGATCTGGCTCCAGGGTGATCAGGGATGGGAACCCAACATCCAGGGGTATTCAATATTCAGGAAGGATAGATGGAAAGGAAAGGGTAGCCTTGCTGGTTAAAGAGTAAGGAAGGATATTAGCCTGGACAACGTGGAATCTGAATGGGTGGAGCTGCGGAACACCAAAGAACAAAAATGGCTTGTGGGAGTTGTGAATTTATGAACCTATAAAATGTGTCCAGGAAGGTTCTTTGGAACAATATGTTGATAGTCCAATTAGAGAGGGAGCTAAACTGGACCTAGTACTGGGGAATGAGTCCAGTCAGGTCAAAGTTTCAGTGGGGGAACATGTGGCAAATAGTGACCACAATTCTGTAAACTTTTGAATAGTCATGGAAAAGGATGAGTATTGTCCTATGGGTAATGTGCTGAATTGGGGGAAGGCTAACTACAGCCAGATTAGGCAGGATTTGGTGGCTGTTGATTGGGAGAAGCTGTTCAAGGGTAAATCGACATCTGGCACATCTTGAGCTGCCTTCTTGAATTGCTGCATTGTGGGTTGACCCACAATGCCGTTAAGGGAGGGAATTCCAGGATTTTGACCCAGTGATTATGAAGGAACAGCGATATATTTCCAAGTCAGGATGGTGAGTGGATTGGAGGGGAACTTGTAGATTGTGGTGTTCTGATTTATCTGCTGCCCTTGTCCTTCTGGATGGAAGTGGTTGTGGGTTTGGAAGATGCTATCTAAGGATCTTTGGGGAATTGCTGCAGTGCACCTTGTAGATAGTACACACTGCTGCTTTTGAGTGTTGGTAGTGGAGGAAGTGGATGTTTGTGGATGTGGTACCAATCAAGCAAGCTGCTTTGTCCTGGATAGTGTCAAGCTTCCTGAGTGTTGTTGGAGCAGCACCCATCAAGGCAAGTGGGGAGTAGGGGAGTATTCCATCACACTCCTGACTTGTGCCTTCTGGATGGTGGAAAGGCTTTGGGGAGTCAGGAGATGAGTTATTCACAATATTCCTAGCCTCTGACCTGCTGTTGTAGCCATTGTGTTTACATGATGAGTTCAGTTGAGTTTCTGGTCAATGGTAACCCCAAGGATGTTGACTTTCATCTTCACAAAAGAGGACACAAATCAAATGCCAGAAATGTTGGAGGGTGCAAGATTTAGTGACAGGAAGAAAAAAGTAAAGTTTATTTATTAGTCACAAGTAGGCTTACATTCACACTGCAATTAGTCTACAAGACTAATGTAGTCTACAAGATTACGAGAGGCATGGAGAGAGTGGATAGTCGGAAGCTTTTTCCCAGGGGGCACGGGTTTAAGGTGTGAGGGGCAAGGTTTAAAGGAGATATACAAGGCAGATTTTTTACACAGATTGGTGGGTGCCTGGAACTCATTGCAGGGGAGATAGTGGAAGCAAATATGGGAGTGAGTTTTAAGGGCCATCTTGACAAATACATGAATAGGATGGGAATAGAGGGATGTGGTCCCTGGAAGGGTAGGGAGTTTTAGTTAAGTCGGACAGCATGGTCAGTACAGGCCCGGAGGGCTGAAGGGCCTGTTCCTGTGCTGTAATTTTCTTTGTTCCTCCCTTGTAATTGCGATTTGTTCTAACGGGTCTACACATCCCTCTGAGACACTACCAATCAACGTGTCCCTCTCCTTTGTGAATACTGATACAAAGTTTTCATTTAGGATCACATCTACTTCCTTGAGTTCTATGCATACAGTCTTTTAAACAGCAGTTGATAGAAGTGCAGGACAGGCATGTGCCTGTAAAAAGAAAGGGCAGGAAAGGTAGGATTCGAGAACTGTGGATAACCAGGGAAATTGTGGGTCTAATCAAAAAGAGGCAAACATAAGGTCCAGGCAGCTAAAAACAGATGAAGCAATGGAGGAATACAGAGAGAGTAGAAAAGAACTCACACAGGGAGTTAGAAGGGTAAAAATGGGATCGTGAAATGTCCTTGGCAGACAGGATTAAAGAGAATTGCAAGGCATTTTATACATACGTTAGGAACAAGAGGGTTGTCAGAGAAAGAGTCGGACCTCTCAAGATCAAAGGAGGGGGATTATATCGCTGTTCCTTCACAATCGCTGGGTCAAAATCCCTTAACGGCATTGCGGGTCAACCCATAATGCAGCAATTCAAGAAAGCAGCTCACCACCATCTTCTCAAGGGCAACAATGGATGGGCAATAAATGCTGGCCAGTCAGTGACACCCATATCCCACGAATGAATAAAAAAAAAGTATACATTCAGTTGCTCAGCCACTTTGTTCCCTATTATACATTCCCTCATTTATGTCTGTAGGGGACCTATATTTGTCTTCACCAACCGCTTTCTCTTCATGTATCTATAGAAACTCTAAGTGTTAGTCTTTATGTTCCCTGCAAGTTTACTTTCGTACTGTATTTTCCCCTTCTTAACCAATCCCTTGGTCTTTCTTTGCTGAATTCTAAACTGCTCTCAATCCTCAGACCTATTATTTTGGCAGAGGTGATAGTGGATGCCTTAGTGATTATTTACCAAAATTCGCTGGATTCCAGGGAAGTGCCAGAAGATTGGAAAACGGCTAATGTTATGCCGCAGTTTAAAAAAGGTAGTAGGCAAAAATCAGGGCATTACAGGCTGGTTAGTTTAACGTCTGTAGTTGGAAAAATGCTTGAATCCGTCATCAAAGAAGAAATAGCGAGGCACCTAGAAAGGAATGGTTTGATCGAGCAAACGCAGCACGGATTCGTTAAGGGGAAGTCGTGTTTGACAAATTCATTGGATTTCTATGAGGATGTGACTAGTGCAGTAGACAGAGGGGAACCGGTGGATGTGGTGTTTCTCGATTTTCAAAAGGCGTTTGATAAGGTGCCGTACAAAAGGTTGCTGCAGAAGGTTAGGGTGCACGGAGTTGGGGGTAAGGTGTTAGTGTGGATAGACAATTGGTTGTCTAATAGGAGGCAGAGAGTTGGTAACAATGGGTGCTATTCTGATTGGCGGTTGGTGACTAGTGGAGTGCTGCACGGATCGGTGCTGGGGCCTCAGCTATTTACCATTTATATAGATGATCTGGAGGAGGGGGCTGAGCGTAGGGTGACGAAATTTGCTGATGACACGAAGATGAGTGGAAAAGCAAATTGCGCAGAGGGTGTGGAAAGTCTGCAGAGGGATCTGGATAGGCTGAGCGAGTGGGCGAGGACCTGGCAGATGGAGTATAATGTTAATAAGTGTGAGGTTATCCACTTTGGCAGAAATAATAGTAGGAGGGATTTAAAGGGCGAAAAGCTGCAGCATGCTACGGTGCAGAGGGACCTGGGGGTCCTTGTGCACGAGTCGCAAAAACCCAGTCTGCAGGTGATCAAGAAGGCAAATGGAATGCTGGCCTTTATAGCGAGGGGGATAGAATATAAAAGCAGGGAGGTCTTGCTGCAACTGTACAGGATACTGGTGAGGCCACAGCTGGAGTACTGTGTGCAGTTTTGGCCACCGCACTTGCGCAAGGATATTTTGGCCTTGGAGGGAGTGCACAGGAGGTTCACTCGGCTGATACTGGAGATGAGGGGGTTGGACTATGAAAAGAGACTGGGTCTGTACTCGTTGGAGTTTAGAAGGGTGAGGGGGAATCTTATAGAGACATATAAGATAATGAAAGGGATGGATAGGGTAGAGTTAGAGAGATTCTTCCCGCTTAGAAAGGACAGTAGGACTAGAGGGCACAGCCTTAAGATAAGGGGGGGTGCAGTTTAGATCGGAGTTGAGGAGGGACTTCTTTGCTCAAAGGGTGGTAAATCTCTGGAATTCTCTGCCTGTTGAAGTGGTGGAGGCTACCTCGCTGAATATATTTAAGTCACGGGTATATAAGTTTTTGACAGACGACGGAATTAAGGGTTATGGGGAGAGGGCCGGAATGTGGAACTGAGCCACTTCAGATCATCCATGATCTTATTGAATGGTGGGGCAGGCTCGAAGGGCTAGATGGCCTACTCCTGCTCCTATTTCTTATGTTCTTATGTTTTCTTGGCCAATCTATATGCTTCTTCCTTGGATCAGATACACTCTAATTTCCTTTGTAAGCCATGGATTGGCCCTCTTACCCATTTTGCTTTTGTGCCTGACAGGAATAAACAGTTGCTACAGTTCCCCTATTCATTCCCTGAATGTTTGCCATTGTCTATCCACATTGGGGAGTAACTCTCCCCAGTCTATCAAGGCCAACTCCAAGATATCATCTCTCTTTATTGCAGTAATTGACTCCTTAATTAATAGTGCCACACTACCTTCCTTTCTAGCTCGTCTGAAGATCTTTTACCAATGAATAGTGAGTTAGAACATAAAACATTACAGCGCAGTACAGGCCCTTCGGTCCTCGATGTTGCGCCGACCAGTGGAACCAATGTAATGACCCTCTAACCTAAACTATTCCAATGTTATCCATATGCCTATCTAATGACCATTTGAACACCCTTAAAGTTGGCGAATCCACAACTGCTGCAGGCAGGGCATTCCACGCCCTTACTACCCTCTGAATAAAGAACCTACCTCTGACATCCATCCTATAACTACCACCCCTTAATTTAAAGCTATGTCCCCTCGTGTTAGCCATCACCATCTGAGGAAAAAGGCTCTCACTGTCCACCCTATCCAATCCTTTGATCAGTCCTGTCCTTCCCTCAACCATATTTGTTGAGGGCAACAACATCACACCTCCATGTGTCAGTCCACACTTTTAAATCATCAGTCTCACCTCTTCCACTTCTATCATTAAAGACCATCCAGTCTTGCCTTACTCTCTTGACGTCTAACGTAGCTGAAAAACTCCAATTTGCTTCCTTTACTGCAGCATGATGCGTCTCTATTTCACTAATATTGACATGTCAGCAACATCATTAATCAATGCAGAGAAACAGAGATCCCCATCAGTAAGTGAGACAGCAGTGAACAACTGTGAATCTCTGCATTCTCTGACTGTCAGTCTGATGACCCAGCAGGGATACACACTGTCTGGATGCAGTGTGCATTTTGATTTCAGATAGTGATAATATTGAGCCATTCTGTTCACCTTTAGGAGGTATCGGCTGGAGCATTCAATCCGATCTACCGCTGTTAAACCAATGGAGTGACATATTGATACAGCATTAGTCGACCAGGCTGTAGAGAAGTTCAACCTGAAATATGAAACAGTTACAAACTTTCTTGTGAACAGAGGCTAAGAAACAAAAGCAGCAAGACTCAAAACACCAGGAATTCCTTCCACTGAGCTCCCACACCAATCCTCCGCATTACTTGAGTAGGCTACCATGCGTCAAAGCTGAAGGAAGTCAGACCCCAATGAAACCCCAGGGAGCTCATCTGTGAGGGGTCATGGTCCCCTCACCCAGAACACACATCGCTTTAGGTTGCTGTACTATTCACACTCACTGATCATACCTGAGCTTCCTGCTCTATGTCCACACTCACCTAGGCCCAATCTCCACTAGCAGCTCTCCATCACTCGCACTGAGGATGGGTTGTGTGGAAATGCTCTGGGCATTGAAAGGTGATTGAAAAATCCAGGTGAGCTTGTGCCTGTCATGTGGACTGGGAGAGGTTGAACCTGTGAAAAAGGATCAGAGAGTCAGGAGACATATCACCACAGCAGGGAGGCCAGAGTTTGGACAGCTGAACTGAGTGAGCTGCTCCAAGGACTCAAAGAGGGTTAGCGATACTGAGACAGAGAGCCCGAAGGAGGGGGGTGGGGGGAAAGAGTTGGGGATAGACTGAAGCAGGGACATCAAGGGTGAAATAGAATCAGATCACAACCAAGTTGCTACGGATATCAAACAGTGCCTCTTCCCAACAACTCCAATATGATTCCCACCTGTCCAGTTAACATTGTAGCAGAGCTCTCGGCTAACGCACTCAATCCTGTCCAGATGGTGCAACCTAGACCGAAGGATGATTCTCTCCACATCCAGAGATGGGAGCTTAGTGGGACTCTTATAGAAATGAAGCACAACCATCTGAGGAGGAAAGCGAACAACATAACATCAGTATAAGAAATAAGCACAGCACCTATACAGTGTAATCAAAGAAGGGCAAGGGAGTGGGGGGAGGAGAGCAGGAGGGAGCGAGGTGGGGGGGGAGGACGGGAGGGAGCGAGTGGGGGGAGGAGAGCGGGAGGGAGTGAGGGGGGCGGAGGAGAGCGGGAGGGTGCGAGGGGGGGAGGAGAGCAGGGGGGGGTTGGAAGGTGGGCTAGAAGTACTGAAATGAACTGGAAAGATACAACCTGTCAAGAAACACCAAGAAACAGCAGCAAGCTGAAATGAGCCGAGTTGAAGTGAAACTCTTGTAATTGGCAGCACGAGTCACATCAAATCCAGAATCATGAGTATCTCATCAGAGCATTGAGCAATCAGCAACGTGGATGAACTTTCCAATTCAAGAGTTCCCAAATTTGTTTGTGCTTCTCTGCAGATGTCTGTTGTTTGCTGGGAGCGAAGCGTACAACAGCACTCCCACTCCCCTACCACCCCGGCTAAGCTGCACTTCGCTACTCCACCCCTGAACCCTTCACCTGCCTTCCAGAATTTGCAAACTCAGTATCTGTTGACCTTGAGCTATGATGTGGAGATGCTGCCACTGGACTGGGGTAAACACAGTAAGAAGTCTCACAACACCAAGTAAAATCCAACAGCTTTATTTGGTAGCAAATGCCACAGTGGCGTTTGCTGCCAAATAAACCTGTTGGACTTTAACCTGGCATTATGAGACTTCTTACTGTGTTGACCTTGAACTATCCAGAGCTACAACAACACGTGCATAAAGTACAAGGAGCTGATCAGCAACAAGTACTGCGCAATCGCAGGGTCAGTATTGAGGGAATAATGCATGATCAGAGGGACAGGATTGAGGGAATGCAACAGGGCTGGAGGGAGTGCCGCACTGTTGGCGGATCAATACTGGAGAATGCCACACTGTTGAAGGGTCAGAATTGAAGAAGTGCTGCAATCTTGAAGGATCATAGAGTCACTACATGCAAACAGGCCTTTTGGCCCAACCTGTCCCAGTTTTACCATTAAGCTAGTCCCAATTGCCCATGTTTGGCCCCTTCCCCTCTGTACTAACCTTACCCATGTAACTGTATAAATGATTTTTAAAAGACAAAGTTGTGCTCGTCTCTAACACTACCTCTGGCAGCTCATTCCAGACACTCACCACCCTGTGTGTGAAAGAAATGCCCATCTGGATCCTTTGTATCTCTCCCTATTCACTTTAAATCTATCCTGTCCAGTTTTATATCCTTGGGAAAAGATGTTAACTATCTACACAGTGATGTGGAGATGCCGATGTTGAACTAAGGCGGACACAGTAACAAGTCACACAACACTTGCGGACATCACACTTCTCACAGTCTCCTCATTCTATTTGTGATTAAGGACTGGAGCCGTGTAAGGTCCAGTTTCCGGCACAGTGGCGCTGCTGCCTCACATGCCACAGTCCGTGCAAACTCCAAACATTCTCCCCGTGTCTTGACCTAGGTTTCGTCCGAGTGCTCCATTTCCTCCCACACTCCAAAAATGTGCGAGTTAGGTGGATTGGTCATACTAAATTGCCACTTAGTGTTTGGTTGACTAGCTAGGGTAAATGCATGGAGTTATAGGGATGTGGCCGTGGTGGGACTGTGGTCGGTGCAGACCTGATGGGCTGAATGGCCTCCTTGTGTACTGTAGGATTCTATAACAGCAAGTTGAAGTCCAATAGGTTTATTTGATTCCAAACAAACCTGTTGGACTTTAACCTGGTGTTGTGAGCTTTCTTACCTTATCTATGCCCCTCATTATTTCATAGACCTCTATAAGATCACCCCTCAGCTTTCTACACTCCGGACAGAAAAAGTCCCAGTCTATCCAGTCTCTCTTTATAACTCAAACCATCAAGTTCTGGTAGCATCCCAGTGAATCTTTTTTGCACTCTTTCTAATTTAATAATATCCTTTCTATAATAGGGTGACCAGGATGTACACGTTATTCCAAGTGTGGCCTTACCAATGTCTTGTACAACTTCAACAAGGCATCCCAACTCCTGTATTCAATGTTCTGACCAATGAAACCAAGCATGCTGAATGCCTTCTTCACCACCCTGTCCACCTGGAGTTATGAACCTGTACCAATAGATTTCATAGCTCTGTAACTCTCCCCAATACCCTCCCATTAACTGAGTAGGTCCTGGCCCAATTTGATCTATCAAAATGCATTACCTCACATTTATCTAAATTAAACTCCATCTGCCATTCATCGACCCACTGGCCCAATTGATCAAGATCCTCTATGCTACCAATCTTGGTGCCATCTGCAAACTTACTAACCATGCCTCCTAAATTCCCTTCCAAATCATTAACATAAATGACAAAGAATAATGCACCCAGCACCGATCCCTGCGGCATATCGCTAGTCACAGGTCCCCAGTTTGAAAAACAACCCTCTACAACCACCCTCTGGCTTCTGTCATCAAGCCAATTTTGAATCTATTTCGCCACCTCACCCTGGATCCTGCGAAATCTAACCTTATGCAAAAACCTACCATGCGGTACCTTGTCAAAAGCCTTGCTAAAGTCCATGTTGACAACATCAACTGCACTGCCCTCATCTACCTTCTTGGTTACCCCTTCAAAAACTTCAAAAAATTGATTTATCTATTTGTAGAAGCTCTTTGGATTCTCCCTTGCCTTATCTGCCAAAGCAATGTCATGTTCCTTTTTTGCCCTCCTGATTTCTCTAACTCTACTCCAACAACCTCTATACTCTTCAAGGGATTCACTCGATCCCAACTGCCTATGCTTGTCTTATTCCTCCTTCTTCTTTTTGACCAGAGCCTCAATATCCCAAGTCATCTGCCTTGCCCTGTTAGGCCTCTTGCATTGAACTAAATAGAGTTTAATCTGAATTTCCCTTGCTTTCTGCCCTATTCTTGCCTGACCTATCTAGTACTGGGGTTACTGACACTGCCTTTACTATTTAACACGCTCTCTTTAATTTCCATGCTGTCCTCAACCTTCTGTCTCCCACTCCCTTACCAATCTAGTTTAAACCCTCCAAAGTGGCTCTATCAAATCTCCCCACCAGGATATTAGTTCCCCCTCCAGTTCAGGCATAACCCACCCATCACCCGTGCCCCAGAAGAGATCCCAACGATCTACATATCTAAATCCCTGCCCCCTACACCAGCTCTCACGCCAAGCTTTCATTTGCCTAATCTTCCTAGACCTACTCTCACAAGCACATGGCACCAACAATAGTCCAGAAATAACAACCCTCGAGCCTTCTGCCTAACTCTATATTCACACTTCAGGATCTCATCCCTTTTCCTACCTATGTCATTGGTACCAATGTGTACAACGACTTCTGGCTGCTCACTCTACCGCTTAAGAATGTCCTTTAACCACTCAGAGACATCCTAGACCTTGGCACCAGACAGGCAACACAGATGGAGTCTCGGTTGTGGCCACAGAAATGCCTGTCTGTGCCTTTAACTAGCGAGTCACCTATTACTACTGCTCGCTTACTCTTTGTCCGACCCTGTTCTACAGCAGAGCCAAGTGAGTGCCATAGGCCTCACTGCTGCTGGTATTTTCCCTGAGGGGCTATCCCCTTCGATGGTATTCAAAATGGTATGCCTGTTTGAAAGGGAATAACCACAGGAGACTCCTGCAGTACCTGCCTGCCTCTCCTGGTAGTCACCAATATATCTAAATATAAATTTATAAATCTATATTCTCAATTTCCACAGCTTCTCAGTGATTTATATAGATAAATCTATATTCTCAGTTTACTCACCCTGTCATTCTGTGGATTTATAAATCTACACTCTCAGTTTACTCACCATCTCACTATAGAAAAAAAATTGCCCTTTCATGTCAGAGAGATTAGCAGATCAAATATGTTACAGGGATAGGGCCTGGGTGAGGCTGTCATCGATGCAGGCTCCTTCTGTACTGTGGGGATTCTGTGCTTCATATACCAATATTTTCAGTTTCCCATCCTCCTTATAGATTTATAAATCTATATTCTCGGTTACTCACCGTCACACACTGTGGATTTCTAAATCTATATTCTCTATTTACTCACCTTCACATACCATCGATTTCACAGAATCATGAAACCACAGAGAGCAGAAGAGGCCACCATTGTGTGTCAGGGAATGAAATTTTATACTTTGGGGTTTTAGAATTGCTATTCTAAATAACAAGTTGGGAAGGTTTGTCTTTCAACTTGATTGGTTGAAGTTGGATAAATTAAGTACTAAATAAGAAAAAAAAAATTGGGCGGCATGGTAGCACAGTGGTTAGCACGACTGCTTCACAGCTCTAGGGACCTGGGTTCGATTCCCAGCTTGGGTCATTGTCTGTGTGGAGTTTGCACGTTCTCCTCGTGTCTACACGGATTTCCTCTGGGTGCTCCGGTTTCCTTCCACAGTCCAAAGATGTGCGGGTCAGGTTGATTGCTAAAATTGCCTTTAGTGTCCTGAGATGCATAGGTTAGCGGGATTAGTGTGTAAATATGTAGGGATATGCGGGTAGGGCCTGGGTGGGATTGTGGTCAGTGCAGATATGATGGGCCAAATGGCCTCTCTCTGTACTGTAGGGTTTATATGATGAGGCCCTTTGGCCAATTGAGTCCACAACGACACATTGGAAACACTTGACCTCCCACCTAATTCCATCTGCCAGCACTTGGTCCATAGCCCTGAATATTATAACGTGCCAAGTATTCATTCAGATACATTTTAAAGGATGTGAGGCAATCGACCTCTACCACCCTCCCAGGCTGTACATTCCAAACCATCACCACCCTCTGGACACTGGCTTTCACTCAATAAAGCAGCCTTCTGTCATCACCCTCTCTCCCAAAACTGAGCAATATTGAACCCATTTTATCAAATTATCCCATGTGACTTTATCTTCTGTACCAGTCTTCCATGTGGGACCTTGTCAAAGTTTTGCTGAAATCCATATAAACAACATTGACTGCACTACCCTCATCTACAACCTGGTCACCTCCTCAAAAAATTCAATTTGTTAGGCATGACCTCCCACTGACAAAGCATGCTAACTATCTTGATCAAGCTTTGCCTCTCCAAGTGGAGATGGATGCTCTCCTTAGAAGTTTCTAATAGTTTCCCCATCACTGACGTGAGACTCACTGGTCTGTGGTTCCCTGATTTACCTCTACAACGCTCCTTAAATGGCAGGGTAGTACGACTAGGAAGATTACGCAAATGAAAGTTTGGCTTGAGAGTTGGTGTAGGGGGTTTAGATATGTGGATCGTTGGGATCTCTTCTGGGACATGGGTGATCTGCTCAGGAGGGACAGGTTATACCTGAACTGGACAGGGAACTAATATCCTGGCGGAGAGATCTGACAGAGCCACTTGGGAGGGTTTAAACTAGTTTGATAAGGGGGTGGGAGACAGAAGGTTGAGGACAGCATGGAAATTAAAGACAGCATGTTAAATAGTAAAGGCAGTGTCAGTAATCCTAGTACTAGACAGGTCAGCTGTTCTCCAGTTGTCTGGCACCAGTCCCCTCGCTCCCTCCCACTCTCCCTCCTCACTTACTGTGTGTACCTCCACCGTGGCCAGAGAGGGATTGAAAATTTGGGTCAGAGCCCCTGCAATCTCCTCCCTTGTCTCCCACAGTGGTCCAGGTCGAAATTCAGCTGGACCAAGAGATTTATGCACTTTTATGGCTGCCTATGCCTCCAATACTTCGTCCTTCCCTACGTCAATTTGCTCAAGAACTTCACAGTATCTCTCTCTCCCTGAATTCCATACCATCGTCCTCATTCTCTTGGGTGAGGCAGGTGTAAACTATTCATTCAACACTATACCAATGTTCTTTATAAATCTATATTCTCAATTTACTCACTCTCTCACACTATGAATATATAAATCTATATTCTCAGTTTACTCATCCTCTCACACTATGAATATATAAGTCTGTATTCTCAGTTTACTCACCCTGTCAATCTATGGATTTATAAATCTATATTCTCAATTACTCACGCTCTTATTATGGATTTATAAATTTAAATTCTCAGTTTACTCACCCTCTCACTGTAGATTTATGAATTTATAATCTGTTTACATCCTTCTCACTCTAAGGATTTATAAATCCAAATTTTCAGTCCTTTGAGACTTTGTAGTGATTGCTACAATTGAATGGCTTGCTCACCCATTTCAGAGGGCAGTTAAGAGTCAACCTCAATCCTGGGGCTCTGGAAACACATGTAGACCAGACCAGATAAGGATGCCAGATTTCCTTCCCTAAAGAATATTAGTGAACCAGGTATGTTTTCCCCACAATTGACAATGATTTCATGGTCATGGTAGACTCTTAATCCCAGATTTTTTTTATTGAATTCAAATTCCACCTTCTGCCATGGCAAAATTTGAACCCAGATCCCTAGAACATTATCTGGATTTCTGGATTAATAGTCAAGCGATAATACCACTAAGTCATTGCTTCCCCTATCTACAAGATACACTGCAGCAATTCACCAAAGATCCTGAGACAGCAGCTTCCAAACCTAGGATCACTTCTATCTAAAAGGACTAGAGCAGCAGATACATGGGAACACCATCAGCTGCAAGTTCTCCTCCAAGCCACTCGCCATCCTGACTTGGAAATTTATCATCGTTCCTTCACCGTCACTGGGCCAAAGTCCTGGAATTCTCTCCCTAATGGTATTCTGGGTCAACTGACAGCACATGAACTGCAGTGATTCACAAGAAAGCAGCTCACCACCACCTTAAGGGCAACTAGGGATGGGCAATAAATGAGGCCAGCCAGCAACGCCAATGTCCCACGAATGAATAAAAAAAAGTTTACTCACTCTATGGATTTATACACCTACATTCTCAGTTTATTCACCCTCACTCTATAGATTTATAAATCTATTTTCTCGGTTTACTCACCCTCTCACTCTATGGATTTATAATCTGTATTCACAGTTTATCTCTCCCTCTGCCACTCTATCTGCACTGCAGTTCCACACGTGGAGGAGCGACTTCCTCCCCAATCAGGAAGGTCCATGATGTCACGGGAAGTGCGACCCTCAATTGGTCAGACGTCCTTAGCGTCATGTTGGTAAAGGAGCGACTATCCTCTGCTGTCGGTGAAGGTTCTTCTCTATCTCCTCCATGTTGGTGAAGGTGCAGCTTCTCTCCGTTTCTTTGCCTGGTCCACTTGCTGAAACACGATTCGTTGGGTCACTGCACAGGCGCAGAAGCCACTGGGACAGCGTCGTTGTTGCCACGGAGACGCGACCCAGAAGTCAGATTTGGGTCAATGTATACAGGCTGGGAGGAGCTGACAGCTCTCATCCATCAAGCGCATTGAATGGAGAAGTGGACAGGGGAACGATGTGTTGTTTTGTATTCCACTGTTACTCAGGGATTTGTTCAAGTCACACATTGTTTCAGTCACCTGGGTTCCGAGGTTAAAAGTTTGACTTGTGGTTTTTCCGTTTGTGAAATGTGTTTATTAACAGGAAGGTAGTGTTGAATAAATGAGAGACTTGTACCAAGATTAAACTGAAGGCTTAAAACTTGACAATAGCAGCTTGGACAAGAAAGTTTGCTCCAGAACAGGAGGTGAACGTTGTTGTTGTTTGGAGGGAAATATGGAGTTTCTGGAGAGTTGGTGCTCAGTATCAGTGGGGGTGACCACTGCACAATCCTTGTGGAGACAAAGTCCCATCTTCACATTGAGAAGAAATTCCATCTTGGGGTGTGGCACTGGGCAACCATGAGGTGCTGTGGGCTGTAACTTCATGACTTGGCATATCTCCCCCTCTATCAGTATCACCAAGCCAGTGGATCAACCCTGGTTCAATGAAGAACACAGGGAAGGGGCATGTTCAGGAGCAACACTGGACATACCTAAAAATGAAGTGTCAACCTGATGAAGCTACAAGCATGTCATAGAACATTACAGTGCAGTACAGGTCCTTTGGCCCTCAATGTTGCGCCAACCAGTGGAACCAATCTAATGACCCTCTAATCTAAACTATTCCAATATTATCCATATGTCTATCCAATGACCATTTGAATGCCCTTAAAGTTGGCAAGTGCACTACTGCTGCAGACAGGGCAAATTTCCCATGTCAGATTTCCCAGTGCTTTCCTTAACTTTGCATGGCCTTGGTCATTACAGTGAAAACATCTGAATCTCATATTTTTTCTCTTCCACCCACATGTGGTTCATTTTTAAAATTAGATTTTCTGTTTTCTCAATCTCCCAGGAGATCTGCTTTACATTTACCAACTGAGGATTTATCCTTTCTCCGGTTTCTGTCCCTCACAGGCCGAAACTAAATTCGGAAAGCAAACTTTGATTAATGGCTAATTCATATCTACTGGAAGGCGATTGTGGTCTCCCTGCTGCCAGTCTCTGAACGGACAGAAAACGTTAGGAAGTGAAAGGGTGAACAGCCAGTGGCCGTGGTACATATTGGCAATAATGACATAGGGAGAGTGACGAGGTACTGCAGCAACTGTTTAGGGTGTTAGGTAGAAAGTTAAAAAGCAGGACCCCCAGAGTTGTCACCTCAGGATTGCGTCCCGTGCCATGGGCCAGTGAGGCTCGAAATAGGAGGACAGTATAGTTCAACACGTGACTAAAGAGCTGGTGGAAAAGGGAGGGTTTTGGACAGCTGGACCATTGTCCAATGCAGGAGGAAGCTGTATAAGAAGAATATGTTGTATCTAAACTGGAAGGGCATAAATTGTATGGCTGGGAGGTTTGCTAGTGTCACACTGGGGGGTTTAAACTATTTTGGCAGAGGTGTGGGAACCAAAGCAGAGGTGAATTAACTGAAGGGGAACGAGAGAGTAGT
Source organism: Carcharhinus amblyrhynchos (assembly GCF_965287045.1). NCBI lineage: Eukaryota > Metazoa > Chordata > Chondrichthyes > Carcharhiniformes > Carcharhinidae > Carcharhinus > Carcharhinus amblyrhynchos. Next base: position 65,594,685 of record NC_137326.1, read on the forward strand.
GCCAGTAAGACTCAGAGAAACAGCTGATAGGGTTTGGTTGCTAATCAATGAGGGTCTAGCAGACTGAAGCATATTTGTTTCAGTGCAATAGCGTAACAGGTCAATCAGCACAAGCAGCAAGTCCCCAACCAATGGATCAGATCTAAGCTATGCAGTCCTGCCACGTACAGTCGTGAATGGAGGTGGACAATTAAACAACTCACTAGAGAAGGAGGCTTCACGAATATCCCCATCATAGATGACAGAGCCAGGCACATCCATACAAAAGACAAGACTGAAGGGGCAGCACAGTGGCACAGTGATTAGCACTGCTGCCTCATAGCACCAGGGACTGGGTTCGTTACCGGCTTGGGTCACTTGTGGAGTTTGCACGTTTTCCCTGTGTCTGCTTGGGTTTCCTCTGGGTGCTCTGGTTTCCTCCTACAGTCCAAAGATGTGCAAGTTAGGTGAATTGGCCATGCTAAATTGCCTCTTAGTGTCCAATGATGTGCAAGTTAGGTAAATTGGCCATGCTAATACTCCCTTAGAATATCCGAACAGGTGCCGAAGTGCGGTGACTAGGGGATTTTCACAGTCACTTAGTTGCAGTGTTAATGTAAGCCTACTTGTGACTAATAAATAATAAACTGAAGCATGCACAGCAATTTTAGCCAGAGATGTCAAGTGGATGATCCATCCCAACCTTCTGCGGAGATCTCCAGCATCACAGAGGCCAACCTTCAGTCAATTCATGACATCAATAAACAACTGAAAGTACTGTATTTTGCAAAGACTGTGAGCTCTGACAATATTCCAGTAACAGTGTGGTGATATTGATCCTCTAAGAAATGTATTTATCTCATGTTTCTTGTCCAACATTTCCTCACTCCCCTTGCTCTCACAAGAGCACACTCCCTCCCTTCTATGGCTCTGAGAGTGCCACATTCCCTCACTCTTACCTCTGCCTCAGTGCCACACTGCCTCACTCCTATCACTCTCACAGTAGCAGATACCCTCATTTCTATCTGTCTCAGGTGCTAAACTGCTTCACTTCTGCCTCTCTGTCAGTGCCACACTCCCTCACTCCTACTTCACCAGGATGCCACATTCCCTCACTCCTAATCCACTCACAGTGCCACACTACCTCACTCCTATCTCTCTCAGTGGCACACTGTGGTCACTGCCCCCTAAGGGTTCCTTCACCTTAAGACCCTTATCAAGTCTGCCTCATTACACATCATCAAATCCGGAATTGCCCATTTCCCAGTGGGCTTCACCACAAGCTGCTCCAAAAAGCTGGTTCGTAGACATTCCACAAATTCCTTCTCACAGTGCCACACTCCCTCAGTCCTGCCTCTCTCACATTTGCATACTCTCCTATCCCTCTCACAGTGCCATACTCCCTCATTCCTGCCACTCTCAAAGTGCCACACTAACTGACTCCCACTCCTCTCCCACTGCCACACTCCCTCATTCCTACCCTCTCATAGTGCCACATTGTGTCACTTTGTTCCATCTCACAGCGTCATATTCCCTCACTCCTAACCCACTCGCAGTGCCACACTGCCTCACTTCCACTTCTCTCACAGTTGCATGCTCCCTCACTCTTATCCCTCTCAAAATGCCACACTCCTCTCCTACCTCTCTCACTGTGCCACACTACCTCACTACTACTCCTCTCATAATGCTACATTCTTACTTCTCTGACAGTGTCACACTGCCTCACACTTACTCCCCTCACACTGCCATGTTCTGTCACTCCTACCCCTCTTACAGTGTCACATTCTCTCACTCCTACACCACTCACAGTGCCACACTCCCACTGTCCTACCTCACTCACAGGGTCACACGCTCCCTCACTGCTATTCGTCTCACAGTGCCACACTACCTGTCTCCTACTGATTTCCAGCACAGAGCTGATTATGCTAAAAAAAAGCACTTGGGAGACTCTCAACCGGTGTAATGCCAGTCACAAACTTCGCTAAAAACCTCACGCTGGTGTCTCCTGGTTCACTGCACTGCTTGAGTAGCACAGCAAGCTAGGATAATCCTGACCAGTGAGTGGTGAGTATATTTGTATTTTCTTTTCATGTGTTGTATTCCAGTTTAAATAAGGAGTGCCTTGTGGAAAAATGTCTCTTTCAGAGGCTAAGAAGTTTCTGGGAGTGGAAGAAATCAGTCAGGGTGGTTTACAAAAGGTGACTAAAACAGAGCTTTAGGAATTGGCAAAAACATTGCAGTTGACTTTACCTGACAGCATAAAGAAGGGGGAGATAATTGTGGCAATAGCTCAGCATTTAAAATTGCCAGAAGCACAGTCAGAATAATTGGAAACAGCTAGAATTTGATTACAAATGAAACAGCTTGGATGTAAACATAGAAACATAGAAGATAGCAAGAGGAGGCCATTTGGCCCTTCCAGCCTGCTCTGCCATTCATTACGATCATGACTGATCATCCAACTCAATGGCCTAATCCTACTTTCTCCCCATAACCTTTGGCCCCATTCATCCCAAGTGCTATATCGATCCGCCTCTTGAATATATTCAATGTTTTGGCATTAACTTCTTCCTGGTAATGAATTCCACAGGCTCACCATTCTTTGGGTGAAGAAACGTCTCCTCACCTCTGTTCTATAAGATCTACCCCAAATTCTGAGACTGTGACCCCTGGTTCTGAATTCCCCCACCATTGGGAATATCCTCCCTGCGTCTACCCCGTCTAGTCTGGTTAGAATTTTATAAGTATCTATGAGATCCCCCCTCATTCATCTGAGCTCCAGCAAAAACGATCCTAACCTAATCAATCTCTCCTCATATATCAATCCTGCCATCCCTGGAGTCAGCCTCATAGATCTTCGCTGCACTCGCTTGACAGCAAAAACATCCTTCCTCAGAAAAGGAGACAAAAACTGCACACAGTATTCGAGGTCCCACCAAGGCCCTGTATAATTACAATAACACATCCCTGCTCCTGTATCCAAAACCTCTCAGAATGAAGGCCAACATGGCATTTGCCTTCATTACCACCTGCTGCACCTGCATGTTTACCTTCAGTGACTTGTGCACCAGGATACCCAGATCCCACTGCACAATCTCCTCTCCCAACTTACAGCCATTCAGGTAGTCTTCTTGTTTTTGCTTCCAAAGTGAAATAACCTCACATCTATCCAAATTATACTGCATCTGCCATTGATTTGCCCACTCACCCAACCTGTCCAGATCATGCTGAAGGATCTCTGAATCCTCGTCACAGTTTACCCTCCCACCTAACTTGGTATTATCTGCAAACTTTGAGATGTTACATTTTGTTCCCTCAATCAAATCATTAATATATGTTGTGAATAGCTGGGCTCCCAGCACCAATCCCTATGGCACCCCACTAGTTACTGCCTGCCAGTTTGAAAAGGACCCATTAATTCCTGTTCTTTGTTTTCTCTCTGCTAAACAGTTTTCTGTTCATCTCAATACACTTCCCCCAATCCCACGCACTTTAATCTTGCATGGTAATCTCTTATGCGGGACTTTGTCAAACAGAAGAATTCGAACCTTTGACAAAAGAAGAATTAAAGCAGCTTGAATTCAAAATTAAAGAAAAAGAAAGAGTAGCGAAAGCAAACAAAAGATGCCATTGCCACAGAAAAAAATCAGAGAAAGGGAGGAACAGCAAGCAAAAGAATTGAAACAGCTTGAAATGCAACAAGAAAAAGAAATGAAACTGCTTGAATTACAGATAAGGGAAAAATAAAATGAAAGGGTAGCTTGAGCAGAGCAAAAAGGGAAAAGATAGCCCTAGCAGAACATAGAGAGAAAGAGAGAGAAGAAAGGGAAAAAGAGATTTGATTTGATTTGATTTATTATTGTCACATGTATTAACATGCAGTGAGAAGTATTGTTTCTTGTGCCCTATACAGACAAAGCATACCATTCATAGAGAAGGAAATGAGAGAGTGCAGAATGGAGCATTGCAGTCATAGCTAAGGTGTAGAGAAAACTAAATCAACTAAATGCGAGGTAAGCCCATTCAAAAGTCTGACAGGGAAGTCGGACAACAGCTGTTCTTGAGTCGGTGGGTACGTGACTTCAGATTTTTGTATCTTTTTTCCAACGGCAGAAGGTGGAGTGGAGAATGTCCAGGGTGTGTGGGGTCCTTAATTATGCTGGTTGCTTTGCCTAGGCAGTGGGAAGTGTAGACAGAGTCAATGAATGGGAAGCTGGTTTGCGAGATGGATCGGGCCACATTCACGACCTTTTGCAGTTCCTTGCGGTCTTAGACAGAGCAGGAGTTTATCCAAGCTGTGATATAACCAGAAAAAATGCTTTCTATGGTGCAAGTTGGTGAGAGTCGTAGCTGACATCAAATTTCCTTAGTCTTCTGAGAATTTGAACTTTGGAAACTGGCAATGAAAAATGAACATCAATTTAAAATGGTGAGGTAAAGGGAAAAGTATAGTTTGAGAGTACATAGAACATAGATCATAGAACACTACAGCACAGTACAGGCCCTTCAGCCCTCAATATTGTGCCGAGCTATGTCCAATCCCAAGATCAAGCTATCCCAATCCCTATAATTCTGCTGTGCTCCATGTGCCTATCCAATAACCGCTTGAAAGTACCTAAAGTGTCCGACTCCTCTATCACAGCAGGCAGTCTATTCCACACTCCAACCACTCACTGGGTGAAGAATTTACCTCAGACATCCTTCCTATATCTCCCACCATGAACCTTATATTTATGCCCCCTAGTAACAGCTACATCCACCCGAGGAAATAATCTCTGCACATCCACTCTATCAATCCCTCTCCTCATTTTATAAACCTCTATTAAGTTGCCTCTCATCCTCCTCCGCTCCAGAGAGAAAAGCCCCAGCTCCCTCAACCTTTCCTCATGAGACCTACCCTCCAAACCAGGCAGCATCCTGGTAAATCTCACCTGCACCCTCTCCAATGCTTCCACATTGACCAGAACTAAACACAATATTCCAAATGTGGTCTCACCATCTGGTATACTTGCAGCAAAACCCCACAGCTCCTAAACTCAAATCCCCTGTTAATAAACGCTAACATACTATAAGCCTTCTTCACAACTCTATCCACTTGAGTGGCAACCTTCAGAGATCTGTGGATATGAACCTCAAGATCTCTCTTTTCCTCCACATTCCTTAGAACCATGCCGTTGATCCTGTAATCTGCATTCAAGTTTGTCAAAGAACAACGCGGCACAGGAAACAGGCCTTTTGGCCCAACGAGCCCGCGCCGCCATTTTGACATTGTGAGTCCTACCAAAATGAATCACCTCGCACTTATCAGGGTTGAACTCCATCTGCCACTTTTCGGCCCAGCTCTGCATCCTATCAGTGTCTCTTTGCAGTCTGCAAGAGCCCTCCACCTCATCCACTACTCCACCAATCTTGGTGTCATCAGCAAATTTACTGACACACCCTTCAGCCCCCTCCTCCAAGTCATTGATAAAAATCACAAATAGCAGAGGATCCATCACTGATCCCTGTGGTACACCGCTGGTAACTGGCCTCTAGTCTGAAAATTTTCCACCCTCTGTCTTCTATGATATAGCCGGTTACTTACCCAAGTGGCCAAATTTCCTCTATCCCACACATCCTTATCTTCTTCATGAGCCTACCATGGGGAAGCTTATCAAATGCTTTACTAAAATTCATGTATATGACATCAACTGCTCCACCTTCATCCACACACTTAGTTACCTCCTTAAAGAATTCAATCAAATTTGTGTGGCAGGACTTACCCCTCACAAAACCATGCTGACTATCCCAGATTAAACTGAATCTTTCCAAATAGTCATGAATTCTATCTCTCAGGACCCTTAACCTACCTACCAGCGAAGTAAGACTAACTGGCCTATAAGTAGTGATAAGGGTAGTGAGAAAGATCAACAACATTGTACTCAGATGCCTGGTAGGATATAAATTTAAATATGTTCAAGCATTGCCAAGGCTCTATGAGAAGGATGTAGAAGTCTTTTTCATTTCATTTGAGAAAGTGGTTAAACACATGAAATAGCCACAGACCATGTGGGTATTACTGATTCAAACAAAGTTGATAGATGGAGCTAATGAGATGTTTGCGTCACTATCAAAGTAGATAGCTGGGGATAATGATAAGGCGCAAAAAGCCATCTAAGTGCATATGAACTCGTGCCAGAGGACTACAGACAACAGTTTTGAAATCTAAGAAAGAACCTGGTCAAAAGTCCATAGAATTTGAAAGGATCAAACAAAGTAATTTTGATAGGTGGATAAGGGCTTTTAAAACAGAACAGACGTATGAAGCTCTTAGAGAAACAATTGTTTTGGAAGAGTTTAAAAATTTGTTTCCTGACATAGTGAGAACTCACATGGAAGTGCAAAGGGTTAAAGCTATGAAACTAGCAACAGAAATGACAGATGATTATGAATTAGTTCATAAATCAAAGTTTGGCTTCTGACATCAATTTCAACTTATGAGGGATAGAAAATGAAAAGAGAAATCCTCAGGTGGTAATGGTAATGGGAGGTAACTAAGACAGTGTACCTCAGGTTTAAAAGGAAACACAGGAGGGTGGAAGAGAAATGAAAAGCCTCAGATGTTTTCACTATAATAAATTAGGCCATGCAAAGTCATAGTATTGGTGGTTTAAGAAAAGCATTATGAAGACATATGTGGTAAAAGAGAGTAAGCCAATGGGGTTTGTTAAAGTGGTAAAGGAAAGGCCAATTGAAACGAAAGAGGTGCAACACAATATACAGCCTAGTTGGGGGTTGATTGACAAGAAGATTCCAAATTCTTTTCCGGAGACCATTTCATTCAGCAATATTACAGTTAAAAGGATTGTCGAGGAGTTACTTTTCTTTCGAGATATGGACTACTTACAGAAATACAATCAGATCAAGGATCAAATTTTACATCAAAGTTATTCAAGGAAGTTATGGATAGCTTAGAAGTAAAGCAATTTAAATCAACTGCAGACAGTGTCACACTCCTTCATTCCTACGTCTCTCATAGACCCACAACCCTACCCTTCTCACAGTGCCACACTCCCTCATTTCTCCTCATCTCACTGTGCCACATTCTGTCATAAAATCATAGAACCATACAGCACAGAAGAGGCCCTTTAGCCCACTGAGTCCACGCTGACACATTGGAAATACCTGAACTCCCACCTAATCCCATATGCCAGCACTTGGCCTATAACCCTCAATGTTTTGGCCAAGTGTTCATCCAGATACTTTTTAAAGGAAGCAAGGCAACCCACCTCTACCGCCCTTCCAGGCAACGCATTCCAGATCATCACCACTGTCTGGGTAAAAAAGGTTTTCCTCACATCCCCCCTAAACCTCCTGCCCCTCATATTGAACCTGTGTCTACTTGTGGCTGACCCTTCAACTAAGGAGAACAGTTGCTCCCTATCAACTCCGTCCATGTCTCTCATAATCTTATACATCCCACTCAGGTTGCCCCTCAATCTTGTCTGCTCCACAAAAACAACCCAACCCCATGCAACTTCTTTCTAAAACTTAAACGTTCCATCCCAGGCAGCGTCTTGGTGAATCTGCTCTACACCACATCCAATACAATCATATTGTTCAATAATGGGATCAGAAGTGAGCTGGCGAGGTGGATACAAAACTGGCTCGGTCAAAGAAGGCAGAGGGTAGCAGTGGAAGGGTGCATTTCTGAATGAAGGGCCATGACTAGTGGTGTTCCTCAGGGATTATTGCTAGGACTCTTGCTGTTTGTAGTATATATAAATGATTTGGAGGAAAATGTAACTGGATTGATTAGTAAGTTTGCAGACAACACAAAGGTTGGTGGATTTGCAGATTGTTGTGAGGACCATCAGAGGACACAGCAGGATATAGATCAGTTGGAGACTTGGGCAGAGAGATGGCAGATGGAGTTTAATCTGGACAAATGTGAGGTAATGCATTTTGGAAGGTTTAATACAGATAGGAAATATACAGTAAATGGCAGAACCCTTAAGAGTATTGATGCGCAAAGGGATCTGGGTGTATAAGGTACACAGGTCACTCAGAGTGGCAATGCAGTGGAGAAGGTAATCAAGAAGGCATACGGCATGCTTGCCTTCATCGGCCGGGGCATTGAGTTTAAAAATTGGCAAGTCATGTTGCAGCTTTATAGAACCTTGGTTAGGCCACACCTGGAATATGGTTCCATTCTGGCCACCACACTACCAGAAGGATATGGAGGCTTTGGAGAAGGTACAGAAAAGATTTACCAGGATATTGCCTGGTATGAAGGGCATTAGCTATGAGGAGAGGTTGGAGAAACTTGATTTGTTCTCACTGGAACGATGAAGGTTGAGAGTCAACCTGATAGAAGTCTACAAGATTCAAGATACAAGTCTACAAGATACAAGGCATGGACAGAGTGGATAATCAGAAGCTTTTTCCCAGGGTGGAAGAGTCAATTACTAGGGGGGGCACAGGTTTAAGGTGCGAGGGGCAAGGTTTAAAGAAGATGTACAAGGTAGATTTTTTACACTGAGGTGATGGGTGCCTGGAACCTGTTGCCAGTTAAGATAGTGGAAGCAGATACGGTAGTGACTTTTAAGGGCCATCTTAACAACTACATGAATAGAATGGGAATAGAGTGATATGGTCCGCAGAAGAGTAGGGGGTTTTAGTTAAGTCGGGCAGAATGGTCAGTGCAGGCTTGGAGGGCTGAAGGGCCTGTTCCTACGCTGTAATTTTCTTTGAGCTTTCAATGTGGCAAACAGAACTGCATACTGTACTCTAGCTGTGGCCTCACCAAAGTTCTATACAACTCCAACATGATTTCTCTGCTTTTGTAATCTCTGCCTCAAATGATGACCAATCTACTAACATGCCCTTCTGCTTTCAGAGATCTGCGGATAAACACATTAAGGTTCCTTTCTTCCACAGAACTTCCTAGTGTTCTACCATTCATTGAGTACTGTCTTGCCAAATTACTCCTTCCAAAGTCCTCACACTTCTCAGAGTTGAACTCTACCTGACCCATATCAGCCCGATTGACCATTCAGTCTACACATTCTTGTAGACCAAGACACTCCACCTCACTTTAACCACTCATCCAATCTTTGTGTCATCCACAAACCTACGAATGCTATTTCCCCCCCCCCCCCCACATAGTCATCAATGTTATTTATAGAAATGACGAATAATAGGGGGCCCAACACAGATCCCTGAGATATGCCATTGGACTCTGGCTTCCAGTCACTAAAGCAGCCTTCTGTCATCACCCTTTGTCTCCTACAACTGAGCTAGTTTTGAATCCAACTTATCAAATTATCCTGTATGAATTTACCTTCTTCACAAGTCTGTCATGTAGGACCTTGCCAAGGCCCCACATGAAATCTTATCTTTCTCACAGTGTCACACTGCCTCATTCCTACCTCTCTCAAATTGTGTCACGTTCCCTCACTTCTATTCATCTCACTGTGCCACCTTCTGTCCTTCCTATCTTTGTCACAGTGTCACACTGCCTCACTCCTATTCCTCTCACAGTGTCACACTTAATCACTTAACTTATTTGGGAAAATAAATAGTGATGTCTTGAGGAGGGTACATATTACAGAGAAGGAGGTGCTGGAAATCTTAAAGCACATCAAGGTTTGTAAATCCCTAGAACCTGATGAAATGTATCCCAGGACATTGTTCAAGGCTAGGGAGTAAATTGCATGTGCCCTAGCAGAGGTATTTGAATCATCAACAGTCACAGGTGAGTGTCTGACGATTGGAGGGTAGCAAATGGTGTGCCTTTGTTTAGGAACGCCTATAGGGAAAAGCCTGGGAATTACAAACAAGGTACTGCATGGTAGGTTGTTGCACAAGTTAAATCTCACGGGATCCAGGCTGAGGTAGCCAATTGGATACAAAATAGGCTTGACGGCAGAAGATAGAGCGAGGGTGGTTGTAGAGGGTTGTTTTTCAAACTGGAGGCCTGTGACCAGCGGTATGGCTCAGAGATTGGTGCTGGATCCACTGTTATTTGTTATTTATATTAATGATTTAGATGAGAATTTAGGAGGCATGGTTAGTAAATTTGTAGATCACACCAAGATTGGTGGCTTAGTGGACAGTGACAAAGGCTATCTAGGATTGCAACGGAATCTTGAACAATTGGACCAATGGGCCGATGAATGGCAGAAGGAGTTTAATTTAGGTAAATGTGAAGTGATGCATTTTGATATATCAAATTGGGGCAGAATCTATTCAGTTAATGGTAGGGCATTAGGGAGAGTTATAAACAAAGAGATCTAGGAGCTCCTTGAAAGTGGAGTCACAAGTGGTGAAAAAGGCATTCGACATGCTTAGTTCCATTGGTCGGTCAGAACATTGAATACAGGATTTGGGATGTCTTGTTGAAGCTGTACAAGCCATTAGTAAGGCCACATTTGGAATACTGTGTACCATTCTGGTCACCCTATATTTTAGAAAGGATATAATTAAACTAGGAAGAGTGCAGAAAAGATTTATTAGGATGTTACTTGGTGGTTTGAGTTAAAAGGAGAGACTGGATAGACGGGGACATTTTTTCTCTGGAGCACAGGAGGCTTAGGGGTGATCTTATGGAGGTCTATAAAATAATAAGGGGCATAGATAAGATAGATAGTCAACATCTTTTCCCAAAGGTAAGGGAGTCTAAAACTAGACAGCGTAAGTTTAAAATGAGAGAGGAATGATACAAAAGGATCTAGAGGGGCAATTTTTTCATTCAGAGGTTGGTGAGTGTCTGGAATGAGCTGCCAGAGGCAGTATAAGAGGCAGGTACAATTTTGTCTTTTAAAAAGCATTTAGACAGTCACATAGGTAAGGTGGGTGTAGAAGGAAATGGACCAAATGCAATGCTGTGAACATGCCGTCCTGCACGTATGCAGAAGTGCCATTAATCACACTCTGTAGTCTAGCTGTACCTAGTACCAAGTGTTTTAACTGTCGTGTAAGGATTTGTTGCAATGAGAGTGTGTACAGACTTGATTGGTTTTCAGAACATTATGAACTGTGCATGCAGCTATACTACCGCTCTATTGGTGTAAAAGAGTCAGGGACAAGTTGTAATAGGCTAATGCTCTGGAAGCCTGCCTACAGACTGGGATAAGTGTTTGGAAAAAGTAGAACAAAGAAGTTAGTTTTGCCTGGGCGTGCAGGACCACTGATGCCTGCCCACCCTAAGGAAAACTAGCTCCAACGTCGTAAAAGAATAAAGGTATAAATCTTCGATCCGGAGTTGACTTGATTATTGTCAAACCAAGCCGAACACAGAGCGCTGAACCTTAGAAATTGTCACACATTACCTCACTCCTACTCCTCTCAGTGTCACACTCCCTCATTCTTACTTCTCACACGGTGCCATGCTCCATCATTCATACCCCTCTCACATTTGTGTCATTCCTAGCCCTACCACAGTGTCACATTCCCTCTCTCCTATTCCTCACACTGTGCCACATTCTATTATTCCTATACCAGTGTCACACTAACTCACTCCTACCTCTCCCACAGTTGCACACTCCCTCACTCCTATCTCTCTGGCAATGCCACACTCCCTCATTCTGACTCTCTCACAGTGCTACACTCACTCATTCCTATCATTCTCATAGCGACATAGTACCCCACTTCTACTCCACTCAAAGTGCAACATTTCTGTCATTTCTATTGCTCTCATAGTGTCACATTCCCTCAGTCCTACCCCACTCACGATGCCATACATTATATCTCCAACCTCACCCACAGTGTCACACTGCCTCAATCTTACCTCTCGCATAGTTGTATACTCCCTCACTCTTACCCCTTTCAGTGCCATGCCCTCTCTATTTCTACAACTCTCACAGTGCCACACTCCCTCTCTCTGCCAATCTCACACTGCGAAGTCTGACAACACCAGGCTTAAGTCCAACCAATTTATTTGATAGTAAACTCACAAGCTTTCTGGGTTTGCCCCTTCGTCAGGTGAATGGAGAGTTCTGGCCTCAGACAGAGCATATGACAGCACAGACAGTTTACAGATTACTGATTAGAATGTGAGTCTTTACGACTAACCTGCTATTCAAGTCTTAAAGATGCTGACAATGTGAGTGGAAGGAGCATTATGCATAGGTTAAAGAAATGTGTATTGTCTCCAGACAGCACAGTAAGTGAGGTTTTGCAAACCCAGGCAAGTCATGGGGGTTACAGATAGTGCGACATGAACCCAAGATCCCGGATGAGACTGCACTCATGTGTGCAGAACTTGGCAATCAGTCTCTGCTCAGCGACTCTGCGCTGTCGTGTGTCGTGAAGGCCACCTTGGAGAACACTTACCCAAAGGTCAGAGGCCAAATGCCCATGACTGCTGAAGTGTTCACCAGCAGGAACGTAAGAACATAAGAACCTAAGAACTAGGAGCAGGAGTAGGCCATCTAGCCCCTCGAGCCTGCCCCACCATTCAATAAGATCATGGCTGATCTGTCGTGGGTCAGTTCCACATTCCCGCCCTCTCCCTATAACCCTTAATCCCCTTGCCTATCAAAAACCTATCAACCCGCATCTTAAAAATATTGAGCGAGGCAGCCTCCACCACTTCAATGGGCAGAGAATTCCAGAGATTCACCACCCTTTGAGTGAAGAAGTTCCTCCTCAACTCCGTTCTAAACCGCCCCCCCTTTATCCTGAGGCTGTGCCCTCTAGTCCTACTGTCCTTTCTGAGCGGGAAGAGCCTCTCCACCTCCATCCTGTCCATCCCATTCAACATCTTGTACGTCTCAATGAGATCTCCCCTCATTCTTCCAAACTCTAACGAGTACAAGCCTAATTTATTCAGCCTGTCCTCGTAGTTCAACCCCCTCAACTCCGGAATCAGCCTAGTAAACCTCCTCTGCACTCCCTCCAAGGCCAAAATATCCTTGCGAAGGGAACAGCCTTGCCTGGTGATTGTCGAGCAATGTTCATTCATCCATTGTCGTAGCATCTGCATGGTCTCCCCAATGTACCATACTTCGGGACATCCTTTCCTGCAGCGTATAAGGTAGAAAACATTGGCCGAGTTGCAAGAGTATGTGCTGTGTGCCTGGTGGATGGTGTTCTCACGTGTGATGATGTCATCCATGTCGATGATCCGGCATGTCTTGCAGAGGTTGCTGTGGCAGGGTTGTGTGGTGTTGTGGTCACTGTCCTCCTGAAGGCTGGGTAGCTTGCTGTGAACAATGGTCTGTTTGAGGTTGTGCGGTCATTTGAAGGCAAGAAGTGGGGGTGTGGAGATGGCTCTGGCGAGATGTTCGTCTTCATCAATGAAATGTTGAAGACTCTGGAGAAAATGTCGTAGCTTCTCTGCTCCAGTGAAGGACTGGACAACGAAGTGTACTCTGTCCACCGTGTCCCATGTTTGTCTTCTGAGGAGATCGGCGCGGTTTTTCACTGTGGAGTATCGGAACTGACGATCGATGAGTCGAGCGCCATATCCTGTTCTTATGAGGGCTGCAAATTACCCAGCCTTCTTTGTTCTTTGTTCACAAATGGGAGGGGTGTGGATCGAGTGAACAGTTCGAAGCTTTTTTCCAGGGTAGAAATTACAATTACTAGGGGGCACAAGTTCAACATAAGGGGGAAAAGGTTCAGCAGAGATGTGCGGGGTATTTTCTTTGTAGACAGAGGCTGGTGGGGGTCTGGAATGCACTGCCAAGTGAGTTGGCTGAGGTAGATGCAATAGCGACATTAAAACCTATCTGGATAGGCAAATGAACAGACGGGGAATAGACAGATATAAGCAATCGGTTTAGATAGGACAACGTTATCGGCACAGGCTTGGAGGGCCGAAGGGCCTGTTCCTGTGCTGTTCTTTTTACTTTGTTCTCCTCTCACAATGACACACTCCCTCAATCCTGGAGCTCTGTACAACAACATTCCGATGAGATAGGGAGGTTTTGGTAGGTTACGGGAACCATGGTGCACGAGGTTGTAATGAACGTAGTCAGACAGAAAAGAAAGGCGTACAGAAGGTTCAGAGAGCTAGGAGATGTTAAGGATCTAGAGGAGTATACAGATTGTAGGAAGGAGCTTAAAAAGGAAATTAGGAGAGCTAGAAAGGATCATGAGAAGGCCTTGGCGGGTAAGATTAAGGAGAACCCCAAGGCGTTCTACAAAAGTGAAGAGTAAAAGGATGAGATGTGAAGAATTAGGACCTATAAAAGGTGAAGGGGGAAAAGTCTGTGCGGGACCGGTAGAAATGGCAGAGGTGCTTAATGAGTACTTTGCCTTGGTATTCACGGTGGAAAGTGATCTGGGAGGTTGTACTACAGGTTTGCGGCAGACTGAAAAGATTGAGTATGTGGACGTTAAGAAAGAGGATGTGTTGGAACTTTTAAATTGCATCAAGATAGATAAGTCGCCGGGACCAGCTGGGATGTACCCCAGGTTACTATGGGAGGTGAGGGAAGAGATTGCAGAGCCTCTGGCGATGATCTTTTTGTCATCGATGGAGATGGGAGAGGCTCTGGAGGATTGCGGATGTGGTTCCTATTTTCAAGAAAGGGAACAGGGATAGCCCAGGAAATTACCAACCAGTGAGTCTGACCTCAGTGGTTGGTAAGTTGATGGAGAGGATACTGAGGGACAGGATTTATGAACATTCAGAGAAGTTTAATATGATCAAAAGCAGCCAGCACGGCTTTGTCAAGGGCAGGTCGTGCCTTACAAGCCTAGTTGAGTTCTTTGAAAGTGTGACTGAACACATTGACAAAGGAAGAACAGTGAATGTGGTTTATATGGACTTCAGCAAGGTGTTTGATAAGGCCCCCCATGCAAGACCTCTTGAGAAAGTGAGAGGACATGGGATCCAAGGGGCTGTTGCCTTGTAGATCCAGAACTCGCTTGCCTGCAGAAGGCAGAGAGTGGTTGTGGATGGGTCTTTTTCTGCATGGAGGTCAGTCACCAGTAGAGTGCCCCAGGGATCTGTTCTAGGACCCTTGCTGTTTTTCATTTTCATAAGTGACCTGGATGAGGAAGTGGAGGGATGGGTTGGTAAGTTTGCCGATGACACGAAGGTTGGTGGTGTTGTGGATAGCCTGTAGGGATGTCAGAAGTTGCAGCATGACATAGATAGGATGCAAGACAGGGCAGAGAAGTGGCAGATGGACTTCAACAGGGATAAATGTGTAGTGGTCCATTTTGGCAGGTCCAATGGAATGAAGGAGTATAATATCAAGGGTAGGACTCTTAGCAGTGCAGAGGATCAGAAGGACCTTGGGATCCGGGTCCATAGGACTCTTAAATCGGCCTCACAGGTGGAGGATGTGGTCAAGAAGGCGTATGGTGTACTAGCCTTCATTAATCGAGGGATTGAGTTTAGGAGTCGGGAGATAATGCTGCAACTTTCTAAGACCCTTGTCAGACCCCACTTGGAGTACTATGTGCAGTTCTGGTCACCTCACTACAAGAAAGTGGAAGCTATTGAAAGGGTGCAGAGGAGATTTATAAGGATGTTGCCCGGATTGGGTGGCATGCCTTATGAGGATAGGTTGAGGGAACTAGGTCTTTTCTCCCTGGAGAGACGAAGGATGAGAGGTTTATAAGATGTTGAGAGGTATAGATAGGGTGGATTCTCAGAGGCTTTTTCCCAGGGCTGAAATGGTCACTACGAGAGGACACAGGTTTAAGGTGCTGGGGAGTAGGTACAGAGGAAATGTCAGGGGTAAGTTTTTCATTCAGAGAGTGGTGAGTGAGTGGAATCAGCTCCCGTCGGTGATGGTGAGGCAAATTCGCTGGGATCTTTTAAGAGACTTCTGGATGAGTACATGGAATTTAATGGGATTGAGGGTTATAGATCGGTCTGGTAGGTAGGGATATGATCGGCGCAGCTTGTGGGCCGAAGGGCCTGTTTGTGCTGTAGTGTTCTATGTTCTATGTTCTACCACTCTTAGAGTGCCAGACCCCTTCACTTTCACCTCCTTCATAGTGCCACACTCCCTCACTCCTACACCTCTCATTCTACCACACTCCCTCACTTCTACTCCTCTCACAATGATACACTCTTGCACTCTCACACTGTCACACTCCCTCACTTCTACCACTTCACTGTCCACACTCCCTCACTGACCCTTCTCACAATGCCACACTCCCTCATTCCCACCAGTTTCACAGGGTCACATTCCCTCACTCCTACCCCTCGCACAATGCCACACTCCTTCATTCCTAATACACTCACAGTGCCACACTCCCTGATCCTAGCTCTCTCACAGGACACATTCTCTCTCCCTTACCCATCTCTGTGTGCAACAGCGCTTAGAGAAATAAATTTTTTAGGGATAGTCAACACAGTTTTGTGAAGGGTAGGTTGTGCCTCACAAACCTTATCGAGTTTTTTGAAAAGGTGACCAAAGAGGTGGATAAGGGTAAGGCAGTTGACGTGATGTATATGGATCTTAGTAAAGCATTTGTTAAGGTTCCCCATGGTAGGCTACTGCAGAAAATGCAGATGCATGGGACTGAGGGTGATTTAGCGGTTTGGATCAGGAATTGGCTAGCTGATAGAAGACAGAGGGTGGTGGTTGATGGGAAATATTCAACCTGGAGTTCAGTTACAAGTGGTGTACCTCAAGGATCTGTTTTGGGGCCACTGCTGTTTGTCATTTTTATAAATGACCTAGATGAGGGTGTAGAAGGATGGGTGAGTAAATTTGCTGATGACACCAAAGTCGGAGGAGTTGTAGACAGTGAGGATGGATGTTACAGTTTGCAGAGGGACATAGATAAGCTGCAGAGCTTGGCCGAGAGGTGGCAAATGGAGCTTAATACGGAAAAGTGTGAGGTGATTCACTTTGGTAAGAGTAACAGGAGTACAGAATATAGGGCTAATGGAAGGATTCTTAGTAGTGTTGACGAGCAGAGGGATCTCGGTGTACATGTGCATAGATCCCTGAAAGTTGGCACCCAGGTTGATAAGGTTGTGAAGAAGGCGTACGGTGTGTTAGCTTTTATTGGTAGAGGGGTTGAATTTCAGAGCCATGAGGTCATGTTGCAACTGTACAAAACTCTAGTGTGGCCGCACTTGGAGTATTGCGTACAGTTCTGGTCGCCGCATTATAAGAAAGATGTGGAGGCATTGGAAAGGGTGCAGAGGAGGTTTACCAGGATGTTGCCTGGTATGGTGGGATGGTCTTATGAGGAAAGGCTGAGGGACTTGAGGTTATTTTCATTAGAGAGAAGAAGGTTACGAGGTGACCGAATTGAGGCATACAAGATGATCAGAGGGTTCGATAAGGTGGACAGTGAGAGCCTTTTTCCTCGGATGGTGATGGCTAACACGAGGGGACATAACTCTAAATTAGGGGGTGGTAGTTATAGGATGGATGTCAGAGGTAGGTTCTTTACTCACAGGGTAGTAAGGGTGTGGAATGCCCTACCTGCAGCAGTTGTGGACTCGCCAACTTTAAGGGCGTTCAAATGGTCAGTGGATAGGCATATGGATAACATTGGAATAGTTTAGGTTAGAGGGTCATTAAATTGGTTCCACTGGTCGGCGCAACATTGAGGGCTGAAGTGCCTGTACTGTGCTGTCATGTTCTATGTTCTATGTTCTAACTCTCACAGTGATGCATTCCCTCACTCCTAATCCCCTCACAGTGCCACAATCCCACACTCTTATCTCTCTCAGTCCCACACTCCCTCATTCTACTCCTCGCAGTGCCACACTCCCTCACTCCTCCTACTCTCACAGTGCCACTCACCCTCACTCTAAACCTGCTCACAGTGCCACACTTCTTTGCTCTTACCTCCCTTAAAGTGTCAGTCTCCCTCACTACCCCTCTCACAGTGCCACACGCCTTCACTCCTATCCCTCACAGTGCCACATGCCCTCGCTCCTACCCCTCACAGTGACACACCCCCTCACTCTAATCTTGTTCACAATGTCACACTCCTTCACTCCTACCACTCATGGTGCTACAATCCCTCAATCGTACCTCCCTCACAGTGCCAGATTCCCTCACTTATAATCCTTTCAAAGTGTCACAGTCCGAGCCCTCTCAATCTAACACAGTCTCTCATTCTTTCTCCTTTCACAATACCGCATTCCCTCATTCCTTTCGCTCTCACAGTGCCACATGCCATCATTCCTACACCTCACAGTACCACACCCTTTCACTCTTACCTCCTTCACAGTGCCACATGCCCTCACTCATAGTGCCACACTGCCTCCCTCTTCCTTCTTTGAGTGCCACCATCCTTCACTCCTAACACACTCACAGTGACGCACTCCCTCATTCCTAATCCACTCTATAACACACTCCTACCCCTCTCACAGTGCCACACTCCTGTTGTGCCTGCTGTTTTACCCCTTATAAGGTAGAGAAATAACTGCAAGTAGACATCTTGTTAGTACAACCAATATTTATTTAAGACACACAATCAATAATCACCCATCCAACCAACCAACAATAAGTTATCTTTACAGAAAATATTAGAGTTCAAGTCCCAGACAAGGTCTTGACTTAACTTTGTGTGAATGGCAAGCACCCCAAGCAGATATTGGCCTTTATCCTGTTGGTCTCAATCATCCTCTCTGTAATCTGGTCCTTTGGTCTGGTCTGGCACTCTGGCTCTGGTCTTCCTTCCTTCTCGGGTGGGGTGGCTCTCCTCGTGCTGGTCGCCACTGTTGATGGTCACCATTGTTGTGGCTTGTTCGTGGGGTCAGAGAGAGAGAGACAGATTCTTGGTTGCGCACACCCTTTATACCCCATTGGGTTTCACGCTCCTTTTGGCCATTGCCAATCAATCGATCAGGATTTGATCACCCTGATCGACTAAATTCAACTGGGTGCTGCCACACCAATCTCTGAGTGTGTCCCCAACGGCCATGTCCGTAAGTGCTGAGGGCACGTAGAATATACAGCTCCCTCCCAAATAAGGGGTAACAGCACCTTTTGTCTGGTAAACAACCTACTTTGACCAGAAAGTCCCTTTTGTGCTGGAGATGACCCATATACTGTGTATTCACCCGTCAGGGTTGCAGCCTGTTTATCTCTGTCCCAGAGTGCTTTATGAATCACCATTTTAGATGGCCTATTTGGCCACAGTCCTACCCTTTGATCCTGAACGCGAAGCATGATGGATCACAAACTCAGGACCAATATCTGTCAGGAATTCTCCAGTCACTCAACAGTCAAGTAAGGCCCAGGCACTGACAAGCACAGTAGTAATACATTCCTACAACATATTCCAGAAGCTACAGACAACAGCCCTGTACAAATACAAACAACACATATTCTAAACACCATTATTACAATAAGCTAATTACCCACAAATTCAGACAGATATTCCAAACACCATTATTAAAATAAACTAATTATAAACCAACATTCAAGCAAACATTAGAATAAAGTATTCGTAGATCTGAGGCACATTTGGTAGTAGAATTTCCAACGACTTATTAGTACAAATTGCAAAATGGCAGGCTTGCTGTAAATATTGCTCTACCAAATTAGAGGGGACCACGATTCGAGGGCAGATCCTACATTCTGCCTCCAGGTGATCCTCTTTTTCCATTGGCTGAATTGGACTGTGAGGATGATGAGGTATACCAGGTGTGACAGTATGCAAACAAATGGATGGATTTGGATGTTTGAGCCCCAGTTCCAAAGGTCATCCCATCAAGAGATGACTTTAATTTCTTTAATCCTCCTTTTCACCTCTTGGATCTGCTGTACTTCTTTGGTGAAGGTTCTGTGGGCTGCAGCCAATTTTGCTCGATTTAGGTTCAATTTCTCTGGCAGGACTTATAAGCTTGTATCATATTTCTCATGGTACTCCCCTAGAGTCTGTCGGAGCTCATCAGTGGCATTCAAATCTACCCTCTCCTTATGAATGTCTATTAGTTGAATGAGGCCCACCCTGGCTGGTATGTCCCACTCACCTAACAAAGGAGCAGTACTCCGAAAGCTAGTGGCATTTGCTACCAAATAAACCTGTTGGACTTTAACCTGGTGTTATGAGACTTCTTACTGTGTTTACCCCAGGTATTTGTTCTATAAGTGTGGTGGAGTTTGAAGGCCTGTAAAATTTAGTACAAGTGCCTCTAAGTGTTGAAAATGTGTCCCTTTAACATTAGGGGTAAAGAGATGGCTCTTCTATCATTAGAACACTGGAAATAAAATTCTCTGTGTCACTTGGAACACGGAACAGTTGCATATTGTACCAGGCTTTTGCACTGTAAGAGTTTTGTTTGTTTCATTTCCTGTGGAAAAGGTAGCCCAGTCACTTTGAAGATTTTAAAATTTAGCACAGCTGCCTCAATGACATTAAAATTTAGCATTGCTGCCTCAAAGATTTCTATAGTTGGCTTAATGATCTCTTAACTAGAGAAAGGTGGGGAAAGAGCAGGCATCGGATTGTATAAATAACCTGGTTAATCATACTAGCAGTTTACAACTGCACCTTGCATTGGTCTGTGCTGTAGGCTGAAGTTCATCATTTGAAGAACCTTAGGTTCCTTTATTCAGCATTTTCATTAACCAATTGCCCAACAGAGTCTCATCTTCTGAATCATTTGTCTCATGGGATTCCATCATTATCCCCTTATCTGGTTTTCATACCTGTGTCTGTTCATTGGACTGCACTGTGAGGTCTGCGTTTGAATCAGGGTTCAAGGGTCCTTCATCCTCGTATCCCAGTCTAATTAATCTGTGTGTTTGGTCACTTATCCATGTGGGGAATGCAGCATTGGATGTCCCCATCAAAATAACCCCATGTCATTTAGTCAAGGCCTCACTGTTGGGTCTGAGGCCATTAAGGCTTATGTTTATGGGAGAATTCATAATGCTGGTGAGTCATGCCAGTCCTCTAGGGTGCGCAAGTCTCCTGTGATGTTTGGGTCAATCAGTACTGTAGGGGCACTTCAGGTGTGGACGAGGTTCTGGATTGTAGTGTGGTAGGTGTAAAGGGTCTGGTTTGAACCTGAAATTGGATGAGAAGGTGTCCGAGGAAATACATTTCCTGGGTGAGGCCTTTCCTGTTGCCTAGTGTCATCCTCTGCATCTCTACTGAAAGATGGTGGTAGTGACTATTCTGAGTCCTGTAAGCTTTCAGTTGATTAGGACTTTATACACTGAGGGGCTTATTTTGTCAGTGATGGTGTGCGGACCTGCATGTCTCAGGGACAAGAAAGAACTGGGGTTGTAGAGGGAAATCATTACCTGCTGACCGACTGTATATTCTATCGGGTGTACCCTTACTCCTACCTGTCTCACAGTGCTACACTCTCTTTCTCCTACCCATCTCTTAGCACAACAGTGCCGAACTCTCACAGTGACACACTCCCTCACTCCTAATACACTCACAATGCCACACTCCTATCCCTCTCACACTGCAACATTCCCCCACTCTAAACCTGCTCACAATGCCACACTCTCACTCCTACCACTGATGGTGCCGCACTCCCTCACCGTTATGTTGACTACATGGACTTCAATAAGGCCTTTAACAAGATCCCTCATGGCTCAGTCAGAGAAGTGGCAGTGGAAGGGTGCATTTCTGAATGGAGAGCTGTGACAAGTGGTATTCCTCAGGGATCAGTGCTGGGAGCTTCGCTGTTTGTGATATATATAAATGATTTGGAGGAAAATGTAACTGGATTGATTAGTAAGTTTGCGGACGACACAAAGGTTGGTCGATTTGCGGATAGTGATGAGGACCATCAGAGGATACAGCAGGGTATAGATCAGTTGGAGACTTGGGCGGAGAGATGGCAGATGGAGGTTAATCTGGACAAATGTGAGGTAATGCATTTTGGAACGTCTAATACAGATAGGGAAAAGATAGTAAATGAGGGAACCTTTAGGAGTATTGATAGGCAAAGGGATCTGGGTGCACAAGTACATAGGTCACTGAAAGTGGCAGTGCAGGTGGAGAAGGTAGTCAGGAAGACATACGGCATGTTTGCCTTCATTGGTTGGGGTATTGAGTTTAAAAATTGGCAAGTCATGTTGCCACTTTATAGAACCTTAGTTAGGCCGCACGTGGAATATGTGTTCAATTCTGGTCGCCACACCACCAGAAGGATGTGGAGGCTTTGGAGAGGGTACAGAAAAGATTTACCAGGATGGTGCCTGGTATGGAGGGCATTAGCTATGAGGAGAGGTTGGAGAAACTTGATTTGTTCTCACTGGAGCAATGGAGGTTGAGGGGAGACCTGATAGAAATCTACAAGATTATAAGACGCATGGACAGAGTGGATAGTCAGAAGCTTTTTCCCAGTGTGGAAGAGTCAATTACTAGGTTTAAGGTGTGAGGAGCAAGTTTTAAAAGAGATGTACGAAGCAGATTTTTTACACAGAGAGTGGCAGGTGCCTGGAACTCGTTGCTGGGGGAGGTAGTGGAAGCAGATATGGTAGTGACTTTTAAGGGATGTCTTGACAAATACATGAATAAGATGGGAATAGAGGGATATGGTCCCCGGAAGCGTAGGGGATTTTAGTTAAGTCGGGCAGTATGGTCGGTGCAGGCTTGGAGGTCCAAAGGGCCTGTTTCTGTGCTGTAATTTTCTTTGTTCTTTCTTCTTACCTCCCTCACAGTGCCAGACTCCCTCACTCCTACCCATCTCACTCTTTACTCATTAATAATGCCATACTCCTTCACTTCTAACACACTCACAGTGCCACACTCCCTGACTCCTACCTCTCTCACAGTGCCACACTCTCTTTCGCCTACACGTCTCTCAGTACAACAGTGCCTAACTCTCACAGTGTTGCATTCCCTCTCTCCTAATCCATTCACAGTATCACACTCCTATCCTTCTCACTGTGCCACATACCCTCACTCTTACCTCTCTCAAAGTGCCACACACCCTCATTCTACTCCTCTCATAGTGCCACACTTGCTCACTCTAAACTTGTTCACAATGCCACATTCCCTCATTCCTAACACTCATGGTGCCACACTCCCCTCACTCTTACCTCCGTAACAATGCCAGATTGTCTCAGCCCTACTCCTCTCAAAGTGCCACACTCCTACCCTTCTCACTCTTACACACTCCCTCACTTCTTCTCATCTAACAATGCCACACTCCCTCGCTCCTAACCCTTTCATAGTGCCACATGCCCTCACTCCTAAAATATTCAGTTGCAAACCCTCAATCCTCCTCTTTTCACAATGCCAAACTCCCCCATGCTTCCTCCTTCACAGTGACACCGTCCCGCAATCTAAAGCTGCACACTCCCTCACTCCTACCTCTCATGGAGCCACACCTCCTTACTCCTACCCTCTCACAGGACCACACTTCCTCTCTCACAGTCACTTTTACTAATTCTGATCCTTCTGTGTTACACTCCCTCACTCCCTCTCCTCTTACATTGCCACATTCCCTCACTCCTACCACTCTCATGGTCCACACTACTTCACTCCTACCCCTCTCACAGTGCCACATGCCCTCACTCTTACTTCACTCAATCTCACACTGCCTCCCTCTTACTTCACTCATAGTCCACTCTGCCTCCCTCTTTCTTCTCTCAGAGTGCCACATTCCCTCACTCCTACCTCTGTCATAATGCCATACTTCCTCACTCCTACCTCGGTCATAGTGCCATACTTCTTCAGTCCTACCTCACTCAGTGCCACACTTCCTCACTCCTATCTTACTCACAATGCCACATTCTCTTTCCTACCCGTCTCTCAGTGCAACAGTACCTAACTCTCACAGTGACACACTCCGTCACTGCTAATCCATTCAGAGTGCGTGCCACATTCCTACTCAACTTACTGTGCCACATTCCCTCATTTTTACCTCTCTAACAGTGCCACATTCCTTCATTCTACTCCTCTCACAGTGCCACACTCCCTTACACAGGACCTGCTCACGATGCCACAGTCCGTCTTACCTCCCTCACAACGTCACGGTCCCTTACTCCTCCTCCTCTCGCAGTGCCACACCCCCTCAATCCTACCTCCCTCACAGTGCCACAGGCACTCATTCCAACCACTCTCATTCAACCTCACCACTACTCCTCTCACAATGATGCACTGTCTCACTGCTGCCTTTCTCACAGTGCCACACTCCCTCAGTCCTACCTCTCATAGTGCCGTACTTCCTCACTCGTACCTGTTTCACAGAGCCACATTCCCTCACTCCTACCTTGTCACAATGCCACACTTTCTCTCTCACGCTGCCACTCTCCCTCACTTCTCTTCCTCTCATACTGCCACAGTCTTCCACTCTCAGTGCCACACGTCCTTACTCTTAGCTCATGCATAGTGACATACTACCTCCCTCTTTCTTCTCTCAGTGTGCCACACTTCTTCACTCCTACCTCTCTCACTGTGCCACATTCCCTCTCTCCTAACCATCTCTCAGTACAACAGTGCCTAGCTCCCACAGTTGACGCACTCCCTCATTCCTAACCCACTCACAGTTCCACACTCTTACCCCTCTTACAGTGCCACATACCCTCACTCTTACCTTTCTGACAGTTTCACACTCCCTCATTCTACTCCTCTCACACTGGCACACTCCCTCACTCCACCTCCTCTCAATGCCACACTCCCTCATTTTACTCTTCTTACACTCAATCACTTTAAACCTGCTTATGATGCCACACTCCATCACTCCTACTTAATCAACTTAGTGTGAGGTAGGTCCATTGAAAAGTCTGATGGCAGCAGGGAAAAAGCTGTTCTTGAGTCGGTTGGTACACGGCCTCAGACTTTTGTATTTTTTTGCTGATGGAAGAAAGTAGAAGAGAGTATGTCTGTAGTGCATGGGGTCTTAGAACGGAAGAACATAAGAACATAAGTAGTAGGAGCAGGAGTAGGCCATCTAGCCCTTCGAGCCTGCCCCGCCATTCAATAAGATCATGGCTGATCTGAAGTGGATCAGTTCCACTTTCCCGCTTTCTCCCCATAACCCTTAATTCCCTTGCCCACCAAAAACCTATCTACCCATGACTTAAATATATTTAGCGAGGTAGCCTCCACCACTTCAAAGGGCAGAGAATTCCAGAGATTCACCATCCTTTGAATGAAGAAGTTCCTCCTCAACTCCATTCTAAACTGCCTCTCCCTTATCTTGAGGCTGTGCCCTCTAGTCCTGCTGTCTTTTCTGAGCGGGAAGAATCTCTACCATATCTATCCCCTTCATTATCTTATACGTCTGCGAGGTGATGCATTTTGGAAGGAATAATGCAGAGAGGAGCTACGTGATAAAAGGTAGACCGATTAGGAGTATAGAAATACAGAGGGACCTGGGAGTGCAGGTTCACAAGTCTATGAAGGTTGCGACACAAGTAGAGAAGGTTGTGAGGAAAGCTTACGGAATGCTAGCCTTTATAGGAAGGGGTATAGAGTATAGGAGCTGCCGTCTAATGCTTCAGTTGTACAGAACGTTGGTTAGACCGCATTTGGAGTACTGCGTCCAGTTCTGGTCACCTTACTACTGGAAGGACGTGGAGACTCTGGACAGGGTGCAGAGGAGGTTTACCAGGATGTTGCCTGGCATGGAAGGACTAAGTTACGAGGAAACGTTGGAGAAACTGGGACTTTTCTCCTCGGAAAGACGGAGATTAAGGGGAGACATGATAGAGGTATATAAGATACTGAAGGGAATAGATAGAGTCAATAGTGATCGGCTGCTCCCTAGATTGGGGACAATTACGAGAGGTCATGATCTAAGGGTGAGGGGGGAGAAGTATAATTTGAATATGAGAGGAATAGATAGGGTGGACTCTCAGAGGCTATTTCCCCGGTTTGAAATGGTCGCTACGAGAGGACACAGATTTAAGGTGCGGGGAGGGAGGTTCAGAAGTGATGTTAGGGGTAAGTTTTTCACTCAGAGGGTGGTGAGTGAATGGAATCGGCTGCCGTCAGTGGTGGTGGAGGCGAACTCGCTGGGGTCTTTTAAAAGACTTCTGGATGAGTATATGGGGTTTAATGAGATTGAGGGTTATAGATAGGTCTGTAGGTTGGTAGGTGATGTGGTCGGCGCAACTTGTGGGCCGAAGGGCCTGTTTGTGCTGTAGTGTTCTATGTTCTATGTTCTATGTTCTATGTTCTTCACGCAGAGGGTCGTGGGGGTATGGAACGCGCTACCGAGTAGGGTGGTGGAGGCAGGCACATTGGACTTGTTTAAGGTTTACTTAGATAGACACATGAGCGAAACAAGGATGGAGGGTTATAGTAGGGGGTATTAAATAGGGTCAGAGCCTCGGGAGACACCGGAAATGCAGACTTACATGTTAACGTTTTTGTCTTTTTATTCCGTAGGTGGCAGTCCACCTTGTTGTCAAACAAGGGGCATGCACACGGTGGGTCGTGCGTGGGCTGCTCTTGGAGGTTCCGGGAGTGGCCTAGTACTTTGTGTCGGTGTGTGTGCTTAATCCTGGACCGGTAGACGGGCGCCGCAACAGCTCAGTGACTAGCACTGCTGGCTGTGCAGATACATGGATTTGGGCCTGTGTCTGTGGGAGTTTGCACATTCTCCCTGTGGTTGCGTGGGTTTCCTCCGGGCTCTCCGGTTTCCTCCCACACCCCAAAGATGTGCTCTTAGGCTGATTGGTATACCAAATTGACACTATTCTCCCCTGAATCTGGCTAAGCTAGGGGTTCCACTCGCATACACGCAGGGCAGGGTAGGTGTAGGAGGATGCGGTGGCGCGGGCTCGTTGGGCCGAAGGGCCTGTTTCCCATGCTGGGATGTTCTTTGTTCTTTGTTCTTTGTCTCCTTAAGATCCCCCCTCATCCTTCTAAACTCCAACAAGTACAGACCCAGTCTATTTAGTCTCTCTTCATAGTCCAACCCCCTCATCTCCGGTATCAGCCTAGTGAACCTCCTCTGCACTCCCTCCAAGGCCAAAATATCCTTGCGCAAGTGCGGCGACCAAAACTGCACACAGTACTCCAGCTGCGGCCTCACCAGTGCCCTGTACAGTTGCAGCAAGACCTCCCTACTTTTATATTCTATCCCCCTCGCTATAAAGGCCAACATTCCATTCGCCTTCTTGATCAGCTGCTGCACCTGCAGACTGGGTTTTTGCGACTCATGCACAAGGACCCTGGCTGCTTTGTCGAAGCAGAGGGAAGTATAGACAGAGTCCTTGGATGGGAGGCTGATTTGTGTGATAGAATGGGCTACATTCACGACCTTTTGTAGTTTCTTGCAGAGTCTTGGGCAGACCAGGAGCCATGCCAAACATATAAGCAGAAAGGATGCTTTCTCTGGTGCATCTGTAAAAGTTGGTGAGAGTCGTAGCTAACATGCCAAATATCCATAGTCTTCTGAGAAAGTAGAGGCTTTGGTAAGCTTTCTTAACAATGGTGCCAGCTTAGGGGAACCAAGACAGGTTGTCGGTGATTTGGACACCTAAAAACTTGAAGCTTTCAACCATTTTTACTTCGTCTCCATTGATGTAGATGGGGGTTTGTTCTCCACTACACTTCCTGAAGTGTACACTTCTCCTTCATTTTTTTGACATTGAGGAAGATATTGTTGTCATCGCACTGGTTTACCAGATTCTCTACCTCATTCCTGTACTCTGTCTCGTCATTGTTTGCAATCTGACCCACCATGGTGGTGTCACCAGCAAACTTGAAAATCAAGTTGCAGGGGAATTTGGCCACACAGTCATAGGTGTATAAGGAGTATAGTAGACCTTGTGGGGCACCGGTGTTGAGGATGATTGTAGAGGAGGGTGTTGCCTATCCTTATTGATTGTGGTCAGTGGGTTAGGAAGTTCAGGATCCAGTTTCAGAGGAAGGAGCTGAAGCACAGGCCACGGAGTTTGGAGATGAATTTCATAGGAATAATGGTGTTGAAGGTTGAGCTGTAGTTCATAAATAGGAGTCTGACATAGGTGTCTTTGTTATCTGGAGGCACTATATTATTATCCTCTTATCTCCCTCACAATGCCACACTCCCTTCTTCCTCCTTCTCTTACAGTGCCTCAGCCTCTCGCTCCTGTCTCTCTCATAGTACCACACATCCTCATTCTGTTCCACTCAGTGCCACACTCCCTCACTCGAAACATGCTCACACTGCCACAATCCCTTACTCCTCTCCTCTCACACTGTCACACTCAATCACTCCTATCCATTTCACAGGGCCATTCTCCCTCACTCCTGCCTGTTTCTCATTCCCACATTTCCTCACTCCTCATCTTGTCAGTGCCACACTTCCTCTCTCACAGCATCCTACTTGCTCACTCCTCCTCCTCTCACACTGCCACACCCCCTCACTGCTATCTGTTTTACAGGATCACACTCCCTCACTCCTACCAATTTCACAGGGCAACATTCACTCACTCCTCCCTCGTTACAGTGCCACACTTGCTCTGTCCTAGTCCTCTCACAGTGTCACTCCTACTAACGCTACCCCTCTCAAATTGTCACACTTCTTAACTCCTTGTACTCTCACATTGCCATACTCCCTCTCTCCTACCGCTCTCACACCAAATTCCCTCACTCCTCCTCCCCCACAGTGTCATACTCCCTCACTCTTACCACTCTTACAGACCCAGACTGCCTCACTCCTACTCCTCTCAACGTGCCACACACCAACCACTCTAACGTACTCCCTCACTCATAGAACATAGAACATAGAACATTACAGCGCAGAACAGGCCCTTCGGCCCACGATGTTGCGCCGACCAGTTAAAAAAAAACAACAACAACAACAATGACCCACTAACCTAAACCAATCCCTTTTCGTCCATAAACCTGTCCACAGACCTCTTAAACGCCCCCAAACTAGGCGCATATACAACTGCAGCAGGCAGGGCATTCCAATCCCTCACCACCCTCTGGGTAAAGAACCTACCCCTGACATCTGTCCTATAACTACCCCCCCTTAGTTTAAAGCCATGCCCCCTCGTGCTAGATTTTTCCATCAGAGGAAAAAGGCTATCACTATCCACCCTATCTAAACCTCTAATCATCTTATATGTTTCAATAAGATCCCCTCTTAGCCGCCTTCTTTCCAGCGAAAACAACCCCAAATCCCTCAGCCTCTCCTCATAGGATCTCCCCTCCATACCAGGCAACATCCTGGTAAACCTCCTCTGCACCCTCTCCAAAGCCTCCACATCCTTCCTGTAATGTGGGGACCAGAACTGCACACAATACTCCAAGTGCGGCCGCACCAGAGTTGTGTACAGTTGCAACATAACGCTACGACTCCTAAATTCAATCCCCCTACCAATAAACGCCAAGACACTGTATGCCTTCTTAACAACCTTATCTACTTGATTCCCAACTTTCAGGGATCTATGTACACATACACCTAGATCCCTCTGCTCCTCCACACTATTCAAAGTCTTCCCGTTAGCCCTATACTCAACACATCTGTTATTCCTACCAAAGTGAATTACCTCACATTTCTCTGCATTAAACTCCATCCGCCACCTCTCGGCCCAGCTCTGCAACCTGTCTAAGTCTTCCTGCAAACTATGACACCCTTCCTCACTATCTACCACACCTCCGACTTTGGTGTCATCAGCAAATTTACTGATCCACCCAACTATACCCTCATCCAGATCATTAATAAAAATCACAAACAGCAGTGGCCCCAACACAGATCCCTGAGGCACACCACTTGTAACCGAACTCCATGATGAATATTTACCGTCAACCACTACCCTCTGTCTCCTATCCGCTAGCCAATTCCTAATCCAGTTCCCTAGATCACCCCCAATCCCATACATCTGCATTTTGTGCAGAAGCCTACCATGGTGAACCTTATCAAACGCCTTACTAAAATCCATATACACCACGTCCACTGCCTTACCCCCATCCACCTCTTTGGTCACTTTCTCAAAAAACTCAATAAGGTTAGTAAGGCACGACCTACCCGCCACAAAACCATGCTGACTATCTCCAATCAACTCATTACTCTCCAAATAACTATAAATCCTATCCCTAATAATTTTTTCCAAAACCTTGCCCACAACAGAAGTGAGACTCACCGGTCTATAATTCCCGGGGAAGTCTCTGTTCCCCTTCTTAAACAATGGGACAACATTCGCTAACCTCCAATCATCTGGTACTATACCAGAGGCCAACGACGACCTGAAGATCAGAGCCAGAGGCTCTGCAATCACTTCTCTTGCCTCCCAGAGAATCCTGGGGTAAATCCCATCCGGACCAGGGGACTTATCTATTTTCAGACCCTCCAGAATATCCAGCACATCCTCCTTATCAACTGTAATACTGTCAATTCTACTCCCCTGCAACCCAGTGTCCTCCTCAGCTATATCCATGTCCCCCTGCGTGAACACCGAAGCGAAATATTGGTTCAATGCTTCACCAATCTCCTCCGGTTCCACACATAACTTCCCTCTGCCGTCTATAACTGGCCCTAACCTTGCCCTAACCAACCTTCTGTTCTTGACATACCTATAGAACGCCTTAGGATTCTCCTTAACCCTATCAGCCAAAGTCTTCTCATGTCCTCTTTTAGCCCTTCTTAGCTCGCTCTTCAACTCCCTCCTAGCCAATCTAAAGCTCTCTAGTGCACTATCCGAGTGCTCACGTCTCATCCAAACATAAGCCTCCTTTCTCTTTTTAACCAACGAATCAACTTTTTTGGTGCACCACGGTTCCCTAGCCTTACCAATTCCACCTTGCCTGACAGGGACATACCTATCACAGACTCGCAGTAGCTGCTCCTTGAAAAAACTCCACATTTCGGACGTTCCCAATCCCTGTAATCTCCTAGTCCAACCTATGTTTCCTAATTCTCTCCTAATAGCCTCATAATTACCCTTCCCCCAGCTAAAACCACTGGCCCGAGGTTCATGCCTATCCCTTTCCATCACTAAGGTGAACGTAACCGAATTGTGGTCACTATCACCAAAATGCACACCAACTTCCAAATCCAACACCTGATCTGGCTCATTTCCCAGCACCAAATCCAACATAGCCTCACCTCTAGTTGGCCTATCTACATACTGAGTCAAAAAACCTTCCTGCACACTTTGCACAAAAACTGACCCTCTAACGAGCTAGAGCTATAACAATTCCAATCAATATTAGTAAAGTTAAAATCCCCCATAACAATTACCCTATTACTTTCACTCCTAACCAGGATCGTCTCCGCAATCCTTTCCTCAACCTCTCTAGAACTTTTAGGAGGTCTATAAAAGACTCCCAACAGGGTGACCTCTCCTCTCCTATTTCTAATCTCCGCCCATACTACCTCAACAGACAAGTCCTCATCAAACCTCTATCACTCTATCAGTCTTGGCCTTTAGTTTCCACCCCAACTCCATAAATCTCTGCTTAATATCCCCTTCCCTTAACCTCCCTATGTCATGTGTCCCCACATGAACAATAACTTGGGGTTGATCTCCCTCTCCTCTAAGAGTCCTGAATACCTTTTCAGATACATCCCGGACCCCAGCCCCTGGTAGGCAACACACCAGCCCTGAGTCCCTACCTTTACTTCCGACCCTCCTATCTGTCCCCTTAACCGTGGAGTCCCCAATCACGAGGCCCAATCACTCCTTCTCCTTCCACAATATCGCACTCCCTCACTCCTACCTCTCATAGTGCCACACCTCTTCACTCTTGCCTCCCTCACATTGCCACACTCCTTCACTCCTACCATTTCACAGTTGCACACTCCATTACTCCTACCTCTTTTACACTGTCACACTTCCTCTTTCCTACTTCTCTCACAGTGCCACTCTTATTAACACCTACCCCTCTCAGAGTATTACACTCGCTCATTTCTCATACTCACATTGCCACATTGTCACTCCTACTCCTCTTGGGGCCCACACTAACTCACTCCTACCCCTCTTAGAGTGCCACATGCCCTCACTCTTACCTCACTCTTATTGCCACACTGCCTCCCTCTTTCTTCTCTTTCTTCTGCCACACACCTTCACTCCTACCTCTCTCCACACACCTTCACTCCTACCTCTCTCCACAGTGCTACACTCCCTCATTCTATTCCTCTCACAGTGCCACACATCCCCACTCCTCTTCCTTTCGCAGTGCCAGATTTCCTCTCTCCTACCTCTCATACTCCATCATTCTTCCTCCTCTCACATTGCCACACTCCCTCATTCCTCTTTGTCTCACTTTGTCACATTCCCTCACTCCTACCTCTCTCATGGTCCACACTACCTCACTCCTAATCCTCTCACAATGATACACTCCTTCACTCCGGCCCCTCTCTCAATGACATATGTCCTCATTCCTACATGTTTCACAGGGCCACACTTCCTCACTCCTACCCATTTTACAAGTCCATATTCATTCATTCCTACCTCTGTCACAGTGACACACTTCTTCTCTCCTACCCCTCTCACAGTGTCACATTCCCTCACTCCTCTTCCTCTCACATCGCCACACTCCCTTACTCCTGCCCCTCTCGCAGTCCACATTACCTAACTCCCTCTCACAGTGCCACATGCCCTCAGTCTTATATCACCCTTAGTGCCACATTGCGACCCTCTTTTCTTCTATCGTAGTGCCACACTCCTTTACTCCTAATACATTCACTGTGTCACACTCCCTCACTCCTACTTCTCTCACATTGCCACACTTCCTCATTCCTACCTTTCTCATAGTGCCACACTCACTCTCTCGCTTACCCATCTCTCACTGTAACAGTGCTGAACTCTCACAGTGACACACTCCCTCATTCTACTCCTCTCACAGTGCCATCCTCTCTCACTCTAAACCTGCTCATAATGCCACACTGGCTCACGCCTATCACTCATGGTGACATACTCCCTCACTCTTACCTCCTTCACTTCTCCTCTCACAGTACCACACATGCTCACTCCAACCACTCCCAGTGCCACACTCCCTCATCCCTACCCTTCTCACACTGCCACACTTTCACTCCTACCCATTTCACAGGGCCACACTTCCTCTCTCTTGCTTCTCTCACATTGCCATACTTCCTCACTCCCATTCCCTCACAATCCACACTACCTAACTCCTACCCCTCTCACAATGCCACATGCCCTCAATTTTACTTCACACATTGTGTCACACTGCCTCCCTCTTTTTCTCTCAGAGTGCCACACTCTTTCACTCCTAACACACTCACAATCTCATACGCATCACGGTGCCACACTCCCTCACACTTACCTCCCTCACGGTGCCACACTCCCTCACACTTACCTCCCTCACGGTGCCACACTCCCTCATACTTACCTCCCTCACGGTGCCACACTCCCTCACACTTACCTCCCTCACGGTGCCACACTCCCTCACTCCTAACATATTCACAGTGCCCCACATGCGTCAATCATCCTCTCACAATGCCACACTCCCTCACTCCTCCCATTCATGATGCCAAACTCCCTCACTCTTACATTCCTCACAGTGCCAGACTCTCTCACTCCTCCTCCTCTCAAAGTGCCACATTCATAACCCTCTCACTCTAACACAATCCGTCACCCCTTCTCCACTCACAGTGACACATGCCCTCACTCCTACCCCTCAGTGTCACATGCCCTCACTCCTACTCCTCAGTGACACACTCCCTAACTCTTACCTCCCTCACAGTGCCACACTCACTCACTCCAACCCCATTCATCCTACCACACTCCCTCACTCCCTCACTCCTACTCCTCTTACATTGCCACACTCCCTCACTCCTACCCATTTTACAGGGCCACATTCCCTCATGCTACCCCTCTCATAGTGTCACTCTTACTAACTCCTATCCCACTTTCAATGTCAAACACTCTCGCTCCTCCTCCTCTTACATTGCCACACTCCCTCACTCCTACTCCCTCAAGGGCCACACTACCTCACTCCTACCCCTCTTAAAGTGCCGCAGGCCCTCACTCTTACCTCACTCATAATGCCACACTTCCTCTCTCCTACCTCTCTCATAGTGCCACACTCTCTCTCCTATCCATCCCTCAGTACAACACTGCCTAATTCTCAGTCACACATTTCCTCACTCCTAATCCACTCACAGTGCCATACTCCTGCCCCCTCACAGTGCCACATTCCCTCACTCTTACCTCTTTCACAATGCCACACTCCCTCACTCTTACCTCCCTCACTGTGCCACATTCTTTCATTCTATTCCTCTCACAGTGCCACACTTCCTCACTCCTAACACATTCACAGTGCCACACCCCCAATCCTCCTCCTCTCAATCCTCCCTCGCTCTAAACCCACTCACAATGCCACACTCCCTCACTCCTACCACTCATGGTGCCACACTCCCTCACTCTTATCTCCCTCACATTGTCAGACTCCCTCACTCCAACTGCTCTCAAAGTGCCACACACCTATCCCTCTCACTCTAACACATTCCCTCATTCCTTTTCCTTTGACAATGCCACACTCCCTCGCTCATACCCCTCACAGTGCCACACCCCTCACACTTAGCTCTCTCACAGTGTCACATTCCCTCACTCCTATCCATTTCACAGTGCCACACTTCCTCTCTCTGTCCTTCCCGCAGTGCCACTCTTATTAATTCCTAGTCCTCTCACAACGCCACACTCCCTCACTGCAACCTATTTCACTAGCCACACTTCCTCACTCCTACCTCCTCTCACAGTGCCCCATGCACTGTTAGTTCACTCACAGTGTCAAACTGCCTTCCTCTTTTTTCTCTGAATGCCACATTCCTTCATTCCAAATATACTTACAGGGCCACTCTCCCTCACTGCTACCTCTCTCACAGTGCCACACTTCCCCATTCCTTTGTTTCTTCATTGATCAGTGGTGAGGTACCAGAGGATTAAAGGATGGCCAGTGTTGTCCCATTATTTTAGGAGGGTAGTAAGGATAACCCAGGTAATTATAGGTCAGTGAGCTTGACATCAGTGATAGGGAAACTGTTGGAGAAGATTCTTAGGAATAGGATCCATACACATTTGGAACTGAATGGTGTCTTTAGTGACAGACAACATGGTTTTGTGCGCGGGAGGTCATGTCTCACTAATTTAGTAGAGTTGTTTGAAGAGGTGACAAAAATGATTGATGAGGGAAGGGCTGTGGATCTTATCCACTTGGACTTCAGTAAGGCGTTCCACAAGGTCCCTCATGGCAGTCTGGTGCAAAAGGTTAAATTTCATGGAATCAAGGGTGCAGTAGCTAGGTGGATTCAGAACTGACCTGGCCTTAGAATGGTAGTCATGATGTGCTCAAACAAGACTTCTTCATCGCACAGGACCTTCAACGGTGCTATACACTAGATACATTGATGACATTTTCTTCCTTTGGACTCATGGTGAACAACTATTTGATGACATCAACAAGTTCCATCCCACCATCAGACTCACCATGGACTATTCTCCGGAATTGGTTGCATTCTTGGACACACGCATCTCTATCAAGTCACCTCAGCACCTCACTATACTGCAAGCCCACAGATAGCCTCATAATGCTCACTTCTGCAGCTTCCACCCTAAACACATTAAAGAAGTCATCTCCTATGGACAAGCCCTCCGTATTTGTGATTTTTATCAATGACTTGGAAGAGGGGGCTGAAGGGTAGGTTAGTAAATTTGCTGATGACACCAAGATTGGTGGAGTAGTGGATGAGGTGGAGGGCTCTTGCAGGCTGCAAAGAGACATTGATAGGATGCAGAGCTGGGCTGAAAAGTAGCAGATGGAGTTTAACCCTGATA
Organism: Carcharhinus amblyrhynchos; assembly: GCF_965287045.1. Lineage (NCBI taxonomy): Eukaryota > Metazoa > Chordata > Chondrichthyes > Carcharhiniformes > Carcharhinidae > Carcharhinus > Carcharhinus amblyrhynchos. The sequence goes on from NC_137326.1 coordinate 65,630,240, forward strand.
AGTGCAAGGTGATTCATTTTGGTAGGACAAACTTGAATGTGGATTACAGGGTCAATGGCACAATTCTGAGGAATGTAGAGAAACAGAGAGATCTTGGGGTTCATACCCACAGATCTCTGAACGTTGCCACTCAAGTGGATAAAGCCATGAAGAAGGCTAATAATGTGTTAGCATTTATTAACGGGGGTTTGAGTTTAAGAGCCGTGGGGTTATGCTGCAACTATACCGGACGTTGGTGAGACCACAGTTGGAATATTGTTTTCAGTTCTGGTCACCTCACTATGAGAACATAGAACATAGAACATAGAACATTACAGCGCAGAACAGGCCCTTCGGCCCACGATGTTGCGCCGACCAGTTAAAAAACAATGACCCTCTAACCTAAACCAATCCCTTTTCATCCATAAACCTATCCACGGATCTCTTAAACGCCCCCAAACTAGGCGCATTTACAACTGCAGCAGGCAGGGCATTCCAATCCCTCACCACCCTCTGGGTAAAGAACCTACCCCTGACATCCGTCTATAACTACCTCCCCTTAATTTAAAGCCATGCCCCCTCGTGCTAGCTTTCTCCATCCGAGGAAAAAGGCTATCACTATCCACCCTATCTAAACCTCTAATCATCTTATATGTTTCAATATATGATGTATATTCAATATATGAAGGATGTGAAAGCATTGGAGAGAGTGCAGAGGAGATTTACCAGGATACTGCCTGGTTTGGAGGGTATGAGGAAAGGTTGAGGGAGCTGGGGCTTTTCTCTTTAGAGCAGAGGAGGATGAGAGGTGACTTCGTAGAAGTTTATAAAATGATGAGGAGGATAGATAGAGTGGACGTGCAGAGACTATTTCCTCAGGTGGATCTAGCTGTTACTAGGGGGCATAAATATAAGGTTCATGGTGGGAGATATAGGAGGGATGTCCGAGATAGATTCTTCACTCAGAGAGTGATTGGGGTGAGGAATGCATTGCCTGTTGTGATAGTGGAGTCGGACACTTTAGGAACTTTCAAGCGGTTATTGGATAGGCACATGGAGCACATCAGAATTATAGAGAGTGGGATAGCTTGATCGTGGGATTGGACATAGCTCAGCACAACATTGAGGGCCAAAGGGTCTGTACTGTGCAGTACTATTCTATGTTCTATGTTCTATGTTCTACATATACACAGGATCTGCTCAGATGAGGAGGATCACAACAGACACCTCCAGATGCTGAAAGATGCCCTCATAAGAACAGCATATGGCGCTCAAATCATCGATCAACAGTTCCGACGCGACATATCGAAAAACCGCATCGACCTCCTCAGAAGACAAACATGGGACATAGAGGACAGAGTGCCCTTTGTCGTCCAGTACTTCCCCAGAGCGGAGAAGCTACAACATCTTCTCTGGAGTCTTCAACACGTCATTGATGAAGACGAACATTTCGCCAGGGCCATCCCCTCACCCCCACTTTTTGCCTTCAAACAACTACACAACTTCAAACAGACCATTATTCACAGCAAACTACCCAGCTTCAGGAGAACAATGACCACAACACCACACAACCCTGCCACAGCAACCTCTGCAAGACATGCCAGATCATCAACACGGATGCCATCAGCTCACGTGAGAACACCATCCACCAGGTACATGGCACATATTCTTGCAACTCAGCCAACGTTGTCTACCTAATACACTGCAGGAAAGGATGTCTTGAAGCATGATACATTGGGGAGACGACAACGGATGAATGAACACCACTCGACCAGGCAAGACTGTTCCCTTCCTGCTGGCAAACACTTCAGCGGTCACGGGCATTTGGCCTTTGATCTTCGGGTAAGCATTCTCCAAGACAGCCTTTGTGACATACAACAGTGTCGAGCCGCTGAGCAGAAACTGATAGCCAAGCTCCGCACACATGAGGACAACCTCAACCGGGATTTTGGGCTCATGTCACACTATCTGTAACCCCCATGACTTGCCTGAACTTGCAAAATCTCACTTACTGTCCTGTCTGGAGACAATACACATCTCTTTAACCTATGCTTAATGCTACCTCCACCCACATTGTCTGCACCTTTAAGACTTGAATAGCAGATTAGCTGTAAAGACTTGCATTCTAATCAGTATTCTGTAAATTGTGTGTGCCTTTGTACGCCCTGTTTCTGATCAGAACTCTCCACCTGATGAAGGAACAGCCAGTTCCGAAAGCTTGTGGCGTTTACTATCAAATAAACCTGTTGGACTTTAACCTGTGTTGTGAGACTTCTTACTGTGTTGGCCTGAGAAGACAGAGAATAGCAGTGGAAGACTGTTTTTTGAATTAAGGTCTGTAACTAGTGATATTCTGCAGGGATCAGTGATCCCTGATGAAGGGGATAAGCCCCAAAAGCTAGTGGTGTTTGCTCCAAATAAACCTGTTGGACTTTTAACCTGGTGTTGTGAGATTCTTACTTTGGTGACAGAAGCCAGAGGATTTTTTTCAAACTGGAGGCCTGTGACCAGCAATGTGCCTCAGGGATCGGTGCTGGGTCCACTGTTATTTGTCATTTATATTAATGATTTGGGTGAGAATATAGAAGGCATGGTTAGTAAGCTTGCAAATGACATCAAGATTAGTGGCATAGTGGACAATGAAGAGAGTTATCTCCGATTGCAATGGGATCTTGGTCAATTGGGACAGTGGGCTGATGAATGGCAGACGGAGTTTGATTTAGATAACAGCAAGGTGATGCATTTTGGTGGATTGAACCAGGGCAGGACTTACTCAGTGAATGCTAGGGTGTTGGGGAGAGTTACAGAACAAAGAGACCTAGGGGACATGTTGAAAGTAGAGTCACAGGTCGTCGGAGTGGTGAAGAAGGCATTCAGCGTGCTTGGTTTCATTGATCAAAACATTGAATACGGGAGTTGGGACGTCTTGTTGAAGTTGTACAAGTAAGGCCACATTTGGAATACCGTGTACAGTTCTGGGTATACAGTTCTATAATAATTATCTATTATAGAAAGGATATTATTAAACTAGAAAGAGTGCAGAAAAGATTTACTAGAATGCTACCAGGACTTGATCGTTTGAGTTATAAGGAGAGGCTGGATAGACTGAGACTTTTTTCTCTGGAACATAGAAGGCTGAGGGGTGAACTTATAGAGGTCTATAAAATAATGAGGAGCTTAGACCAGCTAGGTAGTCAATATCTTTTCCCAAAGATGGGAGAGTCTAAAACTAGAGGGCATAGGTTTAAGGTGAGAGGGGAGAGATACAAATGTGTCCAAAGGGACAATTACTTCTCACAGAGGGTGGTGAGTGTCCGGAATAAGCTGCCAAAGGTAGTAGTAGAGGAGGGTAAAATTCTGTCCTTTAAAAAGCATTTAGACGGTGACATGGGTAAGATGGGTATCGAGGGATATGGGTCAAATGCGAGCAATTGGGACTAGCTTTGGTGTTTTGGAAAAAGGGTGGCATGGACAAGTTGGGCTGAAGGGCCTGTTTCCATGTGCAAACCTCTATGACTCTAAATGTGAGGTGATGTATTTTGGAAGATCCAATTCAATGGGAACCATAAAACAAATGGCAGAACAATCAGGAACATAGACACAGAGAGATCTGGCAGTACAGCTCCACAGATCCTTAAAAATGGCAGCACAGGTGGAAAAGGTGGTGAAGAAAGCATATGGCTTCATCGGATGGGGCATCGAGTATAAAACTTGGCAAATTATGTTACAGTTTTATAAAATGTTGGTTTGGTCACATTTGGAATATTGCATCCAATTCTGGTCACCACACGACCAGAAAGGCATGGAGGGTTTGGAGTGAGTGCAGAAGAGATTTACCAAGATGTTGCCTGGTATGGAGGATATTAGCTATGAGGAGAGATTGAATAAACTGGGATTGTTCTCCCTGGAAAGATGAAGGGGTGATCTGATAAAAGTTTATAAAATTATGAGAAGTATCGATAGAGTGAACAGTTGGAAGCTTTCTCCCATGGCAGAAATGACAATTACAAGGGGGCACAAGTTCAAGATAAGGGGGGAAAGATTCAGTGGAGATGTGCGAGGTTTGTTTTTACATAGAGAATGGTAGAGGCCTGGAATGCACTGCCAAGTGAGATGGTTGAGGCAGTTATGTTAGCTACGCTTAAGACTTATCTTGATAGGCATATGAACAAACGGGGAACAGAGGGATACAGACAGTTGATTAGATGAGTAATCATGATCAGCGCAGGCTTCACGGGCCAAAGGGCCCGTTCCTGTGCTGTACTGTTCTTTGTTTCTATCTCTGTCATGGTGCCACACTCTGTCTCTCCTACCCTTCTCTCCATGCAACAGTGCCTCTCACGAGTGATGCACACCCTCACTCCTGATCCACTCACACAGCCAGACTCCTGCCCCTCTCACAATACCACACTCACTCACTCTTTCCTCTGCACAATGCAAGACTCCCTCATCCTATTCCTTTCAAAGTGCCACACTCCTAACCCTCTAATTCTAACACACTCCCTCACTTCTTCTCCATTCACAATCTCACATTCTGTCACTTCTACCCCTCTCACAGTGTTATGTGCCCTCACTCCTAGCCCTCACAGTGCCACACACCTTAACGTTAACCTCCCACACAGTGTCACACTTTCCAACTCATACCCCTCTCATTCTACCACATTCACTCACTCCTACAGTGATGCACTCCCTCACTCCTAATCCACTCTCAGTGCCACCCCTCCCACAGGGCTACACTCCCTCACTCCTACCCATTTCACAGAGTCACATTCCCTCACTCCTACCCCTGTCTCAGTGCCACACTTCCTCTCTCCTACCCCTCTCACCGTGTTATTTTTATGAACTCCTACCCCTTTAACAGTGTCACATTCTCTTACCCGTCCTCCTCCTCACTCCTACCCATCTCACAGTGCCACATGCCCTCACTCTTACCTCACTCATAGTTCCACACTGCCTCTCTCTTTCTTCTCTGAGTGCCGCACTTCTTCACTCTTAATACACTCAGTGCCACACTTCCTCACTCTAACTTCTCCCACAGTGCCAAACTCCCTCTCTACTACTCATCTGGGTCTCGTCTGTGTGGAGTTTGCACATTCTTCTCATGTCAATATGGGTTTCCTCTGGGTGCTCCAGTTTCCTCCCACTGTCCAAAGATGTGTGAGTTAGGTTGATTGGCCATGCTTAAATTGCCCTTAGTGTCCTGAGGTGTGTAAGTTAGAGGGATTAGTGGGTAAAATATGTAGGGATATGGGGGTACGGTCTGGTTGGGATTGTGGTCGGTGCAGACTCGATGGACTGAATAGCCTCCTTCTGTACCGTACAGTTTCTATGATTTCTATGATCTCTGAGTGCAACAGTGCCTAACTCTCACAGTGATACACTCCCTTGCTCCTAATCCACTCACAGTGTCACACCCCTAGCCATCTCCCTGTAACACAGTCCCTCAATGCTTCGCCTCTGACAATGACACATACCCTCACTCCTACCCCTCTCACAGTGCCACATGCCCTCACTCATACCCCTCACGGTGCTACACTCCCTAACTCATACCTCCCTCACAGTGCTACACTTGCTCACTCTTACTTCCTTCACAATGCCACACTCCCTCACTATTATGCCCTTCACAGTGCCACACTTCCTCACTCCTACCTCTCTCACAGTGCCACTTTTCCTCACTCTTACCTCTCTCACAGTGCCACACTTCCTTAATCCTCCCTCACTCACAGTGCCATACTTCCTCTCTCTTCTACCCTTCTCTCAGTGCAACAGTGCCTAACTCTCACAATAAACACACACCCTCACTCCTGATCCACTCACAAAGCCACACTCCTGCCTATCCCACAGTACCATATTCACTCACTCTTATCTCCCTCATAATGCAAGACTCTGTCACTCCTACTCTTCTCAAAGTGCCACACTCCTAACCCTCTAATTCTAATACACTCTGTCACTACTTTTCCACTCACAATGCCATTCTCCCTCACCCCTACCCCTCTCACAGTGGTATGTGCCTTCACTCCTACTGCTCACAGTGCCACACCCCCTAACTCTCACCTCCCACACAGTACCACACTCCACCCACCCCAATTCCAGCCCTCTGATTTACCACACTTCCTCACACCTACAGTGACACACTCCCTCACTCCTAATCCACTCTCAATGCCAGACTCCTACCCCTCCCACAGGCCTACACTCCCTTAATCTTACCTCCTTCACAGTGCCACATTCACTCACCCTTACCTCTCTCAACATCAAGACTCCCTCAATCCGACTCCTTTCAAAGTGCCACACTCCTAACCGTCTAATTCTAACACACCCCCTAATTCCTTCTCCTGTCACAATAACACACGCCCTCACTCCCATCCCTCTCACAGTGCCATATGACCTCACTCCTACCCCTGGCAGTGCTACATCCCGTAACTGTTACCTCCCTCAGTGCCACATGCCCTGACTCCTACCTCTCTCATTCCGTCACATTCCCTCGCTCTTATCACTCTCACAGTACCACACTCCCTCATTCCTACTTCCCTAAAGTGGCACACTCCTACCTCTCTCCCTCACTCTCACACTCCCTCACTCCTACCCCTCTCATGCTGCCACACTCCCTCATTCTTACCCATTTCACAGGGCCACACTCTCTCACTCCTACCCCTGTCACAATGCTACACTTCCTCTCTCCTACTCCCTTATGGTCCACACTACCTCATTCTACTCCTCACAGTGCCACATGCCTTCACTCAAACCTCACACATAGTGCAACCCTCTTTTTTCTCCCAGAATGCCACACTCCTTCACTCCTAACATACAGTGCCACATTACTGCACTCTTACCTCACACTCAGTGCCACACTCCCTCACTCTAAATCTGGTCATGATGTCACACTCCTCACTCCTACCTCTCACAGTGTCACACTCCTTCACTCTTACCTCCCTCACAGTGCCATATTGCCTTGCTCCTCCTCCTCTTGCAGTGCCATAGACTCTCACTACTACCTCTTTCACAGTGCCACACTTACTCTTTCCGTTCATCTCACAGTGCCATATTCCCTCACTCTAAACCTGCTCATGATGCCACACTCCTCACTCCTACCTCTCACAGTGCCACACTTCCACACTCTTACCTCCCTCACAATGCTACACTGCCTCACTCCTCCTCCTCTTGCAGTGCCATAGTCTCTCACTCCTGTCTCTCTTGCAGTACATAACTCTCTCTCTCAGTGAAACAGTGCCTAACTCTCAGTGACACACTCTCTCACTCCTCCCTCTCATAATGCCACATTCCTTCCCATCTCACAGTGCCATATTCCCTCACTCTGACCCCTCTCACAGTACCACACTCCCTCACTCCTACCTCTCTCACAGTGCCAACACTTTCTCTCCTATTATCTTCCTCACCATGTCGGACTCACTCACTCCTACTTCTCTCACAGTGCCACACTCCCTTACTCTATCCAGCTCACAATGTCACACTCCACTCATGGTGGACCAGTCTCCCACTCTTACCTCCCTCACAGTGCCACACTCCCTTACTCCTCCTCTCACAGTGCAATAGCCTCTCACTCCTACCTCACTCACAATGCCACATTCCCTCATTCTAATCCTCTCACAGTGCCAAACACCCTCACTCCTAACAGATTCAAAGTGCCACACCCCTTGATCCTCCTCCTCCTCCCACAGTGCCATACTCCCTCATTCTTCTTCCTCTCATATGTCACACTCCCTCACAGTGCCACACATCCTCACCCTTACTTCCCTCACAGTACCACACGCTCCCTCTTCTACTCGTCTCTCAGTGAAACAGGGCCTAACTCTCATAGTGACACACTCGCTCGCTCCTAATCCACTCACAGTGCCACACTCTTTCATTCCAAACCTACTCACGATGCCACACCCCCTCACTTGAAACATGCTCACAATTCCACACTTCCTCACTCTTATCTCCTTCACAGTGTCGGACTTCCTTACTCCAACTCGTCTCCTACTGTACCACTCCTATCCCTTTCACTCTAACACACTCCCTCGTTTCTCCTTTCACAATGCCACACTTATACCTCTCTCATAGTGCCACATGCCCTCACACTTACCCCTCACAGTGCCACATCCTCTCACTTCAACGTTCCTCACAGTGCTACACTCTGCCACTTCTACCCCTCTCATTCAATCGTACTCCCGCACTCCTACTTCTCCCACAATGATTCACTCCCTCACTCCAGCCCTTGTTAAACTACCACACTCCTACCCGTCTCTCAGTGCAATCGTGCCTAACTCTCACAGTGATGCACATCCTACACCTACCCTACTCACATCACCCACAGTGCCACTCCTACCCCCTCACAGTGCCACATTCCCTCATTCTGCTCCTTTCACACTGCCATACTCACTCTAAAACAGATCCTTCATGATGTCACACTCCTTCACTCTTACCTCTCTCACAATGCCATATTACCTCACTCTTACCTCCCTCGCTGTGCCACATTGCCTTACTCCTACTCTTCTTGCAGTGCCATAGTCTCTCACTTCTACCTCTCACAATTCCAGTCTCTCTGTCTTCTACCCATCTCTCAGTGAAACAGTGCCTAACTCTCACAGTGACGCACTTTCTCATTCCTCCCTCTCATGATGCCGCACTTCTTCCCATCTCATAGTGCCATATTCCCTCACTCTGACCTCTCTGACAATGCCACACTCCCTCACTCCTGCCTCTCTCACAGTGCCAATACTTTCTCTCCTAACTGTCCCTCAGTGCAACAATGCCTAACTTTCACACTGATGCACTGTCTCACTCCTCCCTCTCATGGTGCCATACTATTACTCATGTCATGGTGCCACATTCCTTTACTCCTACTCTCTCACAGTGCCAATACTCTCTCACCCCTACTCCTCTCATTCAACTACATCCTGCACTCCTACTTCTCTCACAATGATTCTCTCCCTCACTCCAGCCCCTTTCAAACTACCACACTCCTAACCATCTCTCAGTGCAACAATGCCTAACTCTACAGTGATGCACACCCTACTCCTAACCCACTCACACCATGCACAGTGCCACACTCCTACCCCTCTCACAGTGCCACATCCCCTCATTCTACTCCTTTCACAGTGCCACACTCCCTCACTCTAAACCAGTTTACAGTGTTTCACTCCCTCATTCTCACCTCCCTGACAGTGCCAGACTCCTTCACTCTTACCCCTCTCACAGTGCCACGCTTCACTCTTATCTCTTTCACAGTGCCACACCTCCTTACTCTTATCTCCCTCACACAGTGCCACACTGCCTTACTCCTCCTCCTCTTGCAATGCCATAGTCTCTCACTCCTACCTCTCTCGCAGGGCCAGACTCTCTCTCTTCTACCCATTTCTCAGTGAAACAGCGCCTAACTCTCAGTGACACACTTTCTCATTCCTCCTTCTCATGATGCCATACTCCTTCTCATCTCATAGTGCCATATTCCATCACTCCAACCTCTTTCACAGTGCCACACTCCCTCACTTTTGCCTCCCTGACAGTGCCAGAACTTTCTCTCCTAACCGTCCCTCAGTACAACAATGCCTAACTTTCACAGTGATGCACTCTCTCACTCCTCCCTCTCATGATGCCACACTATTAACCACCTTATGGTGCCACATTCCCTTACTCCTACTCTCTCACAGTGACAACACTCTCCTACCCATCCCTCTTTCACAATGCCACACTCTCTCATTCTAAAGCTATTCACGATGCCACACTCCCTCACTTAAACATGCTCACGATCTCACACTCCCTCACTCCTACCATTCATGGTGCCACACTCCTTCACTCTTACCTTCGTCACAGTGTTGGACTCCCTCAGTCCTACTCCTCTTACAGTGTCACATCGCTCGGTCTTCCTCCTCTCAGTGCACTACTTTGCTTTTCAGATTGGCAGGTAGTAATTACTGGGGTGCCACAAGGGATCGCTGTGGGCGCTACAGGGATCACTGCTGGGACCTCAGCTATTCACAATATATATTAATGATTTGGATGAGGAAACAAAATGTAACATCTCAAAGTTTGCAGATGATACCAAGTTGAGTGGGAAGGTAAACTATGACAAGGACGCAGAGATCCTTCAGACTGATCTGAAGAGGTTGGGTAAGTGGGCTAATCAATGGCAGATGCAGTACAATTTGGATAAGTGTGAGGTTATTGAACCATAGAACCATAGAACATTACAGCACAGAAACAGGCCTTTTGGCCCTTTTTGGCTGTACCAAACCATTTTTCTGCCTAATCCCACTGACCTGCACCTGAACCGTATCCCTCCACACCCCTCTCATCCATATACCTGTCCAAGCTTTTCTTAAATATTAAAAGTGAGCCCACATTCACCACTTCATCTGGCAGCTCATTCCACACTCCTACCACTCTGTGTGAAGAAGCCCCCCCTAATATTCCCTTTAAACATTTCCCCCTTCACCCTTAACCCATGTCCTCTAGTTTTTTTCTCCCCTAGCCTCAGTGGAAAAAGCCTGCTTGCTTTCACTCTATCTATACCCATCATAATTTTATACACCTCTATCAAATCTCCCCTCATTCTTCTACACTCCGGGGAATAAAGTCCTAACCTATTCAACCTTTCTCTGTAACTCAGTTTCTCAAGTCCTGGCAGCATCTTTGTAAACCTTCTCTGCACTCTTTCAACCTTATTAATATCCTTCCTACAATTAGGTGACCAAAACTGCACAACAATACTCTAAATTTGGCCTCACCAATGTCTCATACAACCGCACCATTACATTCCAACTCTTATACTCAATACTTTGATTTATAAAGGCCAATGTTCCAAAAGCACTCTTTATGACCCTATCTACCTGTGATGCCACTTTTAGGGAATTATGTATCTGTATTCCCAGATCCTCTTTGGAAGCAAAAACAAGGGGGCAGATTACTATCTAAATGACTGTAAATTGGGAGAGGGGAGTGTGCATCGGGACCTGGGTGTCCTTGTGCACCAGTCACTGAAGGTAAACATGCAGGTGCAGCAGGTGGTAAAGAAGGCAGATGGCATGTTGGCTTTCATTGTGAGAGGTTTTGAGTACAGGAACAGGGACGTGTTGTTGCAATTATACAAGGCCTTAGTGAGGCCACACCTGGGATATTGTGTGCAGTTTTGATCTCCTTTTCTGAGGAAGAATGTCCTTGCTTTGGAGGGAGTGCAGCAAAGGTTTACCAGGTTGATTCCAGGGGTGGCAGTATTCATATACGAGCAAACATTGACTAGGTTAGGATTCTTTCTGCTCGAGTTTAGACAAATGAGGGGGATCTCATAGAGACTTATAAAATTCTAACAGGTCTAGACAGGGTAGATGCAGGGAGGATATTCCCAATGGTGGGGGTTTCCAGAACCAGGGGTCACAGTGTGAGGATTCAGGATAGACCATTTAGGACAGAGGTGAGGAGACATTTCTTCACCAAAAGAGTAGTGAGCTTCTGGAATTCATTACCACAGGAAATAGTTGATGCCAAAACCTTGAATGCATTCAAAAGGCAGCTGGATATAGCACTTGGGGCAAATGGGATCAAAGGTTATCAGGAGAAAGCAGGATTAGGCTGTTGAGTTGGACAATCAGCCATGATGGTGATAAATGGTGGAGCAGTCTCGAAGAGCCAGATGGCCTCCTCCTGCTCCTACCTTCTATGTTTTTATGTTTCCTCCTCTCATAGTGTCACACTCCCTCACTCTAAACCTGCTCACATTTAGTGACACACTCCCTCACTGCTAGTGCACTCAGAGTGCACACTCCTACGCCTCTCATAGTGCCACACTCCTACGCCTCTCACAGTGCCACATTGCCTCATTCTATTCCTCTCACAGTGCCACACTCCCTCACTCTATACCAGTTTGCAATGTCACACTCCCTCATGGTTTCACACTCCCTCACTCTTACCTCCCTCACAGTGCCACACTCCCTTACTCTTCCTCCTCTCACAGTACCATAGCCTCTCACTCCTACTTCTCTCACTGTGCCACACTCCTTCACTCTAATCCTGCTCATGATGTCACACTCCCTCATCTAAACCTGCTCACAAAGCCACACTCCCTCATTTCTTCCTCTCAGGGTGCCACACTCCCTCATTCTTAACTCCTCACAGTGTCACCTTCCCTTACTCCTCATCGCACTGTGTCGTAGTCTCTCACTGCTACCTCTCTCTCAGTGCCAAACTCCCTCATTCTACTCCTCTCATAGCGCCATACTCACTCACTCCTAACACAGTCAGAATGTTGCACGCCTCAATCCTCCTCCTCTTACAGTGCCACATTCCCTCATTCCTCCTCTCACAATACCACACTCCCTCACTCCTAACGCTCGTGGTGCCACACTCTCTTATTCTTCCCTCCCTCACAATGACAGACTCCCTCAGTCCTCCTCTCACAGTGCCACATGCGCTCACTTCTTCCCCACACATCCGGTAGAAGTGGCAGAGGGATTTCACTGGAGCATTCTGGAAGAAGGCAGCCAAGCAGCATCTACTAAGAAGTGGGAAGCGGAAGAACCCCTCCAGTAATAAACGGGAGGAAAGCCATCCGGTAGAGGCATTAGAGGGTCTTCACCGGAGCATTCTGGGACAATTCGCTCCCTCTCTATCACCAGCAAAAACCTGGTTATCTGGTGTGAGGTACTGTCCATTTTATTGTATGTAGTGTAGGTCTGGTCTATCTCCAAATCCTGTGCAGCTGCAGTCACATAGGCCATCTTCAAATTGATCAGGAGATCTAAAATGGATCGTGTCCAGAGGTAAACGATGCACAAATCTCTGGAGAATGGAGAGAAAAATGTTCCCAAGGCCACCTTCACCCAGATGGCCACCTTCATGTGTGGTTGCATCAAGCTGTGTGTAGATCCTTGGTACGTTAACACCAAGTGCCACTACTTTTTTAGGCTCTACTTTCCCAAGTGTTGCGAGGATGGGTCTGGCCATGCTGCCATGGAACACTCCAAGTAGTCGGACTGTACCATAGCACCTGTCCTTTGCGGGGATCACCACGTGGTGATCAAGCAGTAGTCAGCGCATAATGTCCTCAAGGCCATGACGGAAAAGGAAATGGTGGATCCTGTTGGATGGTACCCTCAGCAGATTCTCGATGTCATCACGCAGAATGCCTCATCACCAGAACTCACAAACAAGCACCAAGACCTGGCTTGGCTAGTGGTGAGAAGGGCACTTCTAATCAGACCGTTCATGCACACCTGAGGTCTCAACACCACTGCCCACTGCCCTCGAAGATGAGACGGTCACGCACCTCCTTGTGCAATGTGCCTTTGCAAAGAAGGTCTGGAGTGAAATACAGCGGTATTTGTCAAGGTTCATCCCAAGTAGCTTGGTGATGCAGGAATCTGTGATCTATGGGCTGTTTCCCAGAGGTGCACACCAAGACAAATATCAACTGCTGCTGGAGGGTCATCAACTCTTTGGTCCGCCCAAAACTTGTTGATCTTCCAGTGCAAAGATTTGTCCTCGACTGAGTGCTGCAGACTGGCACATTCCAAGGTTCAGGACTACATGCTGAGGGACGCTTTCAAGCTTGGGACAGCTGCCACAAAGGCACAATGGGGAAAGGCCACCATTTAAGGCCTTTCAACCAAGGCAGCCAGTTCAAAAGCCCTCAGACTGCGTAACTGCGTGCAACTCTGTAAAAACACACATGGTGAAATGTGATGAAAGTATATAGTTTGTTGAAAAACTGATCAGTAATCTATGTAATGTCTTGGAACTGAGCACTGTAAAGAATTGAAGCTAAGGAACTTTTAAATATGACTTTTTGCGCTGTTTGTAATGATTGGAAATGTTGTTTCTCTAATGGTTTGTTTCAGAGTATTTGTGAATAAAGTATATTTTTGAAATAAAAAAAGTTCTCGGAGAATTTTCTTCTTGGCCTTTTGGCTAAGATCAAGTGTAATATCAGCATCCTGCACATGATGGAAATTAAGGAAGTTACACTGAGGCTTATTTAAAGCAATTATTTAAAACAGCGCCTCGGCCTTTTGGCTAAGATGCAAATTAGATCAAGCACTGGTGCAGTGCATGCTCCCATCAGCTTTGATCATGTAGATCAAGCCGAAAACAGGAAGCGGTTTGCATCTTGTCACCTTGGATCTATAATGTCACACTGTTTGAGACTTTGAATTGGATATAGCTAAAATAAAATTCTGGGAGAATCCGGCCAGCAACATCTGCTAAGAAGTGGGAAGCAGAAAAATACCTTCGGTGATAAATAGGAAGCAGACCATCTGGTAGTGGTGGTAGAGGATCAGCCTTTTGGTTAAGATCGCTGTACTTGTTTGAAGTCATGAGATTATACTGAGAGTTCATTTGAAATGATTCTTTAAAGTGGCTTTGAGAGCTTTGGTTAAGATGCAAATAAGATCAAGCCTTGGAAGAAGTGCAATACCTGCTCCAATAAGTTTGGACCATGTAGATCAAGTGCAAGGCAGGAAGTGGTGAGCTTGTCTTGTCAATTTGGATCTGGATTGTCTCATTTGCTGAGGGATTGGATTGGATATAAACAAAAATTCTGGAAGAAATCGACCCAGCAGCATCGACTAAGAAGTGGGAAGCATAAATCTGGTGTCAAGGAACGGTTAAGCCCAAAACGCTGCATTTTCCCACCCTCCTCCTCTAACCTAAGATCAAGTGCAGTATTGATGTTTCTGCTTGGCTTTTGCGATGCGCCTGTCCCAGTTTTTGGCGCATGCCCCTGCTGCTCCAAACCATATCCCCAGCACCTTCAGGTAATCTTCCTTGACGGTGAAGGGGACAAAGGATTTATCAGCCCAGTTCCCAAAGAACATGGCCTCGTTCTTGCTCTGGTTGACTTTGGCTCCCGAGGCCAGCTCGAACTGCTCGCAGACCTGGAGGAGCCTGCGAACAGACGAGGGGTCCGAGCAGAAGACAGCCACGTCATCCATGTACAGGGAGGCTTTGACCTGCGTGCCTCCGCTGCCTGGGATTGTCCCCCTTTGACGCCTGGGTCCCTTCTGAGGTCCTCAGCAAACGGTTCAATGCAACACACAAAAAAGATGGAGGAGAGAGGGCAGCCCTGTCTGACTCCAGACCTGATTTGAAAACTATCTGACCCCCACCCATTGACTGAAACTGCACTACTGAGTCTGTGTAGAGCAGCCGGATCCAATTGCGGATTCCCTCCCCAAAGCCCATTTTGGAGAGCATATCCATCGTGTAGCTGTGCGATATTCTGTCAAATGCCTTCTTCTGATCTAGGCCAAAGAGACACGTATCCACCTGCCTGTCCTGCATATAGGCAATCGTATCCCTGAGTAGCACGAGGCTATCAAAGATCTCCCTGCCGGATACAGCACAGGTTTGATCAGGATGGATCACTGACCCCAGAGCAGATTTGACCCGGTCGGCGATGACTTTGGCCAGAATTTTATAATCCATGTTCAATAGTGAAATGGGTCGCCAATTTCTAAATTCTTCCCTTTCCCCCTTCAGCTTATAGATGAGGGTAATGATGCCTTTCCTCACGGATTCTGACATTCTGCCTTCCAGAACCATACTCTCGTATACTTCCAGGAGGTCCGGTCCCATCAAGTCCCACAACACCAAGTAAAACACAGCCGGTAAGCCGTGGCTTCCGAGAGTTTTACCCTTCTGAAAGGAGTCGACGGCCTTTGTCAGCTCATCCAGAGATAACAGTCGGTCCAGGCTCTCCCGCTCACCGTCATCTAAGACCTGAGTGATAGACGACAGGAAAGACTAGGAGGCCGTGCTGTCTGTTGGCTTCAGTCATAAGGGATTTGCAGATCCTCAGAACGTCAGACTGCGATGACCTTACTGAGCTGTCCTCTTCCTTCAGGCTGCTGATCACAGAGGTTTGTCTGTGTACCTTCTGGAAGAAGAAACACGAGCACTTTTCGTCCTGCCCCATGGAGCGGACCCTGGACCGGAAGATGACCTTGGCGGCCTCTGAGACAAAGAGCGAGGCTTGCTGGCTCTTCACCTCCCTGACATCAACCCCCATCAACTGCAGTTGGAGCAGTTCCTACATGCTTTTCTGGAGTCAGGACATTTCCCCCCGTCTCTCCCTGGCCTTCTGAACCCCTTTGCGAATGAAGAACCTTTTGTTGTTGTCTTTGATGGTTCCCACCAGAACGATGGAGACTCAGAGAAGGCTTTCACAGTCCTCCAACCATGGTAAACCCTCCTGAGTTCCTCTGGGGTCAACAATTCTACATTCAGCTTCCAGGGCCTCCTGCCCACTTTCTGGTTTCCCTCCAGCTGACAGTCGGCCAGCAGGAGGCAGTGGTCAGACAAGAACACTGGCTTGACGACGGTGGGCCTGACTGTGAGCATATGGGATACAAACATAAAGTCGATCCTGGAGCAGACTGACCCGCCAGGCCATGACCACGTGTACCTGCGCTGCCCTCCATCTGCTGGGTTGCTGAAGATGTCGAACAGCTTGGCATCTTTTGACCGTCTCCAGCAGGGCTCTGGACATAACGTCCAATTTGTTTTCAGCTCTGCTGGATCGGTCGGCCTTGTCGATGATGCAATTGAAATCCCCACCCAGAATGACTGGCCTGGAGGTGGTGAGCAGCAGTGGCAGCTGCTCAAAAACCGCCTGCCACTCGGTCTTAACGGCAGGGGCATACACATTAATCAACCTGAGAGGGCAGTTTTTGTACGTGACGTCTGCTACGAGGAGGCGTCTTCCCACCGCCTCCCTAACTTCGGAGGTGGTAAAGCCATCTCCCCGCAGCAGGACGCCTAGGCCCGAGGAACGGCAGTCGTTCCCACCTGACCAGATGGACGGTCCATGGGACCACACACTCGACCAACGCCTGCAGCTGCAGAGGTGAGGTATCCCACACTCCTGCAGGAACAGCAGTTCGGCCTTAACATTGGCCAGGTAGGACAATGTGGCTGCACATCTCAAACCATCTTTAACGCTGCGTACATTAACTGAGGCAAACTTTAAAGACATTTTTAAAGTAGTAAAGATTTGTCAGTTCTTACATCTCATTCAGTCAGCATGCTCCAGGTGCAGCATTCCTGTGGCGCTGATGAAATTCTGCAGGGCTGCAGGGCTGAGGTAGCAGTCTGACCCTGTCAGTGTCCTTGTTCCTGCTGTGTGGGGTCAGGATCGCCACGGCCGCACTGTTGCCTTCATCGCCTGGATAGTCCACTGGTGCTATGATGGCGGTGGTGGTCTGTGACGGCTGTGGTTCCAGTGCCACTTTTAAATTGAGTCTGTTGCTGTTTTGTCGTCTGACAGCTTTTCTTTCCTCGTCTGAGGAGACATCACCGCTGGAGGCTCTACCTGCCACGGATTTTCTTTTCTGGTTGTTTTTCTTCAATTTGACGCACTGCTCTCGGGATCTGTATCTCCTGTTCCATGGCCTCTGCGCCCTCTGCTGGTGGTGCTGTGGAAGTGTCATCCTGCTGCACTGGGGGGTCCACCCTTGCTTCAGAAGCTTTCTCCGGACCAGCTTCTGTACCGGTGGTCTTTTTCCCTGAGGTGCAACCCTCCCTCTCCATGACAGGAAAAAAACCTGGTGATCCGGTGCGAAGTGCTGTCCGTGTTGTTGTACATGGTGCAGGTGTGGCCTATCCCCAAATCCTGCGCTGCAGCAGTGACACAGGCCATCTTCAAGTTTATCTGGAAATCAAAGATGGATTGCGTCCAGAGGGAGGCGATGCACAAATCTCCAGAGAACGGAGGGAAAAACGTTCCCAATGACGCCCTCATCCTGATGGCCACCTTTGTGTGCGGCTATGTCAAGCTGTGCATAGATCCTCCATTCACTAACAGCAAGTGCCACTACTTTTTGAGTTCCTACCTGTCCCGAGCGTTGTGAAGGATGGGTCTGGACACACTGCCACAGAATGCTCCAAGTAGTTGGACCATACCACAGCACCTGTCCTTTGTGGAGAAATATTTCCGCAAACACACCTTTGCCCACATGGCGATTAAGCAGTGGTCAGCGCGTAACGTCTTTGGGGCCATGAGAGAAAAGGAGATGGCGGATCCTGTCGGATGGTTCCCTGAGCAGACTGTCACTGTCATCTGGCAGAACGCCTCATCACCAGAACTCACAAACAAGCACCAAGATCTGGCTTGGCTGGTAGTGAGAAGGGCACTCCCCATCAGATCCTTTATGCACGCTCAAGGTCTCAACAGCACCGCACGCTGCCTTCGAAGCGGCTGCGGGGCTGATGAGACGGTCGCACACCTCCTTGTGGAATGTGCCTTTGCAAAGAAGGTCTGGAGTGAGATGCAGTGGTATTTGTCGAGGTTCGTCCCAAGCAGCTCGGGGACGCAGGACTCTGCGGGCTGTTTCCGGGAACAGACACTGAAACAAATATCAACTGCTGCTGGAGGGTCATCAACTTGGTGAACTTTGGTCCGCCCGAAACTTGCTGATCTTCCAGTTGAAAGAACTGTCCTCGACCGAGTGTTGCAGACTGGCACATTCCAAGGTCCAGGACTACGTGCTGAGGGATGCCTGAAGCTTGGGGCAGCTGTCGCAAAGGCACAATGAGGAAAGGCCACTCTATAAGGCCTTTTAACGGGGACAGACCAAGGGCTGGGGATCTGCAGAATACCCTCAACCTGCGTAACTGTGTGCCAATCTGTGTGACGAGGAAATGCTGAGGCTTTAAATAAGTTTTTTGTGTTGGTCTTCACACAGGAGGACACAAATAGCTTGCCGAATATTAAAGATAGAAGGATGGTGGGAGATGAGGTCCTTAATACAATTCCTGTCACTAGAGAGGTAGTGCTTGGTAAACTAACGGGACTGAAGGTAGACAAGTCCCCAGGACTGGATGGAATGCATCCCAGGGTTCTGAAAGAAATGGCAGAGGTGATAGCGGATGCCTTAGTAATTATTTATCAAAATTCGCTGGACTCTGGGGAAGTGCTGGAAGATTGGAAAACAGTTAATGTTACTCCGCTGTTTAAAAAAGGTAGCAGGCAAAAGGCAGGGAATTATAGGCCAGTTAGTTTAACCTCCATAGTTGGAAAAATGCTAGAATCTGTCATCAAAGAAGAAATAGCAAGACACCTAGAAAAGAATGGTTTGATCAAGCAGATGCAGCACAGATTCATGAAGGGGAAGTTGCGTTCAATGAATTTATTGGATTTCTATGAGGATGTGACTAGTATGGTAGACAGAGGGGAACCGGTGGGTGAGGTGTTTTTAGATTTCCAAAAGGCGTTTGATAAGGTGCCTCATAAAAGTTTCACAAGAAACATGACACAAATAAAGGCACAGTATCATCACAATACTATGCTCCAAATACTGTGGCTGTCTCTTTTTTATTCCTGAGCTGAATCCGTATGGCTTCATTTGATGCATCATTTAGTATATCATCTGACCTCACAACTCCATCTTTTTATTCCCCCTCCCTATCCCGCCTGAAAACTTTTTATCCAGTGATGTTGAGCTGCCATTTTTGCCTCTCTGAAACCAAGTCTCTGTTATTAGCTTTGATACCATGTTGCCACATGTCAATCTGCACCCTCAGTTCATGGGCTTTATTTCATAGAAAGAATCATAGAAACCCTACAGTGCAGAAAGAGGCCATTTGGCCCATCAAGTCTGCACCGACCACAATCCCACCCAGGCCCTACCCCATATCCCTACATATTTACCCACTAATCCCTCTAATCTACGCATCACAGGACACTAAGGGGTAATTTTAGCATGGCCAATCAACCTAATGCACACATCGTTGGACTGAGGGAGGAAACTGGAGCACCCGGAGGAAACTCACACAGACATGAGGAGAATGTATAAACTCCACACCCAAGTCGGGAATCAAACTCAGGTCCCTGGAGCTGTGAAAGCAGTAGTGCTAACCACTGCGGAGTATATTTGCTACACTCCTTGCATTTATATATGTACCTTCTAATTTTGCCAAATTCCTGTGCTGCATACTTTTTAACCTTTGTTTTTTTCTGTCTTTCAGATTCACTCGCTAATTTTCTATCTCTTGTTCCCTGCTCCGAATTTGCTCTCCGCATCCCATCCTTCTGCCAAACCAGTTTAAACCCTTTCCAATAAAACTGGCAAATCTCTCTGCAAGGATATTCATCCAAGTCCTGTTCAGGTGTAGACCATCCCTAAAGCAGGTGAAAATATCTCAGAAACCTGATGCCCTACCTCCATCACCAGCTTTCCAGCCACATGTTCAATTTCTAAATTCTATTTCTATGCATGGGACTGGGAGTAATCCTGAGATTACTGCTTTCAGAATCTGCTCCTTAGCCCCTGAAATCTGCTTTCAGTGCCTCATCCAGTATGCAACCTAAGTTATTGGTATCATTGTGGACCATGACCTCTGGCTGATCACCCTCCACTGATCACCACTGAAGAATGTTCTGCACCCACTCTGTGGTATCCTTGACTCTGGCACCATAGAATCATGTCTACAGCCAGAGAAACGCTCCTCCTCTAATCCCCTGAAAGCATTATTCTTCCCCACTTCTTTCTCCCCTTCTGTACTGTTGAACTGCCATGAACTTGCCTTTGACTACACTCCACCTAGTATCCAAATCAGAAAACCAATTAGCAGTTGGGACCTGCACTACCTGCCTGGTTCTGTTGGACTGTCACCTATTTCCTTTCTGTCTCCATTCTCTTAGCCCGTGGTGTGAACACGTCTCTGAACGTGTTATCCACGTAGCACTCATCCTCATAGATGCACCACGGCGACTGCAGCCATTGCTCGAGCTCAGAAACCCAAGCTTAGGTTTCTGTAGCTAGTATTGTTTCTTGCATATGTGGTCATCCTGGACACCAGCAGCATACTACAGGACACATATTCCACATAACCGAGCTGCCGAGCTGTCTTAAGTTTAGCACAAAGGCCAAGAACAAAGAAAATTACAGCACAGGAAAATTACAGCCTTTTGGCCCTCTAAGCCTGCATTGACCACGCTGCCCATCTGAACTAAAACTCCTTTCTCTACCGGGTACCAAAGCCCTCTATCCCCATCCTATTCATGTATTTGTTAAGACGCACCTTTGCTAGTATGGAAGGACTGGGGTATGAAGAAAGATTGAAGAAATTGGGGCTCTTTTCCCTTGAAAGACGCCGACTGAGGGGGGATCTAATAGAGGTATATAAGATTATGAAGGGTATAGATAGAGTAAACAGAGGTAAGCTATTTCCTATGATAGAGACACGTAGGACAAGGGGCCATGGACTTAAGGTGAGGGGGGAGCGGTACAACACAGATATTAGAGGGAGGTTTTTCACACAGAGGGTAGTGGGGGTATGGAATGCTCTGCCAAGTAAGGTGGTGGAGGCAAACACGCTAGAGTCATTTAAGAGTAACTTAGACAGGCACATGACTGGGTTGGAGATGGGTGGACATAGGAGATTGTTTTAAATAAGGGTCATTAGCATTGGGGCGTCCCTGGTAATGTAAATGGGTATAGTATGATAATAATGTTTTTTCTCTTTTCAGTCACAGGTTTTAAGTCAATCCACCTCGTGTCCAACGAGGGGCATACACACGATGGGTCATTCTGGGACTGCTCTTGGTTGTTCGAGATTGGCCTAGTGCTTCATGTTGTTAGTGTGTGCCTAAACTGTGCCTATACTGGGTAAGACGACAGCTCAGTGACTATCACTGTTTGCTGTGCAGACACATGGATTTGGGCCGGTGTCTGTGGGAGTTTGTGCATTCTCCCCGTGCTTGCGTGGGTTTTCTCCGGGTGCTCCGTTTTCCTCCCACACCCCAAAGATGTGCTGTTAGGCTGATTGGCAGGAATAAATTGTCCCTAAATCAGTTTCCCTCAATCTGGATGGCCATAAAACATTAGACGGGGGTCGTGGGTAGAGAGGTGGACTGGTGGTGTTGAAATGGCGGCGTGGGCTCGTTGGGCCAAAGGGCCTGTTTCCCGGGCTGTTTTTTGTTCTTTGTTCTTCATCCTCCCCCCCCAACTTGGTATCATCTGCAAACTTTGAGCTGTTGTATTTTGTTCCCTCATCCAAATCATTAATATATATTGTGAATAGCTGAGGTCCCAGCACCGATGCCTGTGGAACCTCACTGCCTGCCAATTTGAAAAGAACCCATTAATTTCAATTCTTTGTTTCCTCTCTGCAAATTTTTCTATCCATCTCAATACACTTCCCCCAATGCCATGCGCTATAATCTTACACGATAATCTCTTATGCGGGACTTTGTCAAATACTTCCTGAAAGGCCAAATATGGACTGGTTCCCCCTTGTCAATTCTACTAGTTACATAAGAACAAAGAAAATTACAGCGCAGGAACAGGCCCTTTGGTCCTCCAAGCCTGCACTGACCATGCTACTCGATTTAACTAAAACACATATCCTTCTGGGGACCATAATCCCTCTATTCCCATCCTATTTACGCATTTGTCAAGACTCCCCTTAAAAGTCACTATCATATCTGCTTCCAACATCTTCAAAGAATTCCAACAGACTTGTCAAGCATAATTTCCCCTTCATAAATCTATGTTGATTCTAAGAACATAAGAACCTAAGAACTAGGAGCAGGAGTAGGCCATCTAGCCCCTCGAGCCTGCCCCGCCATTCAATAAGATCATGGCTGATCTGTCGTGGCTCAGTTCCACTTTCCAGCCCTCTCCCCATAACCCTTAATCCCCTTGCCTATCAAAAACCTATCAACCCGTGTCTTAAATATATTTAGCGAGGCAGCCTCCACCACTTCAATGGGCAGAGAATTCCAGAGATTCACCACCCTTTGAGTAAAGAAGTTCCTCCTCAACTCCATTCTAAACCGCCCCCCCTTTATCTTGAGGCTGTGCCCTCTAGTCCTACTGTCCTTTCTGAGCGGGAAGAGCCTCTCCACCTCTATCCTATCCATCCCATTCATCATCTTATATGTCTCAATGAGATCTCCCCTCATTCTTCTAAACTCTAACCAGTACAAGCCTAGTTTATTCAGCCTCTCCTCATAGTTCAACCCCCTCAACTCCGGTATCAGCCTAGTAAACCTCCTCTGCACTCCCTCCAAGGCCAAAATATCCTTGCGTAAGTGCGGCGATCAAAACTGCACACAGTACTCCAGCTGTGGCCTCACCAGTGCCCTGTACAGTTGCAGCAAGACCTCCCTACTTTTATAGTCAATCCTCCTCGCTATGAAGACCAGCATCCCATTCGCCTTCCTGACCACCTGCTGCACCTGCAGGCTGGGTTTTTGCGACTCATGCACAAGGACCCCGAGGTCCCTTTGCACCGTTGCATGCTGCAGTTTTTCGCCATGTAAGTAATAGTCCTTCCTGCCATTATTCCTACCAAAGTGGACAACTTCACACTTGCCAACATTAAATTCCATTTGCCAGTTCCTGGCCCATTCGCCCAGCCTATCTAGATCCTTCTGCAGACTTTCCTCCGCACAATTTGCCGTTCCACCAATCTTGGTGTCATCAGCAAATTTCGACACCATACACTCGGTTCCCTCCTCCAGATCATCTATATAAATGGTAAATAGCTGAGGCCCCAGCACCGACCCCTGGGGCACTCCACTAGTCACCAACCGCCAATCCAAATAGCACCCATTGACCCCCCCACTCTCTGCCTCCTATTTGACAGCCAATCCCCTATCCACGCTAACACCCTACCCCCAACTCCATGCCCCCTTACCTTCTGTAATAACCTCTTGTGCGGCACCTTATCAAATGCCTTCTGAAAATCAAGAAACACCACATCCACCGGCTCTCCTCTATCCACCGCCCTAGACACATCCTCATAGAACTCCAATAAATTCGTCAGACACGACTTCCCCTTAACAAAACCGTGCTGCGTCTGCTCTATCAAACAATTCTCCTCAAGATGCCAACAATTCTCCTCAAGATGTCTGATCCTGCCACTGCTTTCTAAATGCTCCGCTATAAAGTCCTTGATAATGGATTTGATCATTTTCCCCATTATCAATGTTAAACTTACTGGTACTTAATTCGCTGTTTTCTTTCTACCTCCCTTTTTGGATATTGAAGTGACATTAGCTTCTCTCCAATCTGTGGGGATTGTTCCCGAGTCTACAGAATATTGGAAGATGACCACCTATGCATCCACTATTTCTAGTACCCTGGGATGTAGATTATCAGGCCCTGGGTATTTATCCGCCTTCAACGCCATCAATTATCCCAGCATCATTTCTCTACCCTTCTTATTTTCAGTTCTACTCACATAGACTCAATGGATGAACCCTTGGACATTTCACCTCTCTGTACTGCCATGATGTTCTTCCCAATCAAAATCACAACTCCTTCCTCTCTTACCTAAAGTTCTATCTTTCCTATAGCATCTATATCCTGGAATATTGATCTGCCAATCCTGACCTTCTCTTAGCCGTGTTTCACTAATACCTATAATATCCAATTCCCATGTACCCATTCATGCCCTGAGTTTATCTGCCTTGCCTGTCAGGCCTCTTGCGTTGAAATAAGTGCAGTTTAATCAAGGCTGCGCTTTGCTCTCTGCCTTGCTTTCTCAGACCATCTGTCTGGTCATGTTTTGTGCGCTCTCCCTGTGTTTTATTTCTCTCAGCCATACTGGACCCATTCACTGAGTTCTTCACAGTCTCTGTAATTTACTGTGGTCCTTTTTAACTTTGGTTTCTCTGCCTTTCACTTTTCTCCTTACTGCCTTTTGTCACTGTCTGCACTTCCCTCTGACTTCCTGCTTCAGTTCCCATCCCCCTGCCACATTAATTTTAACCCTCTCCAAAAGCACTAGAGACAAGATCAACTCATGTCTGAATATGCTTCTGGAAAGTTCTTAAAATTTAAATGACCATTGGTTGAATGTCCTCCCTTGAATAGAGGTTCACAGTGTGAAACCACTTGTGAAATTACATCTCCCATTGACTTGATAAGTACACAAAACTCAAGTCCAGACTTAATTTCTCCAAGTTCAAAGCTTAAGAAAGGCAGCTGGGAAGAAACCAGTGTATCATAAGCAAGTGTGAATAACCCATCCATTTCCCCCTTGTGTAGCAATGGCTTTGGACTTCCAAATCATTCTGAGGAGGACACTCGGACGTATTGATCATGTGACCAAAACTGGCCACAATTAATTGACCTTATTATCCCAAAAAATAGATGGAAAGCAGATAGACTGGAAATTATCAGGAAGGAGGAACCCAAAACACATTCTCCTCGTGTCTGTGGGTTTCCTCTGGATGCTCCGGTTTCCTCCCACAGTCCAAAGATGTGCAGGTTAGGTTGATTGGCCATGCTAAAATTGTCCCTTAGTGTCCTGGGATGTGTAGGTTAGAGGGATTGGTGGGTAAATGTGTGGGGATAGGGCCTGGGTGGGACCGTGGTCGGTGCAGACTCGATGGGCCGAAGGGCCTGTTTCTGCACTGGAGGGTTCTATGTTCTAAAAATATAAAATGCTGGAACATCTCAGCAGGTCAGTGGTTAGAACTGCTGACCCACAGAGCCAAAGACCCAGGTTCAATTCTGGTGACTATATGTGTGGAGTTTGCATGTTCTCCCTGTGTCTGTGTGGGTTTAATCTGGTTGTTCTGGTTTCCTTACACAATTCAAAGATGTGCGAATACATAGAATCCCTGCAGCACAGAAAGATGCTGTTGATCCCATCAAGTTTGCACTAATCACAATCCCACCCTGGCCCTATCCCCGTAACTCCACTTACTTACACTACTAACCCCCTGACACTAAGGGGCAATTTAGCATGGCCAATCAACCTAACCTTTGGACTGTGGAAGGAAACTGGAGCACCTGGAGGAAACCCCCACAGACAGTGACCCAAGCCAGGAATTGAACTTGGGGCTCGGCACTGTAAAGCAGCAGTGCCACCATGTTACCTCTATACCTGGCCCCCAAATAGAGGATGTGTCAGATGTGAAACTGATAAGAAAAGATACTATACTTGATCTTAGCCAAAAGGCTGAGAAGTGAGTTAGGTTGTCCATGCTAAACTGCCCCTTAGTGTCAGGGAGACCAGCAGGGGAGTTACAGGAATAGGGCTTGGGTGGGATTGTTGTTGCTGCAGGCTTGATGGGCCAATTGGCCTCCTTCTACACTGCAGGGATTCTATGATTCTATTCCTATAAGATCTGAAAACGTCTGTGGAAAGAGAATGGAGCAAATATTTGCGTCTGGATGACCTTAACTGGGTAATTGTGAATGCACCTCTTTCAACGGGTTTGCTTGCATGCAGATTAACAAATTGGAGTTAACTACAGAAAGTAGGCCAGCTCTATGATAGGTTGCTAATTTCTGTGTTTTAACTCATCAAGTTGACAACCAAATCCCCAGGTCCTGCAGATTAATTCAGTCACGTGCCTGCAACTTCAAGGATTTTGGTGGGTAGAGGGATGTATGGGATGCAGAGTATGTGTGACAACGAAAGGAGTGGGAGAGAGGCTGGCAAAAAGGAAGCATGAAAATCTAGGTAGACAAGAAATGACAGGTTGGCATCAAGAGCGGGTAGGACCCAGCCAGCACATTGCTCCAACACAGTAGAAGAGGGTTCCAAATCCAGACAGATCACTAATGTCTTGCAGAACAAATCAGAGGCTGAAAATTCTGTGAGTGGCATGGTGGCACCATGGTTAGCACTGCTGCCTCACAGCGCCAGGGTTCTGGGTTTGATTCCTACTTGGGTAGAAAGAAACTTAAGCAAGGAGTAAGGAGGGCTAAAAAGGGTCATAAAAAGTCATTGGCTAGCAGGATTAAGGAAAATCCCAAGGCTTTTTATACATATTTAAAGAGCAAGAGGATAATCAGAAAGAGGGTTGGCCCATTCAAGGACAGGGGAATGAATCTATGCACGGAGCCAGAGGAAGTGGGCAAGGTACCAAATAAGTACTTTGTGTCAGTATTCACCAAAGAGAAGAACTTAATGGATGATGAGTCTGGGGCAGGATGTGTCAGGTTATGTCATGTTGCAATCAAAAAGGAAGTACAAGCCCAATCTACTCAATCTCTCATAAGCTAACCCCCTCATCTCCGGTATCAACCTGGTGAACCTTCTCTGTATCCCTCCAAGGCCAATATATCCTTTCGCAAATAAGGGGACCAAAATTTCACACAGTACTCTAGTTGCAGCCTCACCAGTGCCTTGTACAGTTGCAGCAAGACTTCTCTGTTTCCATATTCTATCCCCCTCGCGATAAAGGCCAACATTCCATTCGCCTTCTTGATCACCTGCTGCACCTGCAGACTGAGTTTTTGTGATTCATGCACAAGGACCCCCAGATCCCTCTGCACAGTAGCATGTTGTAATTTTTCACCATTTAAATAATATTCCATTTTACTATTATTTCTTCCAAAGTGGATAACCTTACACTTCACTGCCACATCACCTCATTGGCAAAAATGATTTGCCAAACTTTCAGAAGTAAATTGGAATCAAATGTGGATTTACTCTAAATACTTAACATACCAAGGTGGCTGTTGCCTTTTTCATCAACAATACTCAATAGCATTTGGAAAACAGTGTGGATATACTCTTTGATATAGACACGTTGCCGCCATATGAGTTTGTTCATGAAAAGTATCAATTACTGTGAAAGACACTTGGCAATCAGATATAGATTTACTCCAAATACTTAACGCATCCGGATATGGACTTCACTGTAATATCAAAGGTTTGGTGGGAAATACTTGATTTCATTGAGAGCAACTTCGGAAACTGATGCACTTTGGATACACTCAAAATGCGACATCAGCGGTCTTAGAGATAGGGACTTTACCCCAAAATCTCCGCTTTGGCGAATAACATCAATGACATCTCGAAAAACAATGGAAATTATTCTGGATTAGTCAAAACGCTTCACTCCTCGAGGTAGCCTCTTTGCTGCAATATCAACATTTTGGTGAGAAAGACTCCATTGCAGTGGGAGAGAATTTGGAAACTAATGTGGAAACCAAAAATTCTTCATTCGTTGATATATTGACAACACTGCAATATCAATTTTGTGGCAAAAGGACGCGATAGCAGTGATAGAAACTTTGGAAATCAATGTGGATTTACTCACTCCACTCATCCAGATAGACATACTGTCACCATTTCACCTTGTTTGCAAGAAATAATTGGTCACATGTTTTGGAATCGAAGGTGGATTTCCTCAAAATGCTTCAGTGATCAAGTTAGATGATTTGCTGCCATATCAGTCTATTGGTGAAAAAGAATCAGTTCCTTTGAGAGAAACTTTGGATTCAAATCTGGGTTTCTCAAAATGCTTAACCCAAAGTGATAAGCATTTTGCCGCAATATCAGTGTATTGGCGAAGTAGAATCAGTTACTTTCAGAGAAACTTTAGAATCAAATGTGGATTTCCTCAAAATGCAAGATATGCATGTGGGCCCAATATTTTCATTTCAGAGAAAAGAATCAATGGCAATGACAGACAGTTTGGAATCTAAGCTGAATTGTCTCAAAATGTCAAAACCACCAGTTTGCCACACGATTACTTCAACTTTACCACACCTTAGTGCAATGTTAGTACTTTAGCAAAAAGGGCAATGAGAGAAAATTTGGAAATTAATATCTGTCACAGTAATTGATACATTTTACCAACAAACTCATATAGTGGCAATGTATCCATCTCCAAGAGTATATCTACATGCATTCCAAAGCTTCTGTAAATGCTATTAAGTACTGTTCACCAAAAAGAAGACAGCCATCTTGGTACATCAAGTATTCAGAGTAAATCCACATTTGATTCCAATTTATCTCTGAAAGTAGGTGAATCCTTTTCTCCAATGAGCAGATATGGCAGTGAAGTCAATATCTCGAGAGGCGAAGCATTTTGAGCAACCCACATTAGTTTCCAAACTTTCTCTCATTGCCCCTTTTGCCAAAATGCTAATATTGTGCTAAGCTGTCTTAATATTGTAACATAGATACCTTGGTGTGTTCAGCATTTTGAAGATATCCATATTTGATCCTAAAGTTTCTCTGAAAGTAACTGATTCTTCTTCGCCAATGCACTGATATTGCGGCAAAACGCTTCTCACATTAGAACATAGAATGTTGAACACTACAGCACAAACAGGCCCTTCAGCCCACAAGTTGCACCAATCATATCCATACCTACCAGGCCTATCTATAACCCTCAATCCCATTAAATCCCATGTATTCATCCAGATGTCTCTTAAAAGACCCCAATGAGTTCACCTCCATCACCACTGATGGCAGCCGATTCCACTCACGCACCCCCCTCTGAGTGAAAAACGTACCCCTAACATCTCCTCTGTACCTACTCCCCAGCACCTTAAACCTGTGTCCTCTCATAGTGACCATTTCAGCTCTGGGAAATAGCCTCCGAGTATCCACCCTATCTATACCTTTTAACATCTTACAAACCTCTATCAGATTGCTTCTCATCCTTTGTCTCTCCAGGGAGAAAAGACATAAGAACATAAGAACATAAGAAATAGGAGCAGGAGTAGGCCATCTGGCCCTTCGAGCCTGCCCCGCCATTCAATAAGATCATGGCTGATCTGTCGTGGCTCAGTTCCACTTTCCCGCCCTCTCCCCATAACCCTTAATCCCCTCTCTTATCAAAAACCCATCAACCCGCTTCTTAAAAATATTTAGCGAGGCAGCCTCCACCACTTCAACGGGCAGAGAATTCCAGAGATTCACCACCCTTTGAGTGAAGAAGTTCCTCCTCAACTCCGTTCTGAACCGCCCCCCCTTTATCTTGAGGCTGTGCCCCCTAGTCCTACTGTCTTTTTTGAGCGGGAAGAGTCTTTCCACCTCTATCCTATCCATCCCATTCATCATCTTATACGTCTCAATGAGATCTCCCCTCATTCTTCTAAACTCTAACGAGTACAAGCCTAGTTTATTCAGCCTCTCCTCATAGCTCAACCCCCTCAACTCCGGTATCAGCCTAGTAAACCTCCTCTGCACTCCCTCCAGGGCCAAAATATCCTTGCGCAGGTGCGGCGCCCAAAACTGCACACAGTACTCCAGCTGCGGCCTCACCAATGCCCTATACAGCTGCAGCAAGACCTCCCTACTTTTATATTCAATCCCCCTCGCTATGAAGGCCAGCATCCCATTCGCCTTCCTGACCTAGCTCCCTCAATCTATCCTCATAAGGCATGCCACCCAATCCAGGCAACATCCTTGTAAATCTCCTCTGCACCCTTTCAATAGCTTCCACATCCTTCTTGTAGTGAGGCGACCAGAACTGTGCACAGTACTCCAAGTGGGGTCTGACAAGGGTCTTATAAAGTTGCAGCATTATCTCCCAACTCCTAAACTCAATCCCTCGATTAATGAAGGTTAGTACACCATACGCCTTCTTGACCACATCCTCCACCTGCAAGGCCGATTTAAGAGTCCTATGGACCTGGACCTCAAGGTCCTTCTGATCCTCTACACAGCTACCCTTGATATTATACTCCCTCATCCCATTGGCCCTGCCGATATGGACCACTACAAATTTATCCACGTTGAAGTCCATCTGCCACTTCTCCGCCCAGTCCTGCATTCTATCTATGTCTCACTGCAACTTCTGACATTCCTCCAGACTATCCACAACATGACCAACTTTCATGTCGCAGCAAACTTACCAACCCATCCCTTCACTTCCTCGTCCAGGTCATTTATGAAAATGACAAACAGCAAGGGTCCCAGAACAGATCCCTGGGGCACTCCACTGGTGTCCGATCTCCGTGCAGAAAATGACCCATCCACAACCACTGCAGGCAAGCCAGTTCTGGATCCACAAGGCAACAGCCCCTTGGATCCCATGCCCTCTCACTTTTTCAAGAAGTCCTGCATGGGGGATCTTATCAAACACCTTGCTGAAGTCCATATAAACCACATCCACTGGTCTTCCTTCATCAATGTGTTTAGTCACATTTCAAAGAACTCAACTAGGCTCTTAAGGCATGACTTCCCTTGACAAATGTTACATCAAGCATTTTGAGAAATCCAGATTTGAATCCAAAGTGTCTCTCAAAGGAATTGATTCTTTTTCGCCAATAGACTGGTCTGGCAGCAAATCGTCTATCTTGATCTTTGAAGCATTTTGAGATAATCCACCTTTGATTCCAAAATGTCTCACAAATTCTTTTTCGCCAACAAGCTGAAATGGCGACAGAATGCCTATCAGGATGAGTGAAGGAGTGAGTAAATCCACATAGCTTTCCAAAGTTTCTATCACAGCTATTGAGTTCTTTTGACACAAAGTCAATATTGCAGTGATGTCAATATCTCGAAGAGTGAAGAATTTTTCATTTATTAATTTGCACATTCTCTCCCACTGCAATGGAGTCATTCTCACCAAAATGTTAATACTGCAGCAAAGAGCCTATCTGGACGAGTGAAGCATTTTGACTAAATCCAGAATAATTTCCATCATTTCTCGATATGTCATTGATTTTATTCACCAAAGAGTAGATATTGGGGCGAAGTCCCTATCTCAACGACCGCTGATGTCCCATTTTGGGTGCATGCAAATCAGTCTCCAAAGTTGCTCTCAATGAAATCGAGTATTTCTTGCCAAACCTTTCCTATTAAATTGAAGTCCATATCTCGATTCAGGAAGTATTTTGAGTAAATCCACCATTGATGGCCAAGTATCTGCCCCAGTATTTGATATATTTCACCAACAAACTCATATGGCCGCAATGTTGTCTATCTCAAAGAGTACATCCACATGCGTTCCAAAGCTTATGTAAATGCTATTGAGTATTGCCCACCAAAAGGTGACAGCAATCTCAGTGCATTAACTATTTAGGATAGATCCACATTTGATCACAATTAATCTCTGAAAGTAGGTGAATCATTTTTGCCAATGAGCCGATGTGGTAGTGAAGTCAATATCTCGGGTGGTGAAGCATTTTGAGTAACCGACATTAGTTTCTAAAATTTCTCTTGTTGTCCCTTTTGCAGAAATGCTAATATTGTGCAAAGCTGTTGTATTTGTGTAACATAGATATCTTGGTGGCTTCAGCATTTTGAGGAAATCCACATTTGATTCTAAACTTTCTCGGAAAGTAACTGATTTTTGATAAATCCACATTTGAATCCAAAGTGTCTCTCAAAGGAATTGGTACTTTTTCACCAATTTACTGATATAGCTGCAAATCATCTATCTCGATCATTGAAGCATTTTGTGGAAATTCGAATTTGATTCCTATGTGTCTTGCAAATTGCTTTTCGCCAACAAGCAGAAATGTGGAGAGCCTGTCTGGATGGGTGGAGTGAGTAAATCCACATCGATTTCCAAAGTTTTTATTACTGCTATCGAGTTTGTTTGCCACAAAGTCAATATTGTAGCGATGTCAATATCTCGAACAGTGAAGAATTTTTGGTTTCCACATTAGTTTCCAAATTCTCTCCAGCTGCAAAGGAGACTTTCTCGCCAAGATGTTCACATTGCAGCAAAGAGCCCATCTCCAGGCACTCCAGCATTTTGACTAAATCCAGAATAATTTCCATCGTTTCTCAAGATGTCATTGATGGTACTCACCAAAGAATAGATTTGGGGGCGAAGTGCCTATCTCGACAACCGGTGACGTCCCATTTTGATTGTATCCAAATCCGTTTCCAAAGTTGCTCTCTATGAAATTGAGTATTTCTCGCCAAACCATTGCTATGACAGTCAAGTCCATATCTCGATGCATTAAGTATTTTGACGAAATCTACATTTGACAGCCAAGTATCTGCCACAGTAATTGATACTTTTCACCAATAAACTCATATGGTGGCAACATTGTCTGTCTTGAAGGGTACATCCAGACGGGTTCCACAGCTTCTGCAAATGCTTTTGAATATTGTTTACCAAAAAGGTGACAGCCATCTCGATACGGTACATATATTTCAAGTGGAGGTCCCAGGGCCTGGGGGACAGGACGAGTGGGTAACTGTTAGGAAGGGGAAGAAGAAGAAGAGTAGTCCTGGTCCAAAGACTACCCAGTGGCCCCCCAAAAGGCATCAACAGGGGTACAAAAGGTATGTCAGGAGGACCAGAATGCCTCAGAGGGAAGGAAGGGGGCTGGCAATGAGATAGTGGTGGGAGATGGGGAGGTCAAAGGAATTGATAGGCAGTTCTGTGGGCAAAAGCAGGACTCCAGGATGGTAGTCTGCCTCCCTGGAGCAGGGGTACAGGACATATCAGAGAGGATAGAGGGAATTTTGAAGGGTGAAGGGACCCAGGCTGAAGTAATTATACACATAGGAGAGAAGGACGTAGGAAGGCAGAGCAGGGGGGATGTACGTAGGCAATTCAGGGAGTCGGGGGCCAAGCTGAAGAGCAGGGCCTCCGGGGTGGCATTCTCTGGGCTGCTGCCTAGTAACAGCAGGGCTAGGAATAATGAGATCATGCAGCTGAATGTGTGGCTGAGGGATTGGTGCAAGGTAGAGGGCTTTACTTTTGTAGATCACTGGGAAGTATTTGTGAGAGAAGGGCACCTGTACAGGAGGGATGGGGAACATTTGAATGGGAGGGGGACAAATATCTTAGCTGGGAGGTTAGCTGGAGTGTTTTGGCAGGTTTTAAACTAATAGGGAGGGGGGGGGTGGGGATGAGACTGATAGCTCATTAGGCGCTGGGATTGGGAGTGAGTTGGGTGACAGGGTAGGTTTGGTTGGAAGGAAAATTATCCGGGGGAAGGAGGATCCGAGTGGGCCTGGAGGGTTGGATTGCATCTGTTTTAATGCGAGGAGTGTAATGGGTAAAACGGATGAGCTTAGGGCCTTGATATTTGTGAGGAATTTAGATGTGGTGGAAGTGACGGAGACGTGGTTAAAGGAAGGGCAGGACTGGCAACTGAATATTCCTGGGTATAAGTGTTTTAGGTGTGACAGAGGAGGGTTGAAGAGAGGTGGTGGGGTGGCGTTGTTCGTTAAGGAGCACATCACAGCGGCGCAGAGGATAATATGGAGGAGTTGGGGATTGAGTTGCTGTGGGTGGAGTTGAGGAATAAAAAGGGAGAGATTACGATGCTAGGGGTATACTATAGGCCACCCAACAGCCCAAGGGCAGTGGAAGAAGGCGTTTGTAAAGACATTTTAGATAGGTGCAGAAAGAATAGGGTGGTTGTAGTGGGTGACTTTAATCTTCCTGGAGTGGATTGGAAGGTGCCTAGAGCTGGTGGTTCGGATGGGGAGGAATTTGCAAAATGTGTGTTGGAAGGGTCCCTGGAGCAGTACGTAACTAGCCCGACTAGGGAGGGGGCGATACTGGATTTAGTTTTGGGTAATGAGCCGGATCAGGTGGGTGAGGTTGAAGTAGGCGAACATGTGGCTAACAGTGACCACAAGTCTGTCTACTTTAGGACAAAAATGGAAAAGGATGAGTGCTGTCCGAAGGGGAGAGTGCTGAACTGGGGGAAGGCGAGCTATAGCCGGATTAGGAAGGAGCTGAAGGACACTGATTGGGAGAGGTTGTTAGCGGGTAAATCCACAGTTGGCAAGTGGGAGGCTTTCAAGGGCAAACTAAAAATGTTGTAGGAAAGGCATGTGCCGGTAAAGAGGAAGGATGGGAAAGGCAGGATTAGAGAACCGTGGATTACAGGGGATATTGAGGACTTGGTCAGGAAGAAGAGAGAGGCATACGTTAGGTCTAAGCAACTGGGAATGGAGAGAGCACTGGAGGAATATAGAGAGAGCAGGAGAGAGCTCAAAAGGGGAGTTAGAAGGGCAAAAAGGGGGCATGAAATTTCTTTGGCTGATAGGATTAAGGAAAATCCAAAGGCATTTTACTCTTATATTAGGAACAAGAGGGTGGTTAGAGGGAAAACAGGTTCTCTTAGGGACAAAGGAGGGGAGCTATGCATTGAGTCTGAGGGAATGGGGGAGATCCTGAATGAATACTTTGCGTCGGTATTCATGAAGGAGAGGGGCTTGGTGTCTTGTAATGTCTTGGAGGGAGCTGTAGATCAGTTGAAGGAAATATCCATTACGAGGGAGGAAGTGTTAGAGTTTTTAGGTAGCATAAAAACTGATAAAGCTCCAGGACCTGATGGCATTTATCCCAGGCTGCTTAGGGAGGTGAGAGATGAAATTGCTGGGCCTCTGACGCAAATCTTTGTCTCTTCTTTGGACACAGGTGAGGTCCCAGAGGACTGGAGGATAGCGAATGTGGTACCGCTGTTTAAAAAGGGCAGTAGGGATAACTCTGGTAATTATAGGCCAGTGAGTTTGACATCAGTGGTAGGAAAGTTGTTGGAAAAAATTCTGAGGGATAGGATGTATAAGCATTTGGAGTGTTGCGATCTGAGGGATCCGCAGCATGGCTTTGTTCAGGGGAGGTCTTGCCTTACGAGTCTGGTAGAATTTTTTGAGGAGGTGACAAAAACGGTTGACGATGGACGATTCGTTGATGTCATCTATATGGATTACAGTAAGGCGTTTGACAAAGTCCCTCGCGGTAGGTTGGTAGAAAAGGTTAAGGCACATGGGATACAGGGACAGGTATCTAGATGGATTGAAAACTGGCAAGCAACAGGAGACAGAGAGTAGTAGTGGAAGGGTACTTTTCTAGCTGGAAGTCTGTCACCAGTGGTGTGCCGCAGGGCTCAGTACCTGGAGTGGGACCTCTCCTCTTCGTAGTATATATAAATGACTTGGAAGAGGGCGTACATGGTGTGATCAGCAAGTTTGCAGATGACACCAAGATGGCAGGATTGGCGGATAGCGAGGAGGATTGTCAGGTGACACAACAGGATATAGATAGGCTGGTATATTGGGCAGGTAGATGGCAAGTGGAATTTAATCCTGATAAATGCGAGGTGATGTATTTTGGAAGGAATAATGCAGGAAGGAGTTACATGATAAAGGGTAGACCAATTAAGAGTAAAGAAATGCAGAGGGACCTGGGAGTGCAAGTGCACAAGTCTCTGAAGGTGGCAACCCAGGTGGAGAAGGTTGCGAAGAAAGCTGACGGAATGCTAGCCTTTATAGGAAGGGGTATAGAGTATAAGAGCTGGCGTCTAATGCTACAGTTGTACAGAACGTTGGTTAGACCGCATTTGGAGTACTGCGTCCAGTTCTGGTCGCCTTACTACCGGAAGGACGTGGAGACCCTGGAGAGAGTACAGAGGAGGTTTACCAGGATGCTGCCTGGTATGGAAGGACTGGGTTATGAGGAAAGATTGGGTAAACTGGGGCTCTTTTCCTTAGAAAGATGGAGATTAAGGGGGGATCTGATAGAGGTGTATAAAATAATGAAGGGTATAGATAGAGTAAACAATGGTAGGCTTTTTCCTAGATAGGAGACAAATATCACGAGGGGGCATGAGCTAAGGGTGAGGGGGGAGAAGTATAATTTGGATACTAGGGGGAGGTTTTTCACACAGAGGGTCATGGGGGTATGGAATGCACTACCAAGTAAGGTGGTGGAGGCAGGCACGCTGGACTTGTTTAAGGTTTACTTAGATAGGCATATGAGTGAAACAGGGATGGAGGGTTATAGGAGACAGTTTTAAGAAGGGTCAGAGCCTCAGGACAATACTGGAAATCTAATGCTGCATGTTGATGTTTTGTCTCTTTCACTCCGCAGGCGTGTCGGTCCACCTTACTGTCTAACGAGGGGCATGCACACGGTGGGTCGTGCGTGGGCTGCTCTTCTATGTTTCGAGAGTGGCCTAGTACTTCACGTCGTTGTGTGTGCTTAAAACTGGACCAGAAGATGGGCACCACAACAGCTCAGTGACTATCACTGCTAGCTGTGCAGATACAGAATAAAGTCAGTGACATCTCGACAAACGATGGGAATTATTCTGCATTTAGTCAAAAAGCTCCACTCCTCGGTCTAGGCTCTTTGCTGCAACATGAATATTTTGGCGAGAAAGCCTCCATTGCAATGGGAGAGAATGTGCAAATTAATGTGAAAACCAAAAATTCCCAACTCTTCAAGATATTGACATCACTGCAATATTGATTTTGTGGCAAAAGAAATCGATAGCAGTGACAGAAACTTTGCAAATCAATGTGGATTTACTCACTCCACTCATCCAGATAGACACGCGGTCCCCATTTCAGCTTGTTGGCAAAAGATAATTTGGGAGACATTTTGGCATCAGAAGTGGATTTCCACAAAATGCTTCAGTGATCGAGATAGATGATTTGCTGCCATATCAGTCTATTGGTGAAAATCAATCAATTCCTTTGAGAGACACTTTGGATTCAAATCTGGATTTCTCAAAATGCTTAACCCAACGTGATAAGCATTTTGCAGCAATATCAATGTGTTGGTGAAGAAGAATCAGTGAGTTTCAGAGAAACTTTAGAATAAAGTGTGGATGTAATTTAAATGCTGAACCCAACAAGATATCTATGTTATGATATCGAAGCGACAACACTACAAACAGCTTGGCATTTCGGCAAAAGGGGGAAATGAGAGAAATTTTGGAAACCAATGTACGTTACTCAAAATGCTTCGCCTCTCCAGATAGTGACTTCACTGTCATATCTGCTCATTGACGAAAGGGATTCACTTACTTTCAGAGGTAAGTTGAAATCATAAAAACGTACTCTATATGTTGAATGAACCGAGATGGCTGTCAAATTTTGGTGAAAAATACTCAATTGCATTTGCAGAAGCTTTGGAACTCATGTAGGTATACTCTTCGGGATAGACACACTGCCACCATCTGAGTTTGTTGGTGAAGGCTATCAATTACTGTGACAGATACTTGGAAATCAAATCTAGATTTACTCAAAATACTTAATGCATGGGGATATGGACTTCAAATAATGGCAAAGGTTTGGCAAGAAATACTCGATTTCATTGAGAGCAACTTTGGAAACGGATTTAGATATACTCAAAGTGGAACATCAGTGGTGGACTTTGTCACAATTTGGTGAATGAAATCAATGACGTCTCAAGAAACAATGGGAATTAGTCTGCATTTCGTCAAAATGCTTCACTCCTCGTGATGGGCTCTTTGCTGCAAGATCAGCATTGTGGTGAGAAGTCATTGCAATGGGAGAGAATTTGGAAACCAATGTGCAAACCAAATATTCTTCACTCTTCGAGATGTTGAGATCATTGCAATATTGACTTTGTGCAAAAGAACTCGATAGGAGTGATCAAAACTTTGCAAATCGATGTGGATTTACTCACTCCACTCATCCAGATAGACACGCTGTCCCCATTTCACCTTGATGGCGAAAGATAATTTGGGAGCCATTTTGGCATGAAAAGTGGATTTCCACAAAATACTTCAATGCTCGGGATAGATGATTTGCCGCCACATCAGTCTATTGGCAAAAATCAATCAACTCCTTAGGCAGACATTTTGGATTCAAATCTGGATTTCTCAAAATGCTTAACGCAACGTGATAAGCATTTTGACGAAGAAAGATCTCTCCGAGCACATCAGAATCAAATACTTTCCGAGAACTTTAGAATCAAATGTGGATGTCATCAAACTGCTTAACACAACAAGATATCTATGTTACAACATTACAAACAGCTTAGCACAATATTAGCATTTCCTCAGAAGGGTCATTGGCGAAAAGGATTCACTTACTTTCAGAGTTGAAATCAAAAAATCATACTCTATATCTCTAACGAACCGAGATGGCTTTCACATTTTGGTGAACAATACTCAATTGCATTTACAGAAGCTTTGGAACTCATGTAGATATACTCTTCGGGATAGACAGACTGCCGCCATCTGAGTTTGTAGGTGAAGGCTATCAATTGCTGTGACAAATACTTGGAAATCAAATCTAGGTTGACTCAAAATACTTAACGCATCGGGATATGGACTTCACAATAATAGCAAAAGTTTGGCGAGAAATACTCGATTTCATTGAGAGCAACTTTGGAAACGGATTTGGATACACTCAAAGTGGGACATCAGCGGTGGACTTGGCCACAATATCTACCCTTTGCTGAATAAAATCAATGACATCTCGAGAAACGATGCGAATTCTTCTGCATTTAGTCAAAGTGCTTCACGCCTCGTGATGGGCTCTTTGCTGCAATATCAAGATTTTGGCGAGGAAGACTTGATTGCAGTGGGAGAGAATTTGGAAACGAATGGAGAAACCAAATATTCTTCACTCTTCGGGATATTGAGATCACTGCAATATTGACATAGTGCAAAAGAACTCGATAGCATTGACCGAAACTGTGGAAATCGCTGTGGATTTACTCCCCTTACTCATCCAGGTCACCTTGTCACCATTTCAGCTTGTTGCCGAAAGGGAGACATTTTGGCATCAGAAGTGGATTTCCACAAAATGCTTCAATGATCGGGTTAGATGATTTGCCGCCATATCAGTCTATTGGCGAAGATCAATCAATTCCTTTGAGAGACACTTTGGATTCACATCTAGATTCCTGAAAATGCTTAACGGAACGTAATAAGCATTGTGCCGCAAATTCCGGGCATTGGTGAAGAAGAATTAGTGAATATCAGAGAAACATTAGAATCGAATGTGGATATCATTGAAAAGCTTAACCCAGCAAGATATCTGTGTTACATTACTACAAACAGCACAATATGAGCATTTTGGCTAAAGGGGCAATGAGAGAAAGTTTGGAAACGAGTGTGTGTTACTCAAAATGCTTTGCCTCTCGAGATGGTGACTTCACTGCCATATCTGCTCATTGGAGAAAAGAATTCACCTACTTTCAGAGATAAATTGGAAGCAAATGGGGATTTACTCGAAATATTAACGTGCTGAAAAGGCTGTCACCTTTTTTGGTGAACAATACTCAATAGCATTTACAGAAACTTTGGAGCGCATGTGTATGTCGTCTTGGAGACTGACAACGTTGCCGCCATATGAGTTTGTTGGTGCAAAATATCATGTACTGCTGCAGATACTTGGCAATCAATGGTAGATTTACTCAAATACTTAATGCATCGAGATATGAACTTCACTGTCATAGCAATGGTGTGGCGAGAAATACTCGATTTCATCGATAGCAACGTTGGAAATGGATTTGGATACACTCAAAATGGGCAGTGGTTGAGATGGGGATATCGCCCCAATATCTACTGTTTGGCAACTTCAGTCAGTGACATCTCGACCAACGATGGGCAATAATCTGCACTTAGTCAAAACGCTCCACTCTTCGGTCTGGGTTCTTTGCTGCAACATGAATATTTTGGCGAGAAAGCCTCCATTGCAGTGGGAGAGAATGTGCAAATTAATGTGAAATCCAAAAAGTCCCAACTCTTCGAGATATTGACATCACTGCAATATCGACTTTGTGGCAAAAGAACCCGATAGCAGTGATAGAAACTTTGCAAATCGATGTGGATTTACTCACTCCACTCATCCAGATAGACACGCTGTCCCCATGACCACTTGTTGGCGAAAGATAGTTTGGGAGACATTTTGGCATCAAAGGTGGATTTCCACAAAATGCTTCAGTGATCGAGATAGATGATTTGCTGACATATCATTCTATTGGCAAAAAAGAATCAATTCCTCTGAGAGACACTTTGGATTCAAACTGGATTTCCCAAATGCTT
Organism: Carcharhinus amblyrhynchos; assembly: GCF_965287045.1. Taxonomy (NCBI): domain Eukaryota; kingdom Metazoa; phylum Chordata; class Chondrichthyes; order Carcharhiniformes; family Carcharhinidae; genus Carcharhinus; species Carcharhinus amblyrhynchos. The sequence continues at coordinate 65,670,652 of NC_137326.1, forward strand.
AAGCCTACGTGATAAGCATTTTGCCGCAATATCAGTGTGTTGGCGAAGAAGAATCAGTGAGTTTCAGAGAAACTTTAGAATCCAGTCTGGATATCATTTAAATGCTTACCCCAACAAGATATCTATGTTATGACATTGATGTTCCAAGATTACAAACAGCTTATCACAATATTAGCGATTTGGCAGAAGGGGCAACGAGAGACATTTTGGAAATTAACGTGAGTTCCTCAAAATGCTTCGCCTCTCGAGATATTGACTTCACTGCTATATCGGCTCATTGGCGAAACGGATTCACCTTCTCTCACAGATTAATTGGAATCAAATGAGGAATTTTCGAAATTATTAACGTACCAAAATGGCTGTCACCGTTTTGGTGAGCAATACTCAATAGCATTTACAGAAGCTTTGGAGCGCATGTGGATATGCTCTTGAAGATAGGCAACGTTGCCGCCATACGAGTTTGTTGGTGCAAAGTATCAATTACTGTGGCAGATACTTGCAATCAATGGTGGATTTACTCAAATACTTAATGCATCGAGATATGAACTTCATTATCATAGCAATGGTTTGGCGAGAAATTCATGGTTTGGCAAGAAATACTCCATTTCATTGATAGCAACTTTGGAAATGGGTATGGATACACTGAAAGTGGGACATCAGCGGTGGACTTGGCCACAATATCTACTCTTTGCTGAATAAAATCAATGACGTCACGAGAAACGGTGCGAATTCTTCTGCATTTAGTCAAAGTGCTGCACGCCTCGTGATGGGCTCTTTGCTGCAATATCAAGATTTTGGCGAGAAAGACTTGATTGTAGTGGGAGAGAATTTGGAAACGAATGTAGAAACCAAATATTCATCACTCATCGGGATATTCAGCTCAGTGCAATTTCGACATTGTGCAAAAGAACTCGATAGCATTGATCTCAACTATGGGAATCGCTGTGGATTTACTCACCCTACTCATACAAGTGGACACCATGTCACCATTTCAGCTTGTTGCCGAGAGATAATTGGGAGACATTTTGGCATCAAAGGTGGATTTCCACAAAATGCTTCAATGATCGAGATAGATGATTTGCCGCCATATCAATCTATTGGCGAAAATCAATCAATTCCTTTGAGAGACACTTTGGATTCACATCTAGATTTCTGAAAATGCTTAACGGAACGTAATAAGCATTGTGCCGCAAATTCTGGGCATTGGTGAAGAAGAATTAGTGAATTTCAGAGAAACATTTGAATCGAGCGTAGATATATTTGAAAAGCTTAACCCAGCAAGATAGCTGTGTTGCAACACTGCAAACAGCACAATATGAGCATTTTGGCAAAAGGGGTAATGAGAGAAAATTTGGAAACTAATGTGGGTTACTCGCTGTGGATTTACTCACCCTACTCATCCAGGTAGACACCTTGTCACCATTTCAGCTTTTTGCCGAAAGATAATTGGGAGACATTTTGGCATCAAAGGTGGATTTCCACAAAATGCTTCAATGATCGAGATAGACGATTTGCCGCCATATCAGTCTATTGGCGAAAATCAATCAATTCCTTTGAGGGACACTTTGGATTCACATCTAGTTTTCTGAAAATGCTTAACGGAACGTAATAAGCATTGTTTCGCAAATTCAGGGCATTGGTGAAGAAGAATTAGTGAATATCAGAGAAACATTAGAACCGAATGTGGATATCTTTGAAAAGCTGAACCCAGCAAGATATCTGTGTTACATCACTACAAACTGGGGGTGAGCCTATTGGCAAGCCTCAGGTGGTTAGGGGTAAGAGATTGGGCCTCGTGATTGGGGACTCCACAGTTATGGGGACGGATAGGAGAGTTGGAGGTAAGGGTAGGGACTCTGGGCTGGTGTGTTGCCTACCAGGGGCTGGGGTCCAGGATGTATCGGACAGAGTATTCAGGACTCTTAGGGGAGAGGGAGATCAACCCCAAGTTATAGTTCATGTGGGGACACATGACATAGGGAGATTAAGGGAAGGGGATATTAAGCAAAGATTTATGGAGTTGGGGTGGAAACTAAAGGCGAAGTCAGAAAGAGTAGTTATATCTGGACTCTTGCCTGTGCCACGGGATAGTTTAGAGAGGAATAGGGAGAGGGAAAGTTTGAACTCGTGGCTGAGGGGATGGTGCAGGAGGGAGGGGTTCAGGTACTTGAGCAATTGGGGCTCATTCTGGGGAAGGTGGGACCTCTATAAGAGGGATGGTCTACACCTGAACCAGAGGGGAATCAATATCCTGGGGGGTAAATTTGCAAAAGCGATGCAGGAAGGTTTAAACTGATTCGGAAGGGGGGAGGGATAGTGAGGAAAGGGGGTGAAAGTGAGGGGGGCATAGTTGGGGAATGCAAGGCACGGCATAGTGGGGGTGGGGCGGAGCAGGGTTTGAAATGCGTGTACTTTAATGCGAGGAGTATTCGCAATAAAGTGGATGAACTTGCAGCGTGGATCAGTACCTGGGACTTTGATGTTGTGGCCATTTCTGAGACATGGATAGAGCAGGGTCAGGAATGGATGTTGCAGGTTCCGGGGTACAAATGCTTTAGTCGGAGTAGAGAAGAAGGTAGAAGGGGGGGTGGGGTAGCATTGCTAGTCAAGGACTGTATCACAGTGTCGGAGAGAAAGTTTGATGAGGACTTGTCAGTTGAGGTAGTATGGGCGGAGATTAGAAATAGGAGAGGAGAGGTCACCCTGTTGGGAGTCTTTTATAGACCTCCTAAAAGTTCTAGAGAGGTTGAGGAAAGGATTGCGGAGACAATCCTGGTTAGGAGTGAAAGTAATAGGGTAATTGTTATGGGGGACTTTAACTTTACGAATATTGATTGGAGTTGCTATAGTTCTAGCTCGCTAGAGGGGTCAGTGTTTGTACAAAGCGTGCAGGAAGGTTTTTTGTCTCAGCATGTAGACAGGCCAACTAGAGGTGAGGCTATATTGGATTTGGTGCTGGGAAATGAGCCAGACCAGGTGCTAGACTTGGAAGTTGGTGTGCATTTTGGTGATAGTGACCACAATTCGGTTACGTTCACCTTAGTGATGGGAAGAGATAGACATGAACCTCGGGTCAGCAATTTTAGCTGGGGTAAGGGCGATTATGAGGCTATCAGGAGTGAATTAGGAAGCATGGATTGGATTAGGGGATTACAGGGACTGGGAACGTCTGAAATGTGGAGTTTTTTCAAGGAGCAGCTACTGCGAGTCCTTGATAGGTATGTCCCTGTCAGGCATGGTGGATTTGGTAGATCTAGGGAACCGTGGTGCACTAAAAGAGTTGAGTCGATGGTTAAAAAGAAAAAGGAGGCTTATGTTCGGATGAGATTGGAGGGCTCAGATAGTGCACTAGAAAGCTTTAGATTGGCTAGGAGGGAGTTGAAGAGTGAGTTGAGAAGGGCTAAAAGAGGACATGAGAAGACTTTGGCTGATAGGATTAAGGAGAATCCTAAGGCGTTCTATAAGTATGTCAAGAACAGAAGGTTGGTCAGGGCAAGATTAGGGCCAGTTACAGACAGCAGGGGGAAGTTGTGTGTGGAACCGGAGGAGATTGGAGAAGTATTGAACCAATATTTCTCTTCGGTGTTCACGCAGGGGGACATGAATATAGCTGAGGAGGACATTGGGTTGCAGGGGTGTAAAATAGACAGTATTACGGTTGATAAAGAGGATGTGCTGGAAATTCTTGAGGGGCTGAAAATAGATAAGTCCCCTGGTCCGGATGGGATCTACCCTAGGATTCTCTGGGAGGCTAGAGAGGTGATTGCAGAGCCTCTGGCTCAGATCTTCAGGTCGTCATTGGTCTCTGGTGTAGTCCCGGAGGATTGGAGGATAGCGAATGTTGTCCCATTGTTTAAGAAGGGGAACAGAGACTTTGCCGGGAATTATAGACCGGTGAGTCTTACTTCTGTTGTGGGCAAGGTTTTAGAAAAAATTATTAGGGATAGGATTTATAGTTATTTGGAGTGTAATGAATTGATTAGAAATAGTCAGCATGGTTTTGTAGCGGGTAGGTCGTGCCTTACTAACCTTATTGAGTTTTTTGAGAAGGTGACCAAAGAGGTGGATGGGGGTAAGGCAGTTGACGTGGTATGCATGGATTTTAGTAAGGCGTTCGATAAGGTTCACCATGGTAGGCTTCTGCAGAAAATGCAGATGTATGGGATTGTGGGTAATCTAGGAAGTTGGATCAGGAATTGGCTATCAGATAGGAGACAGAGGGTGGTGGTGGATGGTAAATATTCATCATGGAGTGCAGTTACGAGTGGTGTGCCTCAGGGATCTGTTTTGGGGCCACTGTTGTTTGTAATTTTTATTAATGATCTGGATGAGGGTATAGTTGGGTGGATTAGTAAATTTGCTGATGACACCAAAGTTGGAGGTGTGGTAGATTGTGAGGAAGGGTGTCATAGTCTGCAGGGAGACTTAGATAGGTTGCAGAGCTGGGCCGAGAGGTGGCGGATGGAATTTAATGCGGAGAAGTGTGAGGTAATTCACTTTGGTAGGAGCAACAGATGTGTCGAGTATAGGGCTAACGGGAGGACTTTGAATAGTGTGGATGAACAGAGGGATCGAGGTGTGTGTGTACATAGATCCCTGAAAGTTGGGAATCAAGTAGATAAGGTTGTCAAGAAGGCGTACGGTGTCTTGGCGTTTATTGGTAGGGGGATTGAATTTAGGAGTCGCAGTGTAATGTTGCAACTGTACACTACTCTAGTGCGGCCGCACTTGGAGTACTGTGTGCAGTTCTGGTCCCCGCATTACAAGAAGGATGTGGAGGCGTTGGAGAGGGTGCAGAGGAGGTTTACTAGGATCTTGCCTGGTATGGTGGGGAGGTCCTATGAGGAGAGACTGAGGGATCTAGGGTTGTTTTCGTTGGAAAGAAGGCGGCTAAGAGGGGATCTTATTGAAACATATAAGATGATTAGAGGTTTAGATAGGGTGGATAGTGATAGCCTTTTTCCTCGGATGGAGAAAGCTAGCACGAGGGGGCATGGCTTTAAATTAAGGGGGGGTAGCTACAGGACGGATGTCAGGGGTAGGTTCTTTACCCAGCGGGTGGTGAGGGATTGGAATGCCCTGCCTGCTGCAGTTGTAAATGCGTCTAGTTTGGGGGCGTTTAAGAGATCTCTGGATAGGTTTATGGACGAAAAGGGATTGGTATAGGCTAGTGGGTCATTGTTTTTGTAACTGGTCGGCGCAACATCGTGGGACAAAGGGCCTGTTCTGCGCTGTAATGTTCTATGTTCTATGTTCTAAACAGCACAATATGAGCATTTTGGCCAAAGGGGCAATGAGAGGAAGTTTGGAAACGAATGTGGGTTATTCACAATGCTTCGCCTCTCGAGATAGTGACTTCACTGCCATGTCTGCTCATTGGAGAAAAGGATTCACCTACTATCAGTGATAAATTGGACGCAAATGGGGATTTACTCGAAATTTTAACGTGCCGAAAAGGCTGTCACCTTTTTTGGTGAGCAATACTCAATCGCGTTTACAGAAACTTTGGAGCGCACGTGTATGTCGTCTTGGAGACAGGCAACGTTGCCACCATGTGTGTTTGTTGGTGCAAAATATCAAGTACTACTGCAGATACTTGACAATCAGTGGTAGATTTACTCAAATTCTTAATGCATCGAGATATGAACTTCACCGTCATAGCAATGTTTTGGCGAGAAATACTCGATTTCATCGATAGCAACGTTGGAAATGGATTTGGATACACTCAAAATGGGCAGTGGTTGAGATGGGGATATCGCCCCAATATCTACTGTTTGGCAACTTCAGTCAGTGACATCTCGACCAACGATGGGCAATAATCTGCACTTAGTCAAAACGCTCCACTCTTCGGTCTGGGTTCTTTGCTGCAACATGAATATTTTGGCGAGAAAGCCTCCATTGCAGTGGGAGAGAATGTGCAAATTAATGTGAAATCCAAAAAGTCCCAACTCTTCGAGATATTGACATCACTGCAATATCGACTTTGTGGCAAAAGAACCCGATAGCAGTGATAGAAACTTTGCAAATCGATGTGGATTTACTCACTCCACTCATCCAGATAGACACGCTGTCCCCATGACCACTTGTTGGTGAAAGATAGTTTGGGAGACATTTTGGCATCAAAGGTGAATTTCTACAAAATGCTTCAGTGATCGAGATAGATGATTTGCTGACATATCATTCTATTGGCAAAAAAGAATCAATTCCTCTGAGAGACACTTTGGATTCAAATCTGGATTTCCCAAATGCTTAAGCCAATGTGATAAGCATTTTGCCGCAATATCAGTGTGTTGGCGAAGAAGAATCAGTGAGTTTCAGAGAAACTTTAGAATCCAGTCTGGGTATCATTTAAATGCTTACCCCAACAAGATATCTATGTTATGACATTGATGTTCCAAGATTACAAACAGCTTATCACAATATTAGCGATTTGGCAGAAGGGGCAACGAGAGACATTTTGGAAATTAACGTGAGTTCCTCAAAATGCTTCACCTCTCGAGATATTGACTTCACTGCTATATCGGCTCATTGGCGAAACGGATTCACCTTCTCTCACAGGTTAATTGGAATCAAATGAGGAATTTTCGAAATTATTAACGTACCAAAATGGCTGTCACCGTTTTGGTGAGCAATACTCAATAGCATTTACAGAAGCTTTGGAGCGCATGTGGATATGCTCTTGAAGATAGGCAACGTTGCCGCCATACGAGTTTGTTGGTGCAAAGTATCAATTACTGTGGCAGATACTTGCAATCAATGGTGGATTTACTCAAATACTTAATGCATCGAGATATGAACTTCATTATCATAGCAATGGTTTGGCGAGAAATTCATGGTTTGGCGAGAAATACTCCATTTCATTGATAGCAACTTTGGAAATGGGTTTGGATACACTCAGAATGGTACATCAGCGGTCGTCAAGATAGGGAATTCGCCCCACTATCTTCTGTTTGGCCAATAAAGTCAGGGACATCTCGGGAAACGGTGGTAATTATTCTGCATTTACTCAAAGTGTTTCACTCCTCGATTAGGCTCTCAGCTGCAATATCAGCATTGTGGCAGGAAGCCATTGCAATGGCACAGCAGTTGGAAACTAATGTGGAAACCAAATATTCTTCACTCTTCGAGATTGTTGAGATCACTGCGATATTGACTTTGTGCAAAAGAACTCGATAGGAGTGATCAAAACTTTGCAAATCGATGTGTTTTTACTCACTCCACTCATCCAGATAGACACGCTGTCCCCATTTCACCTTGATGGCGAAAGATAATTTGGGAGACATTTTGGCATCAGAGGTGGATTTCCACAAAATGCTTCAATGATCGGGTTAGATGATTTGCCGCCATATCAGTCTACTGGCGAAAATCAATCAACTCCTTAGGCAGACATTTTGGATTCAAATCTGGATTTCTCAAAATGCTTAACGCAACGTGATAAGCATTTTGACGAAGAAAGATCTCTCCGAGCACTTTAGAATCAAATACATTCCGAGAACTTTAGAATCAAATGTGGATGTCATCAAACTGCTTAACACAACAAGATATCTATGTTACAACATTACAAACAGCTTAGCACAATATTAGCATTTCCTCAAAAGGGTCATTGGCGAAAAGGATTCACTTACTTTCAGAGTTAAGTTGAAATCAAAAAATCATGCTCTATATCTTTAACGAACCGAGATGGCTTTCACATTTTGGTGAACAATACTCAATTGCATTTACAGAAGCTTTGGAACTCATGTAGATATACTCTTCGGGATAGACAGACTGCCGCCATCTGAGTTTGTTGGTGAAGGCTATCAATTGCTGTGACAAATACTTGGAAATCAAATCTAGGTTGACTCAAAATACTTAACGCATCGGGATATGGACTTCACAATAATAGCAAAAGTTTGGCGAGAAATACTCGATTTCATTGAGAGCAACTTTGGAAACGGATTTGGATACACTCAAAGTGGGACATCAGCGGTGGACTTGGCCACAATATCTACCCTTTGCTGAATAAAATCAATGACATCTCGAGAAACGATGCGAATTCTTCTGCATTTAGTCAAAGTGCTTCACGCCTCGTGATGGGCTCTTTGCTGCAATATCAAGATTTTGGCGAGAAAGACTTGATTGCAGTGGGAGAGAATTTGGAAACGAACGTAGAAACCAAATATTCATCACTCATCGGGATATTCAGATCAGTGCAATTTCGACATTGTGCAAAAGAACTCGATAGCATTGATCGCAACTATGGAAATCGCTGCGGATTTACTCACCCTACTCATCCAAGTGAACACCTTGTCACCATTTCAGCTTTTTGCCGAAAGATAATTGGGAGACATTTTGGCATCAAAGGTGGATTTCCACAAAATGCTTCAATGATCGAGATAGATGATTTGCCGCCATATCAATCTATTGGCGAAAATCAATCAATTCCTTTGAGCGACACTTAGGATTCACATCTAGATTTCTGAAAATGCTTAACGGAACGTCATAAGCATTGTGCAGCAAATTCCGGGCATTGGTGAAGAAGAATTAGTGAATTTCAGAGAAACATTTGAATCGAGTGTGGATATATTTGAAAAGCTTAACCCAGCAAGATAGCTGTGTTACAATACTGCAAACAGCACAATATGAGCATTTTGGCAAAAGGGGTAATGAGAGAAAATTTGGAAACTAATGTGGGTTACTCGCTGTGGATTTAATCACCCTACTCATCCAGGTAGACACCTTGTCACCATTTCAGCTTTTTGCCGTAAGATAATTGGGAGACATTTTGGCATCAAATGTGGATTTCCACAAAATGCTTCAATGATCGAGATAGGCAATTTGCTGCCATATCAGTCTATTGGCGAAAATCAGACAATTCCTTTGAGAGACACTTTGGATTCACATCTAGTTTTCTGAAAATGCTTAACGGAACGTAATAAGCATTGTGTCGCAAATTCAGGGCATTGGTGAAGAAGAATTAGTGAATATCAGAGAAACATTAGAACTGAATGTGGATATCTTTGAAAAGCTTAACCCAGCAAGATATTTGTCTTACACCACTACAAACAGCACAATATGAGCATTTTTGGCTAAAGGGGCAATGATTGAAAGTTTGGAAACGTATGTGGGTTACTCAAAATGCTTCGCCTCTCGAGATAGTGACTTCACTGCCATATCTGCTCATTGGAGAAAAGGATTCACCTACTATCAGTGATAATTTGGAAGCAAATGGGGATTTACGCGAAATGTTAACGTGCCGAAAAGGCTGTCACCTTTTTTGGTGAACAATACTCAATACCGTTTGCAGAAACATTGGAGCGCGTGTGTACGTCGTCTTGGAGACAGACAACGTTGCCGCCACATGAGTTTTTTGATGCAAAATATCAAGTACTGCTGCAGATACTTGGCAATCAATGGTAGATTTACTCAAATTCTTAATGCATCGAGATATGAACTTCACCGTCATAGCAATGGTTTGGCGAGAAATACTCAATTTCATCGACAGCAACGTTGGAAATGGATTTGGATACACTCAAAATGGGCAGTGGTTGAGATGGGGATATTGCCCCAATATCTACTGTTTGGCAACTTCAGTCAGTGACATCTCGACCAACGATGGGCAATAATCTGCATTTAGTCAAAACGCTCCACTCTTCGATCTGGGTTCTTTGCTGCAACATGAATATTTTGCCGAGAAAGCCTCCATTGCAGTGGGAGAGAATGTGCAAATTAATGTGAAATCCAAAAATTCCCAACTCTTCGAGATATTGACATCACTGCAATATCGACTTTGTGGCAAAAGAACCCGATAGCAGTGATAGAAACTTTGCAAATCGATGTGGATTTACTCACTCCACTCATCCAGATAGACACGCTGTCCCCATGACAACTTGTTGGCGAAAGATAGTTTGGGAGAAATTTTGGCATCAAAGGTGGATTTCCACAAAATGCTTCAATGATCGAGATAGATGATTTGCCGCCATATCAGTCTACTGGCGAAAATCAATAAATTCTTTTGAGAGACACTTTGGATTCACATCTAGATTTCTGAAACTGCTTAACGGAACGTAATAAGCATTGTGTCGCAAATTCAGGGCGTTCGTGAAGAAGAATTAGTGAATTTCAGGGAAACATTAGAATCGAATGTGGTTATCATTGAAAAGCATAACCCAGCCAGATATCTGTGTTACATCACTACTAACAGCACAATATGTGCATTTTGGTAAAAGGAGTAATGCGAGAAAATTTGGAAACTTTGTGGATTACTCGCTGTGGATTTAGTCACCCTACTCATCCAGGTAGACACCTTGTCACCATTTCAGCTTTTTGCCGAAAGATAATTGGGAGACATTTTGGCATCAATGGTGGATTTCCATAAAATGCTTCAATGATCGAGATAGATGATTTGCTGCCATATCAGTCTATAGACGAAAATCAGTCAATTCTTTTGAGAGACACTTTGGATTCACATCTAGATTTCTGAAACTGCTTAACGGAACGTAATAAGTATTGTGTCGCAAATTCAGGGCATTGGTGAAGAAGAATTATTGAATATCAGAGAAACATTAGAATCGAATGTGGATATCATTGAAAAGCTTAACCCAGCAAGATATGTGTGTTACACCACTACAAACAGGACAATATGAGCATTTTGGCTAAAGGGGCAATGAGAGAAAATTTGGAAACGAATGTGGGTTACTCGCTGTGGATTTCGTCACCCTACTCATCCAGGTAGACACCTTGTCACCATTTCAGCTTTTTGCCGAAAGATAATTGGGAGACATTTTGGCATCAAAGGTGGATTTCCACAAAATGCTTCAATGATCGAGATAGATGATTTGCCGCCATATCAGTCTATCGGCGAAAATCAGTCTATTCCTTTGAGAGACACTTTGGATTCACATCTAGATCTCTGAAAATGCTTAACGGAACGTCATAAGCATTGTGTCGCAAATTCAGGGCATTGGTGAAGAAGGATTAGTGAATATCAGAGAAACATTAGAATCGAATGTGGATATCTATGAAAAGGTTAACCCAGCAAGATATGTGTGTTACACCACTACAAACAGCACAATATGAGCATTTTGGCTAAAGGGGCAATGAGAGAAAATTCGTTAACGAACGTGGGTTACTCGCTGTGGATTTACTCACCCTACTCTGCCAGGTAGACACCTTGTCACCATTTCAGCTTTTTGCCGAAAGATAATTGGGAGACATTTTGGCATCAAAGATGGATTTCCACAAAATGCTTCAATGATCGAGATAGATGATTTGCCGCCATATCAGTCTATCGGCGAAAATCAGACAATTCCTTTGAGAGATACTTTGGATTCACATCTAGATTTCTGGAAATGCTTAACGGAGCGTAATAAGCGTTGTGTCGCAAATTCAGGGCATTGGTGAAGAAGAATTAGTGAATATCAGAGAAACATTAGAATCAAATGTGGATATCTATGAAAAGCTTAGCCCAGCAAGATGTGTGTGTTACACCACTACAAACAGTACAATATGAGCATTTTGGCTAAAGGGGCAATGAGAGAAAATTTGGAAACGAATGTGAGTTACTCGCTGTGGATTTACTCTCCCTACTCTTCCAGGTAGACACCTTGTCACCATTTCAGCTTTCTGCCGAAAGATAATTGGGAGACATTTTGGCATCAAAGGTGGATTTCCACAAAATGCTTCAATGATCGAGATAGATGATTTGCAGCCATATCATTCTGTAGGCGAAAATCAGCCAATTCCTTTGAAAGACACTTTGGATTCACATCTAGATCTCTGAAAATGCTTAACGGAACGTAATAAGCATTGTGTCGCAAATTCAGGGCATTGGTGAAAAAGAATCAGTGAATATCAGAGAAACATTACAATCGAATGTGGATATCAATCAAAAGCTTAACCCAGCAAGATATGTGTGCTACACCACTACAAACAGCACAATATGAGCATTTTGGCTAAAGGGCAATGAGAGAAAATTTGGAAACGAATGTGGGTTACTCGCTGTGGATTTACTCTCCCTACTCTTCCAGGTAGACACCTTGTCACCATTTCAGCTTTTTGCCGAAAGATAATTGGGAGACATTTTGGCATCAAAGGTGGATTTCCACAAAATGCTTCAATGATCGAGATAGACGATTTGCTGCCATATCAGTCTATTGGCGAAAATCAAATCAATTCCTTTGAGCGACACTTTGGATTCACATCTAGTTTTCTGAAAATGCTTAACGGGACGTAATAAGCATTGTGTCGCAAATTCAGGGCATTGGTGAAGAAGGATTAGTGAATATCAGAGAAACATGAGAATCGAATGTGGATATCTATGAAAACCTTAACCCAGCAAGATATGTGTGTTGCACCACTACAAACATTTTGAAACAGATTGTGGATTTCTTACAAATTGCTGATCTCATCCAGATAAGCACTTTACCACTTTCTCCATTCATTGAGATACACACATTGGCAGAATATCAGCCAAATGGCATTCACTGCTCGAAGGTATTCAGAGAAACTTTGGAACAGATTGTAGATTTCTTCCAACTTGCTGAGGTCGTCGAGATAAACACTTTACCACTTTCTCATTTCATTGAGATACACACATTGGCAGAATATCAGCCAAATCGCATTCAGTGCAACAAGATATTCAGAGGAACTTTGGAACAGATTGTGGATTTCTTCCAACTTGCTGAACTCATCCAGATAAGCACTTTACCACTTTCTCATTTCATTGAGATACACACTTTGGCAGAATATCAGCCAAATGGCGCTCACTGCTCGATGGTTTTCAGAGAAACTTTGGAACCGATTGTGGATTTCTTCCAAATTGCTGAACCCATCGAGAGAAGGACATTATCACTTTCTCAATTCATTGAGATACACACATTGCAGAATATCAGCCAAATGGCATTCACTGCACGAAGGTATTCAGAGAAACTTTGGAGCCTATTGTGGATTTCCTCCAACTTGCTGAACTCATCGAGATAAGCACTTGACCACTTTCTCATCTCATTGAGATTCACGCATTGGCAGAATATCAGCCAAATGGCATTCACTGCTCGAAGGTATTCAGAGAAACTTTGGAACAGATTGTGTATTTCTTCCAACTTGCTGATCTCATCCAGATAAGCACTTTACCACTTTCTCATTTCATTGAGACACACACAATGGCAGAATATCAGACAAATGGCATTCACTGCTCGATGGTTTTCAGAGAAAATTTGGAACCGATTGTGGATTTCTTCCAAATTGCTGAACTCATCGAGATAAGGACATTACCACTTTCTCAATTCATTGAGGTACACACACTGGCAGAATATCAGCCACATGGCATTCACTGCTCGATAGTTATCAGAGAAACTTTGGAACCGATTGTGGATTTCTTCCAAATTGCTGAACTCATCGAGATAAGGACATTACCACTTTCTCAATTCATTGAGATACACACATTGGCAGAATATCAGCCAAATGGCATTCACTGCTCGAAGGTATTCAGAGAAACTTTGGAACAGATTGGGTATTTCTTCCAACTTGCTGAACCCATCGAGATAAACAACTTAACACTTTCTCATTTCATTGAGATACACTCATTGGCAGAATATTAGACAAATGGCATTCACGGCTCGATGGTTTTCAGAGAAACTTTGGAACCGATTGTGGATTTCTTCCAAATTGCTGAACTCATCGAGATGAGCACTTGACCACTTTCTCAATTTATTGAGATACGCACATTGGCGGAATATCAGCCAAATGGCATTCACTGCTCGATGGTTTTCAGAGAAACTTTGGAACCGATTGTGGATTTCTTCCAACTTGCTGAAGTCATCGAGATATAAACACTTTACCACTTTCTCATTTCATTGAGATACACACATTGGCAGAATATCAGCCAAATGGCATTCACTGCTCGAAGATATTCAGAGAAACTTTGGAGCAGATGTGGATTTCTTCCAACTTGCTGAACTCGCCGAGATAAGCACCAACCACATTCTCATTTCATTGAGATACACACATTGGCAGAAAATCAGCCAAATTTCATTCACTGCTCGAAGGTATTCAGCGAATCTTTAGAAACTGTTGTGCATTTCCTCCAACTTGCTGAGCTCATCGAGATAAGCACTTTACCACTTTCTCATTTCGTTGAGGTAAACGCTTAGGCAGAATACCAGCCAAACGGCATTCACTGCTCGATGGTTTTCAGAGAAACTTTGTAACAGATTGTGGATTTCCTCCAACTTGCTGAACTCATCCAGATTAGCACTTTACCAATTTTTCATTTCATTGAGATACATACATTGGCAGAATATCAGCCAAATGGCATTCACTGCTCGAAGGTATTCAGAGAAACTTCGGAACCTATTGTGGATTTCCTCCAACTTGCTGAACTCATCGGATAAGGACATTACCACTTTCTCAATTCATTGAGATACACACATTGGCAGAATATCAGCCAAATGCCATTCACTGCTCGAAGGTATTCAGAGAAACTTTGGAGCCTATTGTCGATTTCCTCCGTTTTGCTGAAGTCATCGAGATGAACACTTTACCACTTTCTCATTTCATTGAGATACACACATTGGCAGAATATCAGACAAATGGCATTCACTGCTTGATGGTATTCAAAGAAACTTGGGAACCTATTGTGGATTTCTACCAACTTCCTGTACTCATCCAGACAAGGAATCTTCCACTTTCTCATTTAATTGAGCTGCACACATTGGCAGAATATGAGCCAAATGGCATTCACTTCTTGACGGTATTCAAAGAAACTTTGGAGCAGATGTGGATTTCTTCCAACTTGCTGAACTCGCTGAGATAAGCACCAACCACATTCTCATTTCATTGAGATACACACATTGGCAGAATATCAGCCAAATTTCATTCACTGCTCGAAGGTATTCAGCGAATCTTTGGAACCTATTGTGCATTTCCTCCAACTTGCTGTGCTCATCGAGATAAGCACTTTACAACTTTCTCATTTCGTTGAGGTAAACCCATAGGCAGAAGACCAGCCAAACGGCATTCACTGCTCGATGGTTTTCAGAGAAAATTTGGAACCGATTGCGGATTTCTTCCAACTTGCTGAACTCATCTTGATAAGCACTTTACCACTTTCTCATTTCATTGAGATACACACATTGGCAGAATATCAGCCAAATGGCATTAACTGCTCGAAGTTATTCGGAAAAAGTTTGGAACCTATTCTGGATTTCTTCCAACTTGCTGAACCCATCGAGATAAACACCTTTACACTTTCTCAATTCATTCAGATACACACATTGGCAGAATATCGGCCAAATGGTATTAACTGCTCGAAGATATTCAGAAAAACTTTGAAACAGATTGTGGATTTCTTCCAACTTGCTGAACCCATCGAAATAAATATCTTAAGACTTTCTCATTTCATTGAGATACACACATTGGCAGAATGTTAGACAAATGGCGTCACGGCTCGATCGTGTTCAGAGCAACTTGTGAACCGATTGTGAATTTCTTCCAAATACCTGAACTCATCGAGATAAGCACTTGACCACTTTGTCAATTCATTGAGATACACACATTGGCAGAATATCAGCCAAATGGCATTCACCACTCGAAGGCATTCAGAGAAACTTTGTAACAGATTGTGGATTTCTTCCAACTTGCTGAACTCACCCAGATTAGCACTTTACTAATTTTTCATGTCATTGAGGTACACACATTAGCAGAATATCAGCCAAATGGCAATCACTGCTCAATGGTTTTCAGAGAAACTTTGAAACCGATTGTGGATTTCTTCCTAATTGCTGAACTCATCGAGAGAAGGACATTACCACTTTCTCAATTCATTGAGATACACACATTGGCAGAATATCAGCCAAATGGCATTCACTGCTCGAAGTTATTCAGAGAAACTTTGGAACCTATTCTGGATTTCCTCCAACTTACTGAACACATCGAGATAAGCCCTTGACCACTTTCTCATGTCATTGAGATTCACGGATTGGCAGAATATCAGCCAAATGGCATTCACTGCTCGAAGGTATTCAGAGAATCTTTGGAACAGATTGTGTATTTGTTCCAACTTGCTGATCTCATCCGGATAAGCACTTTACCACATTCTCATTTCATTGAGACACACACATTAGCCGAATATCGGCCAAATGGCATTCCCTGCTCGATGGTTTTCAGAGAAACTTTGGAACCGATTGTGGATTTCTTCCAAATTGCTGAACTCATCGAAATGAGCACTTGACCACTTTCTCAATTCATTGAGATGCACACATTGGCAGAATATGAGCCAAATGGCATTCACTGCTCGATGGTATTCAAAGAAACTTGGGAACCTATTGTGGATTTCTACCAACTTCCTGTACTCATCCAGACAAGGACTCTACCACTTTCTCATTTAATTGAGATGCACACATTGGCAGAATATGAGCCAAATGGCATTCACTTCTCGACGGTATTCAAAGAAACTTTGGAACAGATGTGGATTTCTTCAAACTTGTCGAACTCGCCGAGATAAGCACTAACCACATTCTCATTTCATTGAGATACACACATTGGCAGAATATCAGCCAAATTGCATTCACTGCTCGAAGGTATCCAGCGAATCTTTGGAACCGATTGTGCATTTCCTCCAACTTGCTGAGCTCATCGAGATAAGCACTATACCACTTTCTCATTTCGTTGAGGTAAACGCTTAGGCAGAATACCAGCCAAACGGCATTCACTGCTCGATGGTTTTCAGAGAAAATTTGGAACCGATTGCGGATTTCTTCCAACTTGCTGAACCCATCGACATAAACAACTTAACACTTTCTCATTTCATTGAGATACACACATTGGTAGAATATTAGACAAATGGTATTCACGGCTCGATGGTATTCAGAGAAACTTGGGAACCGATTGTGAATTTCTTCCAAATTGCTGAACTCATCGAGATAGGCACTTGACCACTTTCTCAATTCATTGAGATACACACATTGGCAGAATATCAGCCAAATCGCTTTCACTGCTCGAAGTTATTCAGAGAAACTTTGGAACCTATTGTGCATTTCTTCCAACTTGCTGAACTCATCGAGATAAGCACTTTAACAGTTTCTCATCTCATTGAGATTCACGCATTGACAGAATATCAGCTAAATGGCTTTTACTGCTCGAAGGTATTCAGAGAAATTTTGGAACAGATTGTGGATTTCTTCCAACTTGCTGAACTCATCCAGATAAGCACTTTACCACTTTCTCATTTCATTGAGATACACACATTGGCCGAACATCAGCCAAATGGCGCTCACTGCTCGATGGTTTTCAGAGAAACTTTGGAACCGATTGTGGATTTCTTCCAAATTGCTGAACTCATCGAGATAAGGACATTACCACTTTCTCAATTCATTGAGATACACACATTGGCAGAATATCAGCCAAATGGCATTCACTGCTCGAAGGTATTCAGAGAAACTTTGGAACGTACTGTGGATTTCTTCCAACTTACTGAACTCATGGAGATAAGGACATTACCAGTTTCTCATCTCATTGAGATTCACGCATTGACAGAATATCAGCCAAATGGCATTCACTGCTCGAAGGTATTCAGAGAAACTTTGGAACGTACTGTGGATTTCTTCCAACTTACTGAACTCATGGAGATAAGGACATTACCAGTTTCTCAATTCATTGAGATACACACATTGGCAGAACATCAGCCAAATGGCATTCACTGCTCGATGGTTTTCAGAGAAACTTTGGAACAGATTGTGGATTTCTTCCAACTTGTTGAACTCATCCAGATAAGCACGTTACCACTTTCTCATTTCATTGAGATACACACATTGGCAGAACATCAGCCAAATGGCGCTCACTGTTCGATGGTTTTCAGAGAAACTTTGGAACCGATTGTGGATTTCTTCCAAATTGCTGAACTCATCGAGATAAGGACATTACCACTTTCTCAATTCATTGAGATACACCCATTGGCAGAATATCAGCCACATGGCATTCACTGCTCGATGGTTTTGAGAGAAACTTTGGAACCGATTGTGAATTTCTTCCAAATTGCTGAACTCATCGAGAGAAGGACATTACCACTTTCTCAATGCTTTGAGATACACACATTGGCAGAATATCAGCCAAATTGCGCTCAATGCTCGATGGTTTTCGGAGAAACTTTGGAACAGATTGTGGATTTCTTCCAATTTGCTGAACTCATCGAGATAAGGACATTACCACTTCCACAATTCATTGAGATACACACATTGGCAGAACATCAGCCAAATGGCGCTCACTGCTCGAAGGTATTCAGAGAAACTATGGAACAGATTGTGAATTTCTTCCAACTTGCTGAACTCATCTAGATGAGGACATTACCACTTTCTCAATTCATTGAGATACACACATTGGCAGAGTATCAGCCAAATGGCATTCACTGCTCGATGTCTTTCAGAGAAACTATGGAACAGGTTGCGAATTTCTTCCAACTTGCTGAACTCATCTAGATAAGGACATTACAACTACCTCAATTCATTGAGATACACACATTGCCTGAATATCAGCCAAATGGCATTCACTGCTCGAAGGTATTCAGAGAAACTTTGGAACAGATTTGGTATTTCTTCCAACTTGCTGAACCCATCGAGATAAACAACTTAACACTTTCTCATTTCATTGAGATACACTCACGGGCAGAATATTAGACAAATGGCATTCACGGCTCGATGGTATTCAGAGAAACTTGGGAACCGATTGTGAATTTCTTCCAAATTGCTGACCTCATCGAGATAAGCACTTGACCACTTTCTCAATTCATTGAGATACACACATTGACAGAATATCAGCAAAATGGCTTTTACTGCTCGAAGGTATTCAGAGAAATTTTGGAACCGATTGTGGATTTCTTCCAACTTGCTGAACTCATCCAGATAAGCACTTTACCACTTTCTCTTTTCATTGAGATACACACATTGGCAGAACATCAGCCAAATGGCGCTACTGCTCGATGGTTTTCAGAGAAACTTTAGAACCGATTGTGGATTTCTTCCAATTAGCTGAACTCATCGAGATAAGGACATTACCACTTCCACAATTCATTGAGATACACAGATTGGCTGAATATCAGCCAAATGGCATTCACTGCTCGAAGGTATTCAGAGAAACTTTGGAACAGATTGTGAATTTCTTCCAACTTGCTGAACTCATCGAGATAAGGACATTACCCCTTTCTCAATTCATTGAGGTACACACACTGGCAGAATATCAGCCACATGGCATTCACTGCTCGATAGTTATCAGAGAAACTTTGGAACCGATTGTGGATTTCTTCCAAATTGCTGAACTCATCGAGATAAGGACATTACCACTTTCTCAATTCAATGACATACACACATTGGCAGAATATCAGCCAAATGGCATTCACTGCTCGAAGGTATTCAGAGAAACTTTGGAACAGATTGGGTATTTCTTCCAACTTGCTGAACCCATCGAGATAAACAACTTAACACTTTCTCATTTCATTGAGATACACTCACTGGCAGAATATTAGACAAATGGCATTCACGGCTCGATGGTTTTCAGAGAAACTTTGGAACCTATTGTGGATTTCTTCCAAATTGCTGAACTCATCGAGATAAGGACATTACCACCTTCTCAATTCATTGAGATACACAGACTGGCTGAATATCAGTCAAATGGCATTCACTGCTCGAAGGTATTCAGAGAAACTTTGGAACTGATTGTGAATTTCTTCCAACTTGCTGAACTCATCGAGATAAGGACATTACCACTTTCTCAATTCATTGAGATGCACACATTGGCAGAATATCAGCCAAATGGCATTAACTGCTCGATGGTTTTCAGAGAACCTTTGGAACCGATTGTGGATTTCTTCCAAATTGCTGAACTCATCGAGTTAAGGACATTACCGCTTTCTCAATTCATTGAGATACACACATTGGCTGAAAATCAGCCAAATCGCATTCACTGCTTGAAGGTATTCAGAGAAACTTTGGAACAGATTGGGTATTTCTTCCAACTTACTGAACCCATCGAGATAAACAATTTAACACTTTCTCATTTCATTGAGATACACTCATTGGCAGAATATTAGACAAATGGCATTCACGGCTCGATGGCATTCAGAGAAACTTGGGAACCGCTTGTGAATTTCTTCCAAATTGCTGAACTCATCGAGATAAGCACTTGACCACTTTCTCAATTCATTGAGATACACACATTGGCAGAATATCAGCCACATGGCATTCACTGCTCGATGGTTTGGAGAGAAACTTTGGAACCGATTGTCGATTTCTTCCAAATTGCTGAACTCATCGAGAGAAGGACATTACCACTTTCTCAATTCATTGAGAAACACACATTGGCAGAATATCAGCCAAATCGCATTCACTGCTCGAAGTTATTCAGAGAAACTTTGGAACCTATTGTGGATTTCTTCCAACTTGCTAAACTCATCCAGATAAGCACTTTACCACTTTCTCATTTCATTGAGATACACACATTGACAGAACATCAGCCAAATGGCGCTCACTGCTCGATGGTTTTCAGAGAAACTTTGGAACCTATTGTGGATTTCTTACAACTTGCTGAACTCATCGAGATAAGCACTTTATCAGTTTCTCATCTCTTTGAGGTTCACGCATTGACAGAATATCAGCTAAATGGCTTTTACTGCTCGAAGGTATTCAGAGAAATTTTGGAACAGATTGTGGATTTCTTCCAACTTGCTGAACTCATCGAGATAAGGACATTACCCCTTTCTCAATTCATTGAGGTACACACACTGGCAGAATATCAGCCACATGGCATTCACTGCTCGATAGTTATCAGAGAAACTTTGGAACCGATTGTGGATTTCTTCCAAATTGCTGAACTCATCGAGATAAGGACATTACCACTTTCTCAATTCATTGAGATACACACATTGGCAGAATATCAGCCAAATGGCATTCACTGCTCGAATGGTGTTCAGAGAAACTTTGGAACAGATTGGGTATTTCTTCCAACTTGCTGAACCCATCGAGATAAACAACTTAACACTTTCTCATGTCATTGAGATACACTCATTGGCAGAATATTAGGCAAATGGCATTCACGGCTCGATGGTATTCAGAGAAACTTGGGAACCGATTGTGAATTTGTTCCAAATTGCTGAACTCATCGTGAGAAGGACATTACCACTTTCTCAATTCATTGAGAAACACACATTGGCAGAATATCAGCCAAATCGCATTCACTGCTCGAAGGTATTCAGAGAAACTTTGGAACAGATTGGGTATTTCTTCCAACTTGCGGAACCCATCGAGATAAACAACTTAACACTTTCTCATTTCATTGAGATACACTCATTGGCAGAATATTAGACAAATGGCATTCACGGCTCGATGGTATTCAGAGAAACTTGGGAACCGATTGTGAATTTCTTCCAAATTGCTGAACTCATCGAGATAAGCACTTGACCACTTTCTCAGTTCATTGCGATATACACATTGACAGAATATCAGCTAAATGGCTTTAACTGCTCGAAGGTATTCAGAGAAACTTTGGAACAGATTGTCGGTTTCTTCCAATTTGCTGAACTCATCGAGATAAGGACATTACCGCTTTCTCAATTCATTGAGAAACACACATTGGCTGAATATCAGCCAAATGGCATTCACTGTTCGAAGGTATTCAGAGAAACTTTGGAACAGATTGGGTATTTCTTCCAACTTGCTGAACCCATCGAGATAACCAACTTAACACTTTCTCATTTCATTGAGATACACTCATTGGCGGGATATTAGACAAATGGCATTCACGGCACGATGGTTTTCAGAGAAACTTGGGAACCGATGGTGAATTTCTTCCAAATTGCTGAACACATCGAGATAAGCACTTGACCACTTTCTCAATTCATTGAGATACACACATTGGCAGAATATCAGCCACATGGCATTCACTGCTCGATGGTTTTGAGAGAAAATTTGGAACCGACTGTGGATTTCTTCCAAATTGCTGAACTCATCGAGAGAAGTACATTACCACTTTCTCAATTCATTGACATACACACATTGGCAGAATATCAGACAAATCGCATTCACTGCTCGAAGGTATTCAGAGAAACTTTGGAACAGATTGGGTATTTCTTCCAACTTGCTGAACCCATCGAGATAAACAACTTAACACTTTCTCATTTCATTGAGATACACTCATTGGCAGAATATTGAACAAAGGGCATTCACGGCTCGATGGTATTCAGAGAAACTTGGGAACCGATTGTGAATTTCTTCCAAATTGCTGAACTCATCGAGATAAGCGCTTGACCACTTTCTCAATTCATTGAGATACACACATTGACAGAATATCAGCTAAATGGCTTTTACAGCTCGAAGGTATTCAGAGAAATTTTGGAACAGATTGTGGATATCTTCCACATGGCTGAACTCATCGAGATAAGGACATTACCACTTTCTCAATCCATTGAGATACACACATTTGCTGAATATCAGCCAAATGCCAATCACTGCTCGAAGGTATTCAGAGAAACTTTGGTACAGATTGTGGATTTCTTCCAACTTGCTGTACTCATCGAGATAAGGACATTACCACTTTCTCAATTCCTTGAGATACACACATTGGCAGAATATCAGCCAAATGGCATTCACTGCTCGATGGTTTTGAGAGAAACTTTGGAACCGATTGTGGATTTCTTCCAATTTGCTGAACTCATCGAGATAAGGACATTACCAGTTTCTCATCTCTTTGAGGTTCACGCATTGACAGAATATCAGCTAAATGGCTTTTACTGCTCGAAGGTATTCAGAGAAATTTTGGAACAGATTGTGGATTTCTTCCAACTTGCTGAACTCATCCAGATAAGCACTTTACCACTTTCTCATTTCATTCAGATACACACATTGGCAGAACATCAGCCAAATGGCGCTCACTGCTCGATGGTTTTCAGAGAAACTTTAGAACCGATTGTGGATTTCTTCCAAATTGCTAAACTCATCGAGATAAGGACATTACCACTTTCTCAATTCACTGAGATACACAGATTGGCTGAATATCAGCCAAATGGCATTCACTGCTCGAAGGTATTCAGAGAAACTTTGCAACAGATTGTGAATTTCTTCCAACTTGCTGAACTCATCGAGATAAGGACATTACCCCTTTCTCAATTCATTGAGGTGCACACATTGGCAGAATATCAGCCACATGGCATTCACTGCTCGATAGTTATCAGAGAAACTTTGGAACCGATTGTGGATTTCTTCCAAATTGCTGAACTCATCGAGATAAGGACATTACCACTTTCTCAATTCATTGAGATACACACATTGGCAGAATATCAGCCAAATGGCATTCACTGCTCGAATGGTGTTCAGAGAAACTTTGGAACAGATTGGGTATTTCTTCCAACTTGCTGAACCCATCGAGATAAACAACTTAACACTTTCTCATTTCATTGAGAAACACTCATTGGCAGAATATTAGACAAATGGCATTCACGGCTCGATGGTATTCAGAGAAACTTGGGAACCGACTGTGAATTTCTTCCAAATTGCTGAACTCATCGAGAGAAGGACATTACCACTTTCCAAATTAATTGAGAAACACACATTGGCAGAATATCAGCCAAATGGCATTCACTGCTCGAAGGTATTCAGAGAAACTTTGGAACAGATTGGGTATTTCTTCCAACTTGCTGAACCTTTCGAGATAAACAACTTAACACTTTCTCATTTCATTGAGATACACTCATTGGCAGAATATTAGACAAATGGCATTCACGGCTCGATGGTATTCAGAGAAACTTGGGAACCGATTCTGAATTTCTTCCAAATTGCTGAACTCATCGAGATAAGCACTTGACAACTTTCTCAATTCATTGAGATACACACATTGACAGAATATCAGCTAAATGGCTTTACTGCTCGAAGGTATTCAGAGAAATTTTGGAACAGATTATGGATTTCTTCCAACTTGCTGAACTCATCCAGATAAGCTCTTTAACACTTTCTCATTTCATTGAGATACACACTTTGGCAGAACATCAGCCAAATGGCGCTCACTGCTCGATGGTTTTCAGAGAAACTTTGGAACCGATTGTGGATTTCTTCCAAATTGCTGAACTCATCGAGATAAGGACATTACCACTTTCTCAATTCATTGAGATACACACATTGGCAGAATATCAGCCAAATGGCATTCACTGCTCGAAGTTATTCAGAGAAACTTTGGAACCTATTCTGGATTTCCTCCAACTTACTGAACACATCGAGATAATTCCTTGACCACTTTCTCATGTCATTGAGATTCACGGATTGGCAGAATATCAGCCAAATGGCATTCACTGCTCGAAGGTATTCAGAGAATCTTTGGAACAGATTGTGTATTTGTTCCAACTTGCTGATCTCATCCGGATAAGCACTTTACCACATTCTCATTTCATTGAGACACACACATTAGCAGAATATCGGCCAAATGGCATTCCCTGCTCGATGGTTTTCAGAGAAACTTTGGAACCGATTGTGGATTTCTTCCAAATTGCTGAACTCATCGAAATGAGCACTTGACCACTTTCTCAATTCATTGAGATGCACACATTGGCAGAATATGAGCCAAATGGCATTCACTGCTCGATGGTATTCAAAGAAACTTGGGAACCTATTGTGGATTTCTACCAACTTCCTGTACTCATCCAGACAAGGACTCTACCACTTTCTCATTTAATTGAGATGCACACATTGGCAGAATATGAGCCAAATGGCATTCACTTCTCGACGGTATTCAAAGAAACTTTGGAACAGATGTGGATTTCTTCAAACTTGTCGAACTCGCCGAGATAAGCACTAACCACATTCTCATTTCATTGAGATACACACATTGGCAGAATATCAGCCAAATTGCATTCACTGCTCGAAGGTATCCAGCGAATCTTTGGAACCTATTGTGCATTTCCTCCAACTTGCTGAGCTCATCGAGATAAGCACTATACCACTTTCTCATTTCGTTGAGGTAAACGCTTAGGCAGAATACCAGCCAAACGGCATTCACTGCTCGATGGTTTTCAGAGAAAATTTGGAACCGATTGCGGATTTCTTCCAACTTGCTGAACCCATCGACATAAACAACTTAACACTTTCTCATTTCATTGAGATACACACATTGGTAGAATATTAGACAAATGGTATTCACGGCTCGATGGTATTCAGAGAAACTTGGGAACCGATTGTGAATTTCTTCCAAATTGCTGAACTCATCGAGATAGGCACTTGACCACTTTCTCAATTCATTGAGATACACACATTGGCAGAATATCAGCCAAATCGCTTTCACTGCTCGAAGTTATTCAGAGAAACTTTGGAACCTATTGTGCATTTCTTCCAACTTGCTGAACTCATCGAGATAAGCACTTTAACAGTTTCTCATCTCATTGAGATTCACGCATTGACAGAATATCAGCTAAATGGCTTTTACTGCTCGAAGGTATTCAGAGAAATTTTGGAACAGATTGTGGATTTCTTCCAACTTGCTGAACTCATCCAGATAAGCACTTTACCACTTTCTCATTTCATTGAGATACACACATTGGCCGAACATCAGCCAAATGGCGCTCACTGCTCGATGGTTTTCAGAGAAACTTTGGAACCGATTGTGGATTTCTTCCAAATTGCTGAACTCATCGAGATAAGGACATTACCACTTTCTCAATTCATTGAGATACACACATTGGCAGAATATCAGCCAAATGGTGCTCACTGCTCGATGGTTTTCACAGAAACTTTGGAACCGATGGTGGATTTCTTCCAAATTGCTGAACTCATCGAGATAAGGACATTACCACTTTCTCAATTCATTGAGATACACACATTGGCAGAATATCAGCCACATGGCATTCACTGCTCGATGGTTTTGAGAGAAATTTTGGAACCGATTGTGAATTTCTTCCAAATTGCTGAACTCATCGAGAGAAGGATATTACCACTTTCTCAATTCATTGAGATACACACATTGGCAGAATATCAGCCAAATTGCGCCCAATGCTCGATGGATTTCAGAGAAACTTTGGAACCTATTGTGGATTTCTTCCAACTTCCTGAACTCATCGAGATAAGCACTTTACCAGTTTCTCATCTCATTGAGATTCACGCATTGACAGAATATCAGCCAAATGGCATTCACTGCTCGAAGGTATTCAGAGAAACTTTGGAACGTACTGTGGATTTCTTCCAACTTACTGAACTCATGGAGATAAGGACATTACCACTTTCTCAATTCATTGAGATACACACATTGGCAGAACATCAGCCAAATGGCGCTCACTGCTCGATGGTTTTCAGAGAAACTTTGGAACAGATTGTGGATTTCTTCCAACTTGTTGAACTCATCCAGATAAGCACGTTACCACTTTCTCATTTCATTGAGATACACACATTGGCAGAACATCAGCCAAATGGCGCTCACTGTTCGATGGTTTTCAGAGAAACTTTGGAACCGATTGTGGATTTCTTCCAAATTGCTGAACTCATCGAGATAAGGACATTACCACTTTCTCAATTCATTGAGATACACCCATTGGCAGAATATCAGCCACATGGCATTCACTGCTCGATGGTTTTGAGAGAAACTTTGGAACCGATTGTGAATTTCTTCCAAATTGCTGAACTCATCGAGAGAAGGACATTACCACTTTCTCAATGCTTTGAGATATACACATTGGCAGAATATCAGCCAAATTGCGCTCAATGCTCGATGGTTTTCGGAGAAACTTTGGAACAGATTGTGGATTTCTTCCAATTTGCTGAACTCATCGAGATAAGGACATTACCACTTCCACAATTCATTGAGATACACACATTGGCAGAACATCAGCCAAATGGCGCACACTGCTCGAAGGTATTCAGAGAAACTATGGAACAGATTGTGAATTTCTTCCAACTTGCTGAACTCATCTAGATGAGGACATTACCACTTTCTCAATTCATTGAGATACACACATTGGCAGAGTATCAGCCAAATGGCATTCACTGCTCGATGTCTTTCAGAGAAACTATGGAACAGGTTGCGAATTTCTTCCAACTTGCTGAACTCATCTAGATAAGGACATTACAACTTCCTCAATTCATTGAGATACACACATTGCCTGAATATCAGCCAAATGGCATTCACTGCTCGAAGGTATTCAGAGAAACTTTGGAACAGATTTGGTATTTCTTCCAACTTGCTGAACCCATCGAGATAAACAACTTAACACTTTCTCATTTCATTGAGATACACTCACGGGCAGAATATTAGACAAATGGCATTCACGGCTCGATGGTATTCAGAGAAACTTGGGAACCGATTGTGAATTTCTTCCAAATTGCTGAACTCATCGAGATAAGCACTTGACCACTTTCTCAATTCATTGAGATACACACATTGACAGAATATCAGCTAAATGGCTTTTACTGCTCGAAGGTATTCAGAGAAATTTTGGAACCGATTGTGGATTTCTTCCAACTTGCTGAACTCATCCAGATAAGCACTTTACCACTTTCTCTTTTCATTGAGATACACACATTGGCAGAACATCAGCCAAATGGCGCTACTGCTCGATGGTTTTCAGAGAAACTTTAGAACCGATTGTGGATTTCTTCCAATTAGCTGAACTCATCGAGATAAGACATTACCACTTCCACAATTCATTGAGATACACAGATTGGCTGAATATCAGCCAAATGGCATTCACTGCTCGAAGGTATTCAGAGAAACTTTGGAACAGATTGTGAATTTCTTCCAACTTGCTGAACTCATCGAGATAAGGACATTACCCCTTTCTCAATTCATTGAGGTACACACACTGGCAGAATATCAGCCACATGGCATTCACTGCTCGATAGTTATCAGAGAAACTTTGGAACCGATTGTGGATTTCTTCCAAATTGCTGAACTCATCGAGATAAGGACATTACCACTTTCTCAATTCATTGAGATACACACATTGGCAGAATATCAGCCAAATGGCATTCACTGCTCGAAGGTATTCAGAGAAACTTTGGAACAGATTTGGTATTTCTTCCAACTTGCTGAACCCATCGAGATAAACAACTTAACACTTTCTCATTTCATTGAGATACACTCACTGGCAGAATATTAGACAAATGGCATTCACGGCTCGATGGTTTTCAGAGAAACTTTGGAACCTATTGTGGATTTCTTCCAAATTGCTGAACTCATCGAGATAAGGACATTACCACCTTCTCAATTCATTGAGATACACAGACTGGCTGAATATCAGTCAAATGGCATTCACTGCTCGAAGGTATTCAGAGAAACTTTGGAACTGATTGTGAATTTCTTCCAACTTGCTGAACTCATCGAGATAAGGACATTACCACTTTCTCAATTCATTGAGATGCACACATTGGCAGAATATCAGCCAAATGGCATTAACTGCTCGATGGTTTTCAGAGAACCTTTGGAACCGATTGTGGATTTCTTCCAAATTGCTGAACTCATCGAGATAAGGACATTACCACTTTCTCAATTCATTGAGATACACACATTGGCTGAAAATCAGCCAAATCGCATTCACTGCTTGAAGGTATTCAGAGAAACTTTGGAACAGATTGGGTATTTCTTCCAACTTACTGAACCCATCGAGATAAACAATTTAACACTTTCTCATTTCATTGAGATACACTCATTGGCAGAATATTAGACAAATGGCATTCACGGCTCGATGGCATTCAGAGAAACTTGGGAACCGCTTGTGAATTTCTTCCAAATTGCTGAACTCATCGAGATAAGCACTTGACCACTTTCTCAATTCATTGAGATACACACATTGGCAGAATATCAGCCACATGGCATTCACTGCTCGATGGTTTGGAGAGAAACTTTGGAACCGATTGTCGATTTCTTCCAAATTGCTGAACTCATCGAGAGAAGGACATTACCACTTTCTCAATTCATTGAGAAACACACATTGGCAGAATATCAACCAAATCGCATTCACTGCTCGAAGTTATTCAGAGAAACTTTGGAACCTATTGTGGATTTCTTCCAACTTGCTAAACTCATCCAGATAAGCACTTTACCACTTTCTCATTTCATTGAGATACACACATTGACAGAACATCAGCCAAATGGCGCTCACTGCTCGATGGTTTTCAGAGAAACTTTGGAACCTATTGTGGATTTCTTACAACTTGCTGAACTCATCGAGATAAGCACTTTATCAGTTTCTCATCTCTTTGAGGTTCACGCATTGACAGAATATCAGCTAAATGGCTTTTACTGCTCGAAGGTATTCAGAGAAATTTTGGAACAGATTGTGGATTTCTTCCAACTTGCTGAACTCATCCAGATAAGAACTTTACCACTTTCTCATTTCATTGAGATACACACATTGGCAGAACATCAGCCAAAGGGTGCTCACTGCTCGATGGTTTTCAGAGAAACTTTAGTACCGATTGTGGATTTCTTCCAAATTGCTGAAGTCATCGAGATAAGGACATTACCACTTTCTCAATTCACTGAGATACACAGATTGGCTGAATATCAGCCAAATGGCATTCACTGCTCGAAGGTATTCAGAGAAACTTTGGAACAGATTGTGAATTTCTTCCAACTTGCTGAACTCATCGAGATAAGGACATTATCCCTTTCTCAATTCATTGAGGTACACACATTGGCAGAATATCAGCCACATGGCATTCACTGCTCGATAGTTATCAGAGAAACTTTGGAACCGATTGTGGATTTCTTCCAAATTGCTGAACTCATCGAGATAAGGACATTACCACTTTCTCAATTCAATGACAGTGCAGAGGGACCTCGGGGTCCTTGTGCATGAGTCGCAAAAACCCAGCCTGCAGGTGCAGCAGGTGGTCAGGAAGGCGAATGGGATGCTGGCCTTCATAGCGAGGGGGATTGAATATAAAAGTAGGGAGGTCTTGCTGCAGCTGTATAGGGCATTGGTGAGGCCGCAGCTGGAGTACTGTGTGCAGTTTTGGGCGCCGCACCTGCGCAAGGATATTTTGGCCTTGGAGGGAGTGCAGAGGAGGTTTACTAGGCTGATACCGGAGTTGAGGGGGTTGAGCTATGAGGAGAGGCTGAATAAACTAGGCTTGTACTCGTTAGAGTTTAGAAGAATGAGGGGAGATCTCATTGAGACGTATAAGATGATGAATGGGATGGATAGGATAGAGGTGGAAAGACTCTTCCCGCTCAAAAAAGACAGTAGGACTAGGGGGCACAGCCTCAAGATAAAGGGGGGGCGGTTCAGAACGGAGTTGAGGAGGAACTTCTTCACTCAAAGGGTGGTGAATCTCTGGAATTCTCTGCCCGTTGAAGTGGTGGAGGCTGCCTCGCTAAATATTTTTAAGAAGCGGGTTGATGGGTTTTTGATAAGAGAGGGGATTAAGGGTTATGGGGAGAGGGCGGGAAAGTGGAACTGAGCCACGACAGATCAGCCATGATCTTATTGAATGGCGGGGCAGGCTCGAAGGGCCAGATGGCCTACTCCTGCTCCTATTTCTTATGTTCTTATGTTCTTATGTTCTTATACACACATTGGCAGAATATCAGCCAAATGGCATTCACTGCTCGAAGGTATTCAGAGAAACTTTGGAACAGATTGGGTATTTCTTCCAACTTGCTGAACCCATCGAGATAAACAACTTAACACTTTCTCATGTCATTGAGATACACTCATTGGCAGAATATTAGACAAATGGCATCCACGGCTCGATGGTATTCAGAGAAACTTGGGAACCGATTGTGAATTTGTTCCAAATTGCTGAACTCATCGTGAGAAGGACATTACCACTTTCTCAATTCATTGAGAAACACACATTGGCAGAATATCAGCCAAATCGCATTCACTGCTCGAAGGTATTCAGAGAAACTTTGGAACAGATTGGGTATTTCTTCCAACTTGCGGAACCCATCGAGATAAACAACTTAACACTTTCTCATTTCATTGAGATACACTCATTGGCAGAATATTAGACAAATGGCATTCACGGCTCGATGGTATTCAGAGAAACTTGGGAACCGATTGTGAATTTCTTCCAAATTGCTGAACTCATCGAGATAAGCACTTGACCACTTTCTCAGTTCATTGCGATATACACATTGACAGAATATCAGCTAAATGGCTTTAACTGCTCGAAGGTATTCAGAGAAACTTTGGAACAGATTGTCGGTTTCTTCCAATTTGCTGAACTCATCGAGATAAGGACATTACCGCTTTCTCAATTCATTGAGATACACACATTGGCTGAATATCAGCCAAATGGCAGTCACTGTTCGAAGGTATTCAGAGAAACTTTGGAACAGATTGGGTATTTCTTCCAACTTGCTGAACCCATCCACATAACCAACTTAACACTTTCTCATTTCATTGAGATACACTCATTGGCGGGATATTAGACAAATGGCATTCACGGCACGATGGTTTTCAGAGAAACTTGGGAACCGATGGTGAATTTCTTCCAAATTGCTGAACACATCGAGATAAGCACTTGACCACTTTCTCAATTCATTGAGATACACACATTGGCAGAATATCAGCCACATGGCATTCACTGCTCGATGGTTTTCAGAGAAAATTTGGAACCGACTGTGGATTTCTTCCAAATTGCTGAACTCATCGAGAGAAGTACATTACCACTTTCTCAATTCATTGACATACACACATTGGCAGAATATCAGACAAATCGCATTCACTGCTCGAAGGTATTCAGAGAAACTTTGGAACAGATTGGGTATTTCTTCCAACTTGCTGAACCCATCGAGATAAACAACTTAACACTTTCTCATTTCATTGAGATACACTCATTGGCAGAATATTGGACAAAGGGCATTCACGGCTCGATGGTATTCAGAGAAACTTGGGAACCGATTGTGAATTTCTTCCAAATTGCTGAACTCATCGAGATAAGCGCTTGACCACTTTCTCAATTCATTGAGATACACACATTGACAGAATATCAGCTAAATGGCTTTTACAGCTCGAAGGTATTCAGAGAAATTTTGGAACAGATTGTGGATATCTTCCACATGGCTGAACTCATCGAGATAAGGACATTACCACTTTCTCAATCCATTGAGATACACACATTTGCTGAATATCAGCCAAATGCCAATCACTGCTCGAAGGTATTCAGAGAAACTTTGGTACAGATTGTGGATTTCTTCCAACTTGCTGTACTCATCGAGATAAGGACATTACCACTTTCTCAATTCCTTGAGATACACACATTGGCAGAATATCAGCCAAATGGCATTCACTGCTCGATGGTTTTGAGAGAAACTTTGGAACCGATTGTGGATTTCTTCCAATTTGCTGAACTCATCGAGATAAGGACATTACCAGTTTCTCATCTCTTTGAGGTTCACGCATTGACAGAATATCAGCTAAATGGCTTTTACTGCTCGAAGGTATTCAGAGAAATTTTGGAACAGATTGTGGATTTCTTCCAACTTGCTGAACTCATCCAGATAAGCACTTTACCACTTTCTCATTTCATTCAGATACACACATTGGCAGAACATCAGCCAAATGGCGCTCACTGCTCGATGGTTTTCAGAGAAACTTTAGAACCGATTGTGGATTTCTTCCAAATTGCTGAACTCATCGAGATAAGGACATTACCACTTTCTCAATTCACTGAGATACACAGATTGGCTGAATATCAGCCAAATGGCATTCACTGCTCGAAGGTATTCAGAGAAAATTTGCAACAGATTGTGAATTTCTTCCAACTTGCTGAACTCATCGAGATAAGGACATTACCCCTTTCTCAATTCATTGAGGTGCACACATTGGCAGAATATCAGCCACATGGCATTCACTGCTCGATAGTTATCAGAGAAACTTTGGAACCGATTGTGGATTTCTTCCAAATTGCTGAACTCATCGAGATAAGGACATTACCACTTTCTCAATTCATTGAGATACACACATTGGCAGAATATCAGCCAAATGGCATTCACTGCTCGAATGGTGTTCAGAGAAACTTTGGAACAGATTGGGTATTTCTTCCAACTTGCTGAACCCATCGAGATAAACAACTTAACACTTTCTCATTTCATTGAGAAACACTCATTGGCAGAATATTAGACAAATGGCATTCACGGCTCGATGGTATTCAGAGAAACTTGGGAACCGACTGTGAATTTCTTCCAAATTGCTGAACTCATCGAGAGAAGGACATTACCACTTTCCAAATTAATTGAGAAACACACATTGGCAGAATATCAGCCAAATGGCATTCACTGCTTGAAGGTATTCAGAGAAACTTTGGAACAGATTGGGTATTTCTTCCAACTTGCTGAACCTTTCGAGATAAACAACTTAACACTTTCTCATTTCATTGAGATACACTCATTGGCAGAATATTAGACAAATGGCATTCACGGCTCGATGGTATTCAGAGAAACTTGGGAACCGATTCTGAATTTCTTCCAAATTGCTGAACTCATCGAGATAAGCACTTGACAACTTTCTCAATTCATTGAGATACACACATTGACAGAATATCAGCTAAATGGCTTTACTGCTCGAAGGTATTCAGAGAAATTTTGGAACAGATTGTGGATTTCTTCCAACTTGCTGAACTCATCCAGATAAGCTCTTTAACACTTTCTCATTTCATTGAGATACACACTTTGGCAGAACATCAGCCAAATGGCGCTCACTGCTCGATGGTTTTCAGAGAAACTTTGGAACCGATTGTGGATTTCTTCCAAATTGCTGAACTCATCGAGATAAGGACATTACCACTTTCTCAATTCATTGAGATACACAGACTGGCTGAATATCAGTCAAATGGCATTCGCTGCTCAAGGGTATTCAGAGAAACTTTGGAACAGGTTCTGAATTTCTTCCAACTTGCTGAACTCATCGAGATAAGGACATTACCCCTTTCTCAATCCATTGAGATGCACACATTGGCTGAATATCAGCCAAATGGCATTCACTGCTCGATGGTTTTCAGAGAAACTTTGGAACCGATTGTGGATTTCTTCCAAATTGCTGAACTCATCGAGCTGAGGACATTACCGCTTTCTCACTTCATTGAGATACACACATTGGCTGAATATCAGCCAAATCGCATTCACTGCTCCAAGTTATTCAGAGAAACTTTGGAACCTATTGTGCATTTCTTCCAACTTGCTGAACTCATCGAGGTAAGCACTTTAACAGTTTCTCATCTCATTGAGATTCACGCATTGACAGAATATCAGCTAAATGGCTTTTACTGCTCGAAGGTATTCAGAGAAATTTTGGAACAGATTGTGGATTTCTTCCAACTTGCTGAACTCATCGAGATAAGCACTTTACCACTTTCTCATTTCATTGAGATACACACATTGGCCGAACATCTGCCAAATGGCGCTCACTGCTCGATGGTTTTCAGAGAAACTTTGGAACCGATTGTGGATTTCTTCCAAATTGCTGAACTCATCGAGATAAGGACATTACCACTTTCTCAATTCATTGAGATACACACATTGGCAGAATATCAGCCAAATGGTGCTCACTGCTCGATGGTTTTCACAGAAACTTTGGAACCGATTGTGGATTTCTTCCAAATTGCTGAACTCATCGAGATAAGGACATTACCACTTTCTCAATTCATTGAGATACACACATTGGCAGAATATCAGCCACATGGCATTCACTGCTCGATGGTTTTGAGAGAAATTTTGGAACCGATTGTGGATTTCTTCCAAATTGCTGAACTCATCGAGATAAGGACATTACCACTTTCTCAATTCATTGAGATACACACATTGGCAGAATATCAGCCACATGGCATTCACTGCTCGATGGTTTTGAGAGAAATTTTGGAACCGATTGTGAATTTCTTCCAAATTGCTGAACTCATCGAGAGAAGGATATTACCACTTTCTCAATTCATTGAGAAACACACATTGGCAGAATATCAGCCAAATTGCACCCAATGCTCGATGGTTTTCAGAGAAACTTTGGAACCTATTGTGGATTTCTTCCAACTTCCTGAACTCATCGAGATAAGCACTTTACCAGTTTCTCATCTCATTGAGATTCACGCATTGACAGAATATCAGCCAAATGGCATTCACTGCTCGAAGGTATTCAGAGAAACTTTGGAACGTACTGTGGATTTCTTCCAACTTACTGAACTCATGGAGATAAGGACATTACCACTTTCTCAATTCATTGAGAAACACACATTGGCAGAACATCAGCCAAATGGCGCTCACAGCTCGATGGTTTTCAGAGAAACTTTGGAACAGATTGTGGATTTCTTCCAACTTGTTGAACTCATCCAGATAAGCACGTTACCACTTTCTCATTTCATTGAGATACACACATTGGCAGAACATCAGCCAAATGGCGCTCACTGTTCGATGGTTTTCAGAGAAACTTTGGAACCGATTGTGGATTTCTTCCAAATTGCTGAACTCATCGAGATAAGGACATTACCACTTTCTCAATTCATTGAGATACACACATTGGCAGAATATCAGCCACATGGCATTCACTGTTCGATGGTTTTGAGAGAAACTTTGGAACCGATTGTGAATTTCTTCCAACTTGCTGAACTCATCGAGAGAAGGACATTACCACTTTCTCAATGCTTTGAGATACACACATTGGCAGAATATCAGCCAAATTGCGCTCAATGCTCGATGGTTTTCGGAGAAACTTTGGAACAGATTGTGGATTTCTTCCAATTTGCTGAACTCATCGAGATAAGGACATTACCACTTCCACAATTCATTGAGATACACACATTGGCAGAACATCAGCCAAATGGCGCTCACTGCTCGAAGGTATTCAGAGAAACTATGGAACAGATTGTGAATTTCTTCCAACTTGCTGAACTCATCTAGATAAGGACATTACCACTTTCTCAATTCATTGAGATACACACATTGGCAGAGTATCAGCCAAATGGCATTCACTGCTCGATGTCTTTCAGAGAAACTATGGAACAGGTTGCGAATTTCTTCCAACTTGCTGAGCTCATCTAGATAAGGACATTACAACTTCCTCAATTCATTGAGATACACACATTGCCTGAATATCAGCCAAATGGCATTCACTGCTCGAAGGTATTCAGAGAAACTTTGGAACAGATTGGGTATTTCTTCCAACTTGCTGAACCCATCGAGATAAACAACTTAACACTTTCTCATTTCATTGAGATACACTCATGGGCAGAATATTAGACAAATGGCATTCACGGCTCGATGGTATTCAGAGAAACTTGGGAACCGATTGTGAATTTCTTCCAAATTGCTGAACTCATCGAGATAAGCACTTGACCACTTTCTCAATTCATTGAGATACACACATTGACAGAATATCAGCTAAATGGCTTTTACTGCTCGAAGGTATTCAGAGAAATTTTGGAACCGATTGTGGATTTCTTCCAACTTGCTGAACTCATCCAGATAAGCACTTTACCACTTTCTCTTTTCATTGAGATACACACATTGGCAGAACATCAGCCAAATGGCGCTACTGCTCGATGGTTTTCAGAGAAACTTTAGAACCGTTTGTGGATTTCTTCCAATTAGCTGAACTCATCGAGATAAGGACATTACCACTTCCACAATTCATTGAGATACACAGATTGGCTGAATATCAGCCAAATGGCATTCACTGCTCGAAGGTATTCAGAGAAACTTTGGAACAGATTGTGAATTTCTTCCAACTTGCTGAACTCATCGAGATAAGGACATTACCCCTTTCTCAATTCATTGAGGTACACACACTGGCAGAATATCAGCCACATGGCATTCACTGCTCGATAGTTATCAGAGAAACTTTGGAACCGATTGTGGATTTCTTCCAAATTGCTGAACTCATCGAGATAAGGACATTACCACTTTCTCAATTCATTGAGATACACACATTGGCAGAATATCAGCCAAATGGCATTCACTGCTCGAAGGTATTCAGAGAAACTTTGGAACAGATTTGGTATTTCTTCCAACTTGCTGAACCCATCGAGATAAACAACTTAACACTTTCTCATTTCATTGAGATACACTCACTGGCAGAATATTAGACAAATGGCATTCACGGCTCGATGGTTTTCAGAGAAACTTTGGAACCTATTGTGGATTTCTTCCAAATTGCTGAACTCATCGAGATAAGGACATTACCACTTTCTCAATTCATTGAGATACACAGACTGGCTGAATATCAGTCAAATGGCATTCACTGCTCGAAGGTATTCAGAGAAACTTTGGAACTGATTGTGAATTTCTTCCAACTTGCTGAACTCATCGAGATAAGGACATTACCACTTTCTCAATTCATTGAGATGCACACATTGGCAGAATATCAGCCAAATGGCATTAACTGCTCGATGGTTTTCAGAGAACCTTTGGAACCGATTGTGGATTTCTTCCAAATTGCTGAACTCATCGAGATAAGGACATTACTGCTTTCTCAATTCATTGAGATACACACATTGGCTGAAAATCAGCCAAATCGCATTCACTGCTCGAAGGTATTCAGAGAAACTTTGGAACAGATTGGGTATTTCTTCCAACTTACTGAACCCATCGAGATAAACAACTTAACACTCTCTCATTTCATTGAGATACACTCATTGGCAGAATATTAGACAAATGGCATTCACGGCTCGATGGCATTCAGAGAAACTTGGGAACCGCTTGTGAATTTCTTCCAAATTGCTGAACTCATCGAGATAAGCACTTGACCACTTTCTCAATTCATTGAGATACACACATTGGCAGAATATCAGCCACATGGCATTCACTGCTCGATGGTTTGGAGAGAAACTTTGGAACTGATTGTCGATTTCTTCCAAATTGCTGAACTCATCGAGAGAAGGACATTACCACTTTCTCAATTCATTGAGAAACACACATTGGCAGAATATCAGCCAAATCGCATTCACTGCTCGAAGTTATTCAGAGAAACTTTGGAACCTATTGTGGATTTCTTCCAACTTGCTGAACTCATCCAGATAAGCACATTACCACTTTCTCATTTCATTGAGATACACACATTGGCAGAACATCAGCCAAATGGCGCTCACTGCTCGATGGTTTTCAGAGAAACTTTGGAACCTATTGTGGATTTCTTACAACTTGCTGAACTCATCGAGATAAGCACTTTATCAGTTTCTCATCTCTTTGAGGTTCACGCATTGACAGAATATCAGCTAAATGGCTTTTACTGCTCGAAGGTATTCAGAGAAATTTTGGAACGGATTGTGGATTTCTTCCAACTTGCTGAACTCATCCAGATAAGAACTTTACCACTTTCTCATTTCATTGAGATACACACATTGGCAGAACATCAGCCAAAGGGCGCTCACTGCTCGATGGTTTTCAGAGAAACTTTAGTACCGATTGTGGATTTCTTCCAAATTGCTGAAGTCATCGAGAGAAGGACATTACCACTTTCTCAATTCACTGAGATACACAGATTGGCTGAATATCAGCCAAATGGCATTCACTGCTCGAAGGTATTCAGAGAAACTTTGGAACAGATTGTGAATTTCTTCCAACTTGCTGAACTCATCGAGATAAGGACATTATCCCTTTCTCAATTCATTGAGGTACACACATTGGCAGAATATCAGCCACATGGCATTCACTGCTCGATAGTTATCAGAGAAACTTTGGAACCGATTGTGGATTTCTTCCAAATTGCTGAACTCATCGAGATAAGGACATTACCACTTTCTCAATTCAATGACATACACACATTGGCAGAATATCAGCCAAATGGCATTCACTGCTCGAAGGTATTCAGAGAAGCTTTGGAACAGATTGGGTATTTCTTCCAACTTGCTGAACCCATTGAGATAAACAACTTAACACTTTCTCATGTCATTGAGATACACTCATTGGCAGAATATTAGACAAATGGCATTCACGGCTCGATGGTATTCAGAGAAACTTGGGAACCGATTGTGAATTTGTTCCAAATTGCTGAACTCATCGTGAGAAGGACATTACCACTTTCTCAATTCATTGAGAAACACACATTGGCAGAATATCAGCCAAATCGCATTCACTGCTCGAAGGTATTCAGAGAAACTTTGGAACAGATTGGGTATTTCTTCCAACTTGCGGAACCCATCGAGATAAACAACTTAACACTTTCTCATTTCATTGAGATACACTCA
Organism: Carcharhinus amblyrhynchos; assembly: GCF_965287045.1. Lineage (NCBI taxonomy): Eukaryota > Metazoa > Chordata > Chondrichthyes > Carcharhiniformes > Carcharhinidae > Carcharhinus > Carcharhinus amblyrhynchos. The sequence continues at coordinate 65,709,762 of NC_137326.1, forward strand.
TTGGCAGAATATTAGACAAATGGCATTCACGGCTCGATGGTATTCAGAGAAACTTGGGAACCGATTGTGAATTTCTTCCAAATTGCTGAACTCATCGAGATAAGCACTTGACCACTTTCTCAGTTCATTGCGATATACACATTGACAGAATATCAGCTAAATGGCTTTAACTGCTCGAAGGTATTCAGAGAAACTTTGGAACCGATTGTGGATTTCTTCCAAATTGCTGAACTCATCGAGATGAGAACATTACCGCTTTCTCAATTCATTGAGATACACACATTTGCTGAATATCAGCAAATGGCATTCACTGCTCGAAGGTATTCAGACAAAATTTGGATCAGATTGGGTATTTCTTCCAACTTGCTGAACCCATCGAGATAAACAACTTAACACTTTCTCATTTCATTGAGATACACTCATTGGCAGAATATTAGACAAATGTCATTCACGGCACGATGGCATTCAGAGAAACTTGGGAACCGATTGTGAATTTCTTCCAAATTGCTGAATTCATCGAGATAAGCACTTGACCACTTTCTCAATTCATTGAGATGCACACATTGGCTGAATATCAGCCACATGGCATTCACTGCTCGATGGTTTTGAGAGAAACATTGGAACCGATTGTGGATTTCTTCCAAATTGCTGAACTCATCGAGAGAAGGACATTACCACTTTCTCAATTCATTGAGATACACACATTGGCAGAATATCAGCCAAATCGCATTCACTGCTCGAAGGTATTCAGAGAAACTTTGGAACAGATTGGGTATTTCTTCCAACTTGCTGAACCCATCGAGATAAACAACTTAACACTTTCTCATTTCATTGAGATACACTCATTGGCAGAATATTCGACAAATGGCATTCACGGCTCGATGGCATTCAGAGAAACTTGGGAACCGCTTGTGAATTTCTTCCAAATTGCTGAACTCATCGAGATAAGCACTTGACCACTTTCTCTTTTCATTGAGACACACACATTGGCAGAACATCGCCAAATGGCGCTCACTGCTCGATGGTTTTCAGAGAAACTTTAGAACCGATTGTGGATTTCTTCCAAATTGCTGAACTCATCGAGATAAGGACATTACCACTTTCTCAATTCATTGAAATACACAGATTAGCTGAATATCAGTCAAATGGCATTCACTGCTCGAAGGTATTCACAGAATCTTTGGAACAGATTGTGAATTTCATCCAACTTGCTGAACTCATCGAGATAAGGAGATTACCACTTTCTCAATTCATTGAGATACACACATTGGCAGAATATCAGCCACATGGCATTCACTGCTCGATGGTTATGAGAGAAACTTTGGAACCGATTGTGGATTTCTTCCAAATTGCTGAACTCATCGAGATAAGGAGATTACCACTTTCTCAATTCATTGAGATACACACATTGGCAGAATATCAGCCACATGGCATTCACTGCTCGATGGTTATGAGAGAAACTTTGGAACCGATTGTGGATTTCTTCCAAATTGCTGAACTCATCGAGATAAGGACATTACCGCTTTCTCAATTCATTGAGATACACACATTGGCTGAATATCAGCCAAATGGCATTCACTGCCCGAAGGTATTCAGAGAAACTTTGGAACAGATTGGGTATTTCTTCCAACTTGCTGAACCCATCGAGATAAACAACTTAACGCTTTCTGATTTCATTGAGATACACTCATTGGCAGAATATCAGCCAAATGGCATTCACTCCTCGAAGGTATTCAGAGAAACTTTGGAACAGATTGTGGATTTCTTCCAACTTGCTGAACTCATCGCGATAAGGACATTACCAGATTCACAATTCATTGAGATACACACATTGGCAGAATATCAGCCAAATGGCATTCACTGCTCGATGGTTTTCAGAGAAACTTTAGAACCGATTGTGGATTTCTTCCAAATTGCTGAACTCATCGAGATAAGGACATTACCACTTTCTCAATTCACTGAGATACACAGATTGGCTGAATATCAGCCAAATGGCATTCACTGCTCGAAGGTATTCAGAGAAAATTTGCAACAGATTGTGAATTTCTTCCAACTTGCTGAACTCATCGAGATAAGGACATTACCCCTTTCTCAATTCATTGAGGTGCACACATTGGCAGAATATCAGCCACATGGCATTCACTGCTCGATAGTTATCAGAGAAACTTTGGAACCGATTGTGGATTTCTTCCAAATTGCTGAACTCATCGAGATAAGGACATTACCACTTTCTCAATTCATTGAGATACACACATTGGCAGAATATCAGCCAAATGGCATTCACTGCTCGAATGGTGTTCAGAGAAACTTTGGAACAGATTGGGTATTTCTTCCAACTTGCTGAACCCATCGAGATAAACAACTTAACACTTTCTCATTTCATTGAGAAACACTCATTGGCAGAATATTAGACAAATGGCATTCACGGCTCGATGGTATTCAGAGAAACTTGGGAACCGACTGTGAATTTCTTCCAAATTGCTGAACTCATCGAGAGAAGGACATTACCACTTTCCAAATTAATTGAGAAACACACATTGGCAGAATATCAGCCAAATGGCATTCACTGCTTGAAGGTATTCAGAGAAACTTTGGAACAGATTGGGTATTTCTTCCAACTTGCTGAACCTTTCGAGATAAACAACTTAACACTTTCTCATTTCATTGAGATACACTCATTGGCAGAATATTAGACAAATGGCATTCACGGCTCGATGGTATTCAGAGAAACTTGGGAACCGATTCTGAATTTCTTCCAAATTGCTGAACTCATCGAGATAAGCACTTGACAACTTTCTCAATTCATTGAGATACACACATTGACAGAATATCAGCTAAATGGCTTTACTGCTCGAAGGTATTCAGAGAAATTTTGGAACAGATTGTGGATTTCTTCCAACTTGCTGAACTCATCCAGATAAGCTCTTTAACACTTTCTCATTTCATTGAGATACACACTTTGGCAGAACATCAGCCAAATGGCGCTCACTGCTCGATGGTTTTCAGAGAAACTTTGGAACCGATTGTGGATTTCTTCCAAATTGCTGAACTCATCGAGATAAGGACATTACCACTTTCTCAATTCATTGAGATACACAGACTGGCTGAATATCAGTCAAATGGCATTCGCTGCTCAAGGGTATTCAGAGAAACTTTGGAACAGGTTCTGAATTTCTTCCAACTTGCTGAACTCATCGAGATAAGGACATTACCCCTTTCTCAATCCATTGAGATGCACACATTGGCTGAATATCAGCCAAATGGCATTCACTGCTCGATGGTTTTCAGAGAAACTTTGGAACCGATTGTGGATTTCTTCCAAATTGCTGAACTCATCGAGCTGAGGACATTACCGCTTTCTCACTTCATTGAGATACACACATTGGCTGAATATCAGCCAAATCGCATTCACTGCTCCAAGTTATTCAGAGAAACTTTGGAACCTATTGTGCATTTCTTCCAACTTGCTGAACTCATCGAGGTAAGCACTTTAACAGTTTCTCATCTCATTGAGATTCACGCATTGACAGAATATCAGCTAAATGGCTTTTACTGCTCGAAGGTATTCAGAGAAATTTTGGAACAGATTGTGGATTTCTTCCAACTTGCTGAACTCATCGAGATAAGCACTTTACCACTTTCTCATTTCATTGAGATACACACATTGGCCGAACATCTGCCAAATGGCGCTCACTGCTCGATGGTTTTCAGAGAAACTTTGGAACCGATTGTGGATTTCTTCCAAATTGCTGAACTCATCGAGATAAGGACATTACCACTTTCTCAATTCATTGAGATACACACATTGGCAGAATATCAGCCAAATGGTGCTCACTGCTCGATGGTTTTCACAGAAACTTTGGAACCGATTGTGGATTTCTTCCAAATTGCTTAACTCATCGAGATAAGGACATTACCACTTTCTCAATTCATTGAGATACACACATTGGCAGAATATCAGCCACATGGCATTCACTGCTCGATGGTTTTGAGAGAAATTTTGGAACCGATTGTGGATTTCTTCCAAATTGCTGAACTCATCGAGATAAGGACATTACCACTTTCTCAATTCATTGAGATACACACATTGGCAGAATATCAGCCACATGGCATTCACTGCTCGATGGTTTTGAGAGAAATTTTGGAACCGATTGTGAATTTCTTCCAAATTGCTGAACTCATCGAGAGAAGGATATTACCACTTTCTCAATTCATTGAGAAACACACATTGGCAGAATATCAGCCAAATTGCACCCAATGCTCGATGGTTTTCAGAGAAACTTTGGAACCTATTGTGGATTTCTTCCAACTTCCTGAACTCATCGAGATAAGCACTTTACCAGTTTCTCATCTCATTGAGATTCACGCATTGACAGAATATCAGCCAAATGGCATTCACTGCTCGAAGGTATTCAGAGAAACTTTGGAACGTACTGTGGATTTCTTCCAACTTACTGAACTCATGGAGATAAGGACATTACCACTTTCTCAATTCATTGAGAAACACACATTGGCAGAACATCAGCCAAATGGCGCTCACAGCTCGATGGTTTTCAGAGAAACTTTGGAACAGATTGTGGATTTCTTCCAACTTGTTGAACTCATCCAGATAAGCACGTTACCACTTTCTCATTTCATTGAGATACACACATTGGCAGAACATCAGCCAAATGGCGCTCACTGTTCGATGGTTTTCAGAGAAACTTTGGAACCGATTGTGGATTTCTTCCAAATTGCTGAACTCATCGAGATAAGGACATTACCACTTTCTCAATTCATTGAGATACACACATTGGCAGAATATCAGCCACATGGCATTCACTGTTCGATGGTTTTGAGAGAAACTTTGGAACCGATTGTGAATTTCTTCCAACTTGCTGAACTCATCGAGAGAAGGACATTACCACTTTCTCAATGCTTTGAGATACACACATTGGCAGAATATCAGCCAAATTGCGCTCAATGCTCGATGGTTTTCGGAGAAACTTTGGAACAGATTGTGGATTTCTTCCAATTTGCTGAACTCATCGAGATAAGGACATTACCACTTCCACAATTCATTGAGATACACACATTGGCAGAACATCAGCCAAATGGCGCTCACTGCTCGAAGGTATTCAGAGAAACTATGGAACAGATTGTGAATTTCTTCCAACTTGCTGAACTCATCTAGATAAGGACATTACCACTTTCTCAATTCATTGAGATACACACATTGGCAGAGTATCAGCCAAATGGCATTCACTGCTCGATGTCTTTCAGAGAAACTATGGAACAGGTTGCGAATTTCTTCCAACTTGCTGAGCTCATCTAGATAAGGACATTACAACTTCCTCAATTCATTGAGATACACACATTGCCTGAATATCAGCCAAATGGCATTCACTGCTCGAAGGTATTCAGAGAAACTTTGGAACAGATTGGGTATTTCTTCCAACTTGCTGAACCCATCGAGATAAACAACTTAACACTTTCTCATTTCATTGAGATACACTCATGGGCAGAATATTAGACAAATGGCATTCACGGCTCGATGGTATTCAGAGAAACTTGGGAACCGATTGTGAATTTCTTCCAAATTGCTGAACTCATCGAGATAAGCACTTGACCACTTTCTCAATTCATTGAGATACACACATTGACAGAATATCAGCTAAATGGCTTTTACTGCTCGAAGGTATTCAGAGAAATTTTGGAACCGATTGTGGATTTCTTCCAACTTGCTGAACTCATCCAGATAAGCACTTTACCACTTTCTCTTTTCATTGAGATACACACATTGGCAGAACATCAGCCAAATGGCGCTACTGCTCGATGGTTTTCAGAGAAACTTTAGAACCGTTTGTGGATTTCTTCCAATTAGCTGAACTCATCGAGATAAGGACATTACCACTTCCACAATTCATTGAGATACACAGATTGGCTGAATATCAGCCAAATGGCATTCACTGCTCGAAGGTATTCAGAGAAACTTTGGAACAGATTGTGAATTTCTTCCAACTTGCTGAACTCATCGAGATAAGGACATTACCCCTTTCTCAATTCATTGAGGTACACACACTGGCAGAATATCAGCCACATGGCATTCACTGCTCGATAGTTATCAGAGAAACTTTGGAACCGATTGTGGATTTCTTCCAAATTGCTGAACTCATCGAGATAAGGACATTACCACTTTCTCAATTCATTGAGATACACACATTGGCAGAATATCAGCCAAATGGCATTCACTGCTCGAAGGTATTCAGAGAAACTTTGGAACAGATTTGGTATTTCTTCCAACTTGCTGAACCCATCGAGATAAACAACTTAACACTTTCTCATTTCATTGAGATACACTCACTGGCAGAATATTAGACAAATGGCATTCACGGCTCGATGGTTTTCAGAGAAACTTTGGAACCTATTGTGGATTTCTTCCAAATTGCTGAACTCATCGAGATAAGGACATTACCACTTTCTCAATTCATTGAGATACACAGACTGGCTGAATATCAGTCAAATGGCATTCACTGCTCGAAGGTATTCAGAGAAACTTTGGAACTGATTGTGAATTTCTTCCAACTTGCTGAACTCATCGAGATAAGGACATTACCACTTTCTCAATTCATTGAGATGCACACATTGGCAGAATATCAGCCAAATGGCATTAACTGCTCGATGGTTTTCAGAGAACCTTTGGAACCGATTGTGGATTTCTTCCAAATTGCTGAACTCATCGAGATAAGGACATTACAGCTTTCTCAATTCATTGAGATACACACATTGGCTGAAAATCAGCCAAATCGCATTCACTGCTCGAAGGTATTCAGAGAAACTTTGGAACAGATTGGGTATTTCTTCCAACTTACTGAACCCATCGAGATAAACAACTTAACACTCTCTCATTTCATTGAGATACACTCATTGGCAGAATATTAGACAAATGGCATTCACGGCTCGATGGCATTCAGAGAAACTTGGGAACCGCTTGTGAATTTCTTCCAAATTGCTGAACTCATCGAGATAAGCACTTGACCACTTTCTCAATTCATTGAGATACACACATTGGCAGAATATCAGCCACATGGCATTCACTGCTCGATGGTTTGGAGAGAAACTTTGGAACTGATTGTCGATTTCTTCCAAATTGCTGAACTCATCGAGAGAAGGACATTACCACTTTCTCAATTCATTGAGAAACACACATTGGCAGAATATCAGCCAAATCGCATTCACTGCTCGAAGTTATTCAGAGAAACTTTGGAACCTATTGTGGATTTCTTCCAACTTGCTGAACTCATCCAGATAAGCACATTACCACTTTCTCATTTCATTGAGATACACACATTGGCAGAACATCAGCCAAATGGCGCTCACTGCTCGATGGTTTTCAGAGAAACTTTGGAACCTATTGTGGATTTCTTACAACTTGCTGAACTCATCGAGATAAGCACTTTATCAGTTTCTCATCTCTTTGAGGTTCACGCATTGACAGAATATCAGCTAAATGGCTTTTACTGCTCGAAGGTATTCAGAGAAATTTTGGAACGGATTGTGGATTTCTTCCAACTTGCTGAACTCATCCAGATAAGAACTTTACCACTTTCTCATTTCATTGAGATACACACATTGGCAGAACATCAGCCAAAGGGCGCTCACTGCTCGATGGTTTTCAGAGAAACTTTAGTACCGATTGTGGATTTCTTCCAAATTGCTGAAGTCATCGAGAGAAGGACATTACCACTTTCTCAATTCACTGAGATACACAGATTGGCTGAATATCAGCCAAATGGCATTCACTGCTCGAAGGTATTCAGAGAAACTTTGGAACAGATTGTGAATTTCTTCCAACTTGCTGAACTCATCGAGATAAGGACATTATCCCTTTCTCAATTCATTGAGGTACACACATTGGCAGAATATCAGCCACATGGCATTCACTGCTCGATAGTTATCAGAGAAACTTTGGAACCGATTGTGGATTTCTTCCAAATTGCTGAACTCATCGAGATAAGGACATTACCACTTTCTCAATTCAATGACATACACACATTGGCAGAATATCAGCCAAATGGCATTCACTGCTCGAAGGTATTCAGAGAAGCTTTGGAACAGATTGGGTATTTCTTCCAACTTGCTGAACCCATTGAGATAAACAACTTAACACTTTCTCATGTCATTGAGATACACTCATTGGCAGAATATTAGACAAATGGCATTCACGGCTCGATGGTATTCAGAGAAACTTGGGAACCGATTGTGAATTTGTTCCAAATTGCTGAACTCATCGTGAGAAGGACATTACCACTTTCTCAATTCATTGAGAAACACACATTGGCAGAATATCAGCCAAATCGCATTCACTGCTCGAAGGTATTCAGAGAAACTTTGGAACAGATTGGGTATTTCTTCCAACTTGCGGAACCCATCGAGATAAACAACTTAACACTTTCTCATTTCATTGAGATACACTCATTGGCAGAATATTAGACAAATGGCATTCACGGCTCGATGGTATTCAGAGAAACTTGGGAACCGATTGTGAATTTCTTCCAAATTGCTGAACTCATCGAGATAAGCACTTGACCACTTTCTCAGTTCATTGCGATATACACATTGACAGAATATCAGCTAAATGGCTTTAACTGCTCGAAGGTATTCAGAGAAACTTTGGAACCGATTGTGGATTTCTTCCAAATTGCTGAACTCATCGAGATGAGAACATTACCGCTTTCTCAATTCATTGAGATACACACATTTGCTGAATATCAGCAAATGGCATTCACTGCTCGAAGGTATTCAGACAAAATTTGGATCAGATTGGGTATTTCTTCCAACTTGCTGAACCCATCGAGATAAACAACTTAACACTTTCTCATTTCATTGAGATACACTCATTGGCAGAATATTAGACAAATGTCATTCACGGCACGATGGCATTCAGAGAAACTTGGGAACCGATTGTGAATTTCTTCCAAATTGCTGAATTCATCGAGATAAGCACTTGACCACTTTCTCAATTCATTGAGATGCACACATTGGCTGAATATCAGCCACATGGCATTCACTGCTCGATGGTTTTGAGAGAAACATTGGAACCGATTGTGGATTTCTTCCAAATTGCTGAACTCATCGAGAGAAGGACATTACCACTTTCTCAATTCATTGAGATACACACATTGGCAGAATATCAGCCAAATCGCATTCACTGCTCGAAGGTATTCAGAGAAACTTTGGAACAGATTGGGTATTTCTTCCAACTTGCTGAACCCATCGAGATAAACAACTTAACACTTTCTCATTTCATTGAGATACACTCATTGGCAGAATATTCGACAAATGGCATTCACGGCTCGATGGCATTCAGAGAAACTTGGGAACCGCTTGTGAATTTCTTCCAAATTGCTGAACTCATCGAGATAAGCACTTGACCACTTTCTCTTTTCATTGAGACACACACATTGGCAGAACATCAGCCAAATGGCGCTCACTGCTCGATGGTTTTCAGAGAAACTTTAGAACCGATTGTGGATTTCTTCCAAATTGCTGAACTCATCGAGATAAGGACATTACCACTTTCTCAATTCATTGAAATACACAGATTAGCTGAATATCAGTCAAATGGCATTCACTGCTCGAAGGTATTCACAGAATCTTTGGAACAGATTGTGAATTTCATCCAACTTGCTGAACTCATCGAGATAAGGAGATTACCACTTTCTCAATTCATTGAGATACACACATTGGCAGAATATCAGCCACATGGCATTCACTGCTCGATGGTTATGAGAGAAACTTTGGAACCGATTGTGGATTTCTTCCAAATTGCTGAACTCATCGAGATAAGGACATTACCGCTTTCTCAATTCATTGAGATACACACATTGGCTGAAAATCAGCCAAATCGCATTCACTGCTTGAAGGTATTCAGAGAAACTTTGGAACAGATTGGGTATTTCTTCCAACTTACTGAACCCATCGAGATAAACAATTTAACACTTTCTCATTTCATTGAGATACACTCATTGGCAGAATATTAGACAAATGGCATTCACGGCTCGATGGCATTCAGAGAAACTTGGGAACCGCTTGTGAATTTCTTCCAAATTGCTGAACTCATCGAGATAAGCACTTGACCACTTTCTCAATTCATTGAGATACACACATTGGCAGAATATCAGCCACATGGCATTCACTGCTCGATGGTTTGGAGAGAAACTTTGGAACCGATTGTCGATTTCTTCCAAATTGCTGAACTCATCGAGAGAAGGACATTACCACTTTCTCAATTCATTGAGAAACACACATTGGCAGAATATCAACCAAATCGCATTCACTGCTCGAAGTTATTCAGAGAAACTTTGGAACCTATTGTGGATTTCTTCCAACTTGCTAAACTCATCCAGATAAGCACTTTACCACTTTCTCATTTCATTGAGATACACACATTGACAGAACATCAGCCAAATGGCGCTCACTGCTCGATGGTTTTCAGAGAAACTTTGGAACCTATTGTGGATTTCTTACAACTTGCTGAACTCATCGAGATAAGCACTTTATCAGTTTCTCATCTCTTTGAGGTTCACGCATTGACAGAATATCAGCTAAATGGCTTTTACTGCTCGAAGGTATTCAGAGAAATTTTGGAACAGATTGTGGATTTCTTCCAACTTGCTGAACTCATCCAGATAAGAACTTTACCACTTTCTCATTTCATTGAGATACACACATTGGCAGAACATCAGCCAAAGGGCGCTCACTGCTCGATGGTTTTCAGAGAAACTTTAGTACCGATTGTGGATTTCTTCCAAATTGCTGAAGTCATCGAGATAAGGACATTACCACTTTCTCAATTCACTGAGATACACAGATTGGCTGAATATCAGCCAAATGGCATTCACTGCTCGAAGGTATTCAGAGAAACTTTGGAACAGATTGTGAATTTCTTCCAACTTGCTGAACTCATCGAGATAAGGACATTATCCCTTTCTCAATTCATTGAGGTACACACATTGGCAGAATATCAGCCACATGGCATTCACTGCTCGATAGTTATCAGAGAAACTTTGGAACCGATTGTGGATTTCTTCCAAATTGCTGAACTCATCGAGATAAGGACATTACCACTTTCTCAATTCACTGAGATACACACATTGGCAGAATATCAGCCAAATGGCATTCACTGCTCGATGGTTTTCAGAGAAACTTTGGAACCGATTGTGGATTTCTTCCAAATTGCTGAACTCATCGATATAAGGACATTACCACTTCTTCAAATCATTGAGATACACACATTGGCTGAATATCAGCCAAATGGCATTCACTGCTCGAAGGTATTCAGAGAAACTTTGGAACAGATTGGGTGTTTCTTCCAACTTGCTGAACCCATCGAGATAAACAACTTAACGCTTTCTGATTTCATTGAGATACACTCATTGGCAGAATATTAGACAAATGGCAATCACGGCTCGATGGTATTCAGAGAAACTTGGGAACCGATTGTGAATTTCTTCCAAATTGCTGAACTCATCGAGATAAGCACTTGACCACTTTCTCAATTCATTGAGATACACACATTGGCAGAACATCAGCCAAATGGCGCTCACTGCTCGATGGTTATCAGATAAACTTTGGAACCGACTGTGGATTTCTTCCAAATTGCTGAACTCATCGAGATAAGGACATTACCACTTTCTCAATTCATTGAGATACACACATTGGCTGAATATCAGCCAAATGGCATTCACTGCTCGAAGGTATTCAGGAAACTTTGGAACAGATTGTGGATTTCTTCCAATTTGCAGAACTCGTCGAGATAAGGACATTACCACTTTCTCAATTCATTGAGATACACACATTGGCAGAATATCAGCAAAATGGCATTCACTGCTCGGTGGATTTCAGAGAAACTTTGGAACCGATTGTGGATTTCGTCCAACTTGCTGAACTCATCGAGATAAGGACATTACCACTTTCTCAATTCATTGAGATACACACATTGGCAGAATATCAGCCAAATGGCATTCACTCCTCGAAGGTATTCAGAGAAACTTTGGAACAGATTGTGGATATCTTCCAAATTGCTGAACTCATCGAGATAAGGACATTACCACTTTCTCAATTCATTGAGATACACACATTGGCTGAATATCAGCCAAATAGCATTCACTGCTCGAAGGTATTCAGAGAAACATTTGGAACAGATTGTGGATTTCTTCCAATTTGCTGTACTCATCGAGATGAGGACATTGCCACTTTCTCAATTCATTGAGATAAACACATTGGCTGAATATCAGCCAAATAGCATTCACTGCTCGATGGTTTTCTGAGAAACTTTGGAACAGATTGTGGATTACTTCCAACTTGCTGAACTCATCAAATAAGGACATTACCAGTTTCTCAATTCATTGAGATACACACATTGGCTGAATATCAGCCAAATAGCATTCACTGCTCGATGGTTTTCTGAGAAACTTTGGAACAGATTGTGGATTTCTTCCAACTTGCTGAACTCATCGAGATAAGGACATTACCACTTTCTCAATTCATTGAGATACACACATTGGCTGAATATCAGGCAAATGGCATTCACTGCTCGATGTTGTCAGAGAAAGTTTGGAACCGATTGTGGATTTCTTCCAAATTGCTGAACTCATCGAGAAAAGGAGATTACCACTTTCTCAATTCATTGAGATACACACATTGGCTGAATATCAGACAAATGGCATTCACTGCTCGAAGGTATTCAGAGAAACTTTGGAACAGATTGTGAATTTCTTCCAACTTTCTGAACTCATCGAGATAAGGACATTACCTCTTTCTCAATTCATTGAGATACACACATTGGCTGAATATCAGCCAAATGGCATTCACTGCTCGATGGTTTTCAGAGAAACTTTGGAACCGATTGTGGATTTCTCCCAAATTGCTGTACTCATCGAGATAATTACATTACCACTTTCTCAATTCATTGAGATACACACATAGGCTGAATATCAGCCAATTGGCATTCACTGCTCGAAGGTATTCAGAGAAACTTTGGAACAGATTGGGTATTTCTTCCAACTTGCTGAACCCATCGAGATAAACAACTTTACACTTTCTAATTTCAGTGAGATACACTCATTGGCAGAATATTAGACAAATGGCATTCACGGCTCGATGGTATTCAGAGAAACTTGGGAACCGATTGTGGATTTCTTCCAAATTGCTGAACTCATCGAGATAAGCACTTGACCACATTCTCAATTCATTGAGATACACACATTGGCTGAATATCAGCCAAATGGAATTCACTGCTCGAAGGTATTCAAGAAACTTTGGAACAGATTGTGGATTTCTTCCAACTTGCTGAACTCATCGAGATAAGGACATTACCACTTTCTCAATTCATTGAGATACACACATTGGCAGAATATCAGCCAAATGGCATTCACTGCTCGATGGATTTCAGAGAAACTTTGGAACCGATTGTGGATTTCGTCCAACTTGCTAAACTCATCGAGATAAGGACATTACCACTTTCTCAATTCATTGAGATACACACATTGGCTGAATATCAGCCAAATAGCATTCACTGCTCGAAGGTATTCAGAGAAACATTTGGAACAGATTGTGGATTTCTTCCAATTTGCTGTACTCATCGAGATGAGGACATTGCCACTTTCTCAATTCATTGAGATACACACGTTGGCAGAATATCAGCCAAATGGCATTCACTGCTCGATGGATTTCAGAGAAACTTTGGAACCGATTGTGGATTTCGTCCAACTTGCTAAACTCATCGAGATAAGGACATTACCACTTTCTCAATTCATTGAGATACACACATTGGCTGAATATCAGCCAAATAGCATTCACTGCTCGAAGGTATTCAGAGAAACATTTGGAACAGATTGTGGATTTCTTCCAATTTGCTGTACTCATCGAGATGAGGACATTGCCACTTTCTCAATTCATTGAGATACACACGTTGGCAGAATATCAGCCAAATGGAATTCACTGCTCGATGGTTTTCTGAGACACTTTGGAACAGATTGTGGATTTCTTCCAAATTGCTGAACTCATCGAGATAAGGACATTACCAGTTTCTCAATTCATTGAGATACACACATTGGCTGACTATCAGCCAAATAGCATTCACTGCTCGATGGTTTTCTGAGAAACTTTGGAACAGATTGTGGATTTCTTCCAACTTGCTGAACTCATCGAGATAAGGACATTACCAGTTTCTCAATTCATTGAGATACACACATTGGCTGAATATCAGGCAAATGGCATTCACTGCTCGATGGTTGTCAGAGAAAGTTTGGAACCGATTGTGGATTTCTTCCAAATTGCTGAACTCATCGAGAAAAGGAGATTACCACTTCCTCAATTCATTGAGATACACACATTGGCTGAATATCAGACAAATGGCATTCACTGCTCGAAGGTATTCAGAGAAACTTTGGAACAGATTGTGAATTTCTTCCAACTTGCTGAACCCATCGAGATAAACAACTTTACACTTTCTAATTTCAGTGAGATACACTCATTGGCAGAATATTAGACAAATGGCATTCACGGCTCGATGGTATTCAGAGAAACTTGGGAACCGATTGTGGATTTCTTCCAAATTGCTGAACTCATCGAGATAAGCACTTGACCACATTCTCAATTCATTGAGATACACACATTGGCTGAATATCAGCCAAATGGCATTCACTGCTCGAAGGTATTCAAGAAACTTTGGAACAGATTGTGGATTTCTTCCAACTTGCTGAACTCATCGAGAGAAGGACATTACCACTTTCTCAATTCATTGAGATACACACATTGGCAGAATATCAGCCAAATGGCATTCACTGCTCGATGGATTTCAGAGAAACTTTGGAACCGATTGTGGATTTCGTCCAACTTGCTAAACTCATCGAGATAAGGACATTACCACTTTCTCAATTCATTGAGATACACACATTGGCTGAATATCAGCCAAATAGCATTCACTGCTCGAAGGTATTCAGAGAAACATTTGGAACAGATTGTGGATTTCTTCCAATTTGCTGTACTCATCGAGATGAGGACATTGCCACTTTCTCAATTCATTGAGATACACACGTTGGCAGAATATCAGCCAAATGGAATTCACTGCTCGATGGTTTTCTGAGACACTTTGGAACAGATTGTGGATTTCTTCCAAATTGCTGAACTCATCGAGATAAGGACATTACCACTTTCTCAATTCATTGAGATACACACATTGGCTGAATATCAGCCAAATAGCATTCACTGCTCGATGGTTTTCTGAGAAACTTTGGAACAGATTGTGGATTTCTTCCAACTTGCTGAACTCATCGAGATAAGGACATTACCAGTTTCTCAATTCATTGAGATACACACATTGGCTGAATATCAGCCAAATAGCATTCACTGCTCGATGGTTTTCTGAGAAACTTTGGAACAGATTGTGGATTTCTTCCAACTTGCTGAACTCATCGAGATAAGGACATTACCACTTTCTCAATTCATTGAGATACACACATTGGCTGAATATCAGGCAAATGGCATTCACTGCTCGATGGTTGTCAGAGAAAGTTTGGAACCGATTGTGGATTTCTTCCAAATTGCTGAACTCATCGAGAAAAGGACATTACCACTTTCTCAATTCATTGAGATACACACATTGGCTGAATATCAGACAAATGGCATTCACTGCTCGAAGGTATTCAGAGAAACTTTGGAACAGATTGTGAATTTCTTCCAACTTTCTGAACTCATCGAGATAAGGACATTACCTCTTTCTCAATTCATTGAGATACACACATTGGCTGAATACCAGCCAAATGGCATTCACTGCTCGATGGTTTTCAGAGAAACTTTGGAACCGATTGTGGATTTCTCCCAAATTGCTGTACTCATCGACATAATTACATTACCACTTTCTCAATTCATTGAGATACACCCATAGGCTGAATATCAGCCAATTGGTATTCACTGCTCGAAGGTATTCAGAGAAACTTTGGAACAGATTGGGTATTTCTTCCAACTTGCTGAACCCATCGAGATAAACAACTTTACACTTTCTCATTTCATTGAGATACACTCATTCGCAGAATATTAGACAAATGGCATTCACGGCTCGATGGTATTCAGAGAAACTTGGGAACCGATTGTGAATTTCTTCCAAATTGCTGAACTCATCGAGATAAGCACTTGACCACATTCTCAATTCATTGAGATACACACATTGGCTGAATATCAGCCAAACGGCATTCACTGCTCGAAGGTATTCAAGAAACTTTGGAACAGATTGTGGATTTCTTCCAATTTGCTGAACTCATCGAGATAAGGACATTACCACTTTCTCAATTCATTGAGATACACACATTGGCAGAATATCAGCCAAATGGCATTCACTGCTCGATGGATTTCAGAGAAACTTTGGAACCGATTGTGGATTTCGTCCAAATTGCTGAACTCATCGAGATAAGGACATTACCACTTTCTCAATTCATTGAGATACACACATTGGCTGAATATCAGCCAAATAGCATTCACTGCTCGTAGGTATTCAGAGAAACTTTGGAACAGTTTGTGGATTTCTTCCAACTTGCTGAACTCATCGAGATAAGGACATTACCAGTTTCTCAATTCATTGAGATACACACATTGCCAGAATATCAGCCAAATGGGATTCACTGCTCGATGGATTTCAGAGAAACTTTGGAACCTATTGTGGATTTCTTCCAACTTGCTGAACTCATCGAGTTAAGCACTTTACCAGTTTCTCATCTCATTGAGATTCACGCATGGACAGAATATCAGCTAAATGGCTTTTACTGCTCGAAGGTATTCAGAGAAATTTTGGAACAGACTGTGGATTTCTTCCAACTTGCTGAACTCATCGAGATAAGGACATTACCACTTTCTCAATTCATTGAGATACACACATTGGCAGAATATCAGCCACATGGCATTCACTGCTCGATGGTTATGAGAGAAACTTTGGAACCGATTGTGGATTTCTTCCAAATTGCTGAACTCATCGAGATAAGGAGATTACCACTTTCTCAATTCATTGAGATACACACATTGGCAGAATATCAGCCACATGGCATTCACTGCTCGATGGTTATGAGAGAAACTTTGGAACCGATTGTGGATTTCTTCCAAATTGCTGAACTCATCGAGATAAGGACATTACCGCTTTCTCAATTCATTGAGATACACACATTGGCTGAATATCAGCCAAATGGCATTCACTGCCCGAAGGTATTCAGAGAAACTTTGGAACAGATTGGTTATTTCTTCCAACTTGCTGAACCCATCGAGATAAACAACTTAACGCTTTCTGATTTCATTGAGATACACTCATTGGCAGAATATCAGCCAAATGGCATTCGCTCCTCGAAGGTATTCAGAGAAACTTTGGAACAGATTGTGGATTTCTTCCAACTTGCTGAACTCATCGCGATAAGGACATTACCAGATTCACAATTCATTGAGATACACACATTGGCAGAATATCAGCCAAATGGCATTCACTGCTCGATGGTTTTCAGAGAAACTTTAGAACCGATTGTGGATTTCTTCCAAATTGCTGAACTCATCGAGATAAGGACATTACCACTTTCTCAATTCACTGAGATACACAGATTGGCTGAATATCAGCCAAATGGCATTCACTGCTCGAAGGTATTCAGAGAAAATTTGCAACAGATTGTGAATTTCTTCCAACTTGCTGAACTCATCGAGATAAGGACATTACCCCTTTCTCAATTCATTGAGGTGCACACATTGGCAGAATATCAGCCACATGGCATTCACTGCTCGATAGTTATCAGAGAAACTTTGGAACCGATTGTGGATTTCTTCCAAATTGCTGAACTCATCGAGATAAGGACATTACCACTTTCTCAATTCATTGAGATACACACATTGGCAGAATATCAGCCAAATGGCATTCACTGCTCGAATGGTGTTCAGAGAAACTTTGGAACAGATTGGGTATTTCTTCCAACTTGCTGAACCCATCGAGATAAACAACTTAACACTTTCTCATTTCATTGAGAAACACTCATTGGCAGAATATTAGACAAATGGCATTCACGGCTCGATGGTATTCAGAGAAACTTGGGAACCGACTGTGAATTTCTTCCAAATTGCTGAACTCATCGAGAGAAGGACATTACCACTTTCCAAATTAATTGAGAAACACACATTGGCAGAATATCAGCCAAATGGCATTCACTGCTTGAAGGTATTCAGAGAAACTTTGGAACAGATTGGGTATTTCTTCCAACTTGCTGAACCTTTCGAGATAAACAACTTAACACTTTCTCATTTCATTGAGATACACTCATTGGCAGAATATTAGACAAATGGCATTCACGGCTCGATGGTATTCAGAGAAACTTGGGAACCGATTCTGAATTTCTTCCAAATTGCTGAACTCATCGAGATAAGCACTTGACAACTTTCTCAATTCATTGAGATACACACATTGACAGAATATCAGCTAAATGGCTTTACTGCTCGAAGGTATTCAGAGAAATTTTGGAACAGATTGTGGATTTCTTCCAACTTGCTGAACTCATCCAGATAAGCTCTTTAACACTTTCTCATTTCATTGAGATACACACTTTGGCAGAACATCAGCCAAATGGCGCTCACTGCTCGATGGTTTTCAGAGAAACTTTGGAACCGATTGTGGATTTCTTCCAAATTGCTGAACTCATCGAGATAAGGACATTACCACTTTCTCAATTCATTGAGATACACAGACTGGCTGAATATCAGTCAAATGGCATTCGCTGCTCAAGGGTATTCAGAGAAACTTTGGAACAGGTTCTGAATTTCTTCCAACTTGCTGAACTCATCGAGATAAGGACATTACCCCTTTCTCAATCCATTGAGATGCACACATTGGCTGAATATCAGCCAAATGGCATTCACTGCTCGATGGTTTTCAGAGAAACTTTGGAACCGATTGTGGATTTCTTCCAAATTGCTGAACTCATCGAGCTGAGGACATTACCGCTTTCTCACTTCATTGAGATACACACATTGGCTGAATATCAGCCAAATCGCATTCACTGCTCCAAGTTATTCAGAGAAACTTTGGAACCTATTGTGCATTTCTTCCAACTTGCTGAACTCATCGAGGTAAGCACTTTAACAGTTTCTCATCTCATTGAGATTCACGCATTGACAGAATATCAGCTAAATGGCTTTTACTGCTCGAAGGTATTCAGAGAAATTTTGGAACAGATTGTGGATTTCTTCCAACTTGCTGAACTCATCGAGATAAGCACTTTACCACTTTCTCATTTCATTGAGATACACACATTGGCCGAACATCTGCCAAATGGCGCTCACTGCTCGATGGTTTTCAGAGAAACTTTGGAACCGATTGTGGATTTCTTCCAAATTGCTGAACTCATCGAGATAAGGACATTACCACTTTCTCAATTCATTGAGATACACACATTGGCAGAATATCAGCCAAATGGTGCTCACTGCTCGATGGTTTTCACAGAAACTTTGGAACCGATTGTGGATTTCTTCCAAATTGCTGAACTCATCGAGATAAGGACATTACCACTTTCTCAATTCATTGAGATACACACATTGGCAGAATATCAGCCACATGGCATTCACTGCTCGATGGTTTTGAGAGAAATTTTGGAACCGATTGTGGATTTCTTCCAAATTGCTGAACTCATCGAGATAAGGACATTACCACTTTCTCAATTCATTGAGATACACACATTGGCAGAATATCAGCCACATGGCATTCACTGCTCGATGGTTATGAGAGAAACTTTGGAACCGATTGTGGATTTCTTCCAAATTGCTGAACTCATCGAGATAAGGACATTACCGCTTTCTCAATTCATTGAGATACACACATTGGCTGAATATCAGCCAAATGGCATTCACTGCCCGAAGGTATTCAGAGAAACTTTGGAACAGATTGGGTATTTCTTCCAACTTGCTGAACCCATCGAGATAAACAACTTAACGCTTTCTGATTTCATTGAGATACACTCATTGGCAGAATATCAGCCAAATGGCATTCACTCCTCGAAGGTATTCAGAGAAACTTTGGAACAGATTGTGGATTTCTTCCAACTTGCTGAACTCATCGCGATAAGGACATTACCAGATTCACAATTCATTGAGATACACACATTGGCAGAATATCAGCCAAATGGCATTCACTGCTCGATGGTTTTCAGAGAAACTTTAGAACCGATTGTGGATTTCTTCCAAATTGCTGAACTCATCGAGATAAGGACATTACCACTTTCTCAATTCACTGAGATACACAGATTGGCTGAATATCAGCCAAATGGCATTCACTGCTCGAAGGTATTCAGAGAAAATTTGCAACAGATTGTGAATTTCTTCCAACTTGCTGAACTCATCGAGATAAGGACATTACCCCTTTCTCAATTCATTGAGGTGCACACATTGGCAGAATATCAGCCACATGGCATTCACTGCTCGATAGTTATCAGAGAAACTTTGGAACCGATTGTGGATTTCTTCCAAATTGCTGAACTCATCGAGATAAGGACATTACCACTTTCTCAATTCATTGAGATACACACATTGGCAGAATATCAGCCAAATGGCATTCACTGCTCGAATGGTGTTCAGAGAAACTTTGGAACAGATTGGGTATTTCTTCCAACTTGCTGAACCCATCGAGATAAACAACTTAACACTTTCTCATTTCATTGAGAAACACTCATTGGCAGAATATTAGACAAATGGCATTCACGGCTCGATGGTATTCAGAGAAACTTGGGAACCGACTGTGAATTTCTTCCAAATTGCTGAACTCATCGAGAGAAGGACATTACCACTTTCCAAATTAATTGAGAAACACACATTGGCAGAATATCAGCCAAATGGCATTCACTGCTTGAAGGTATTCAGAGAAACTTTGGAACAGATTGGGTATTTCTTCCAACTTGCTGAACCTTTCGAGATAAACAACTTAACACTTTCTCATTTCATTGAGATACACTCATTGGCAGAATATTAGACAAATGGCATTCACGGCTCGATGGTATTCAGAGAAACTTGGGAACCGATTCTGAATTTCTTCCAAATTGCTGAACTCATCGAGATAAGCACTTGACAACTTTCTCAATTCATTGAGATACACACATTGACAGAATATCAGCTAAATGGCTTTACTGCTCGAAGGTATTCAGAGAAATTTTGGAACAGATTGTGGATTTCTTCCAACTTGCTGAACTCATCCAGATAAGCTCTTTAACACTTTCTCATTTCATTGAGATACACACTTTGGCAGAACATCAGCCAAATGGCGCTCACTGCTCGATGGTTTTCAGAGAAACTTTGGAACCGATTGTGGATTTCTTCCAAATTGCTGAACTCATCGAGATAAGGACATTACCACTTTCTCAATTCATTGAGATACACACATTGGCAGAATATCAGCCAAATGGTGCTCACTGCTCGATGGTTTTCACAGAAACTTTGGAACCGATTGTGGATTTCTTCCAAATTGCTGAACTCATCGAGATAAGGACATTACCACTTTCTCAATTCATTGAGATACACACATTGGCAGAATATCAGCCACATGGCATTCACTGCTCGATGGTTTTGAGAGAAATTTTGGAACCGATTGTGGATTTCTTCCAAATTGCTGAACTCATCGAGATAAGGACATTACCACTTTCTCAATTCATTGAGATACACACATTGGCAGAATATCAGCCACATGGCATTCACTGCTCGATGGTTTTGAGAGAAATTTTGGAACCGATTGTGAATTTCTTCCAAATTGCTGAACTCATCGAGAGAAGGATATTACCACTTTCTCAATTCATTGAGAAACACACATTGGCAGAATATCAGCCAAATTGCACCCAATGCTCGATGGTTTTCAGAGAAACTTTGGAACCTATTGTGGATTTCTTCCAACTTCCTGAACTCATCGAGATAAGCACTTTACCAGTTTCTCATCTCATTGAGATTCACGCATTGACAGAATATCAGCCAAATGGCATTCACTGCTCGAAGGTATTCAGAGAAACTTTGGAACGTACTGTGGATTTCTTCCAACTTACTGAACTCATGGAGATAAGGACATTACCACTTTCTCAATTCATTGAGAAACACACATTGGCAGAACATCAGCCAAATGGCGCTCACAGCTCGATGGTTTTCAGAGAAACTTTGGAACAGATTGTGGATTTCTTCCAACTTGTTGAACTCATCCAGATAAGCACGTTACCACTTTCTCATTTCATTGAGATACACACATTGGCAGAACATCAGCCAAATGGCGCTCACTGTTCGATGGTTTTCAGAGAAACTTTGGAACCGATTGTGGATTTCTTCCAAATTGCTGAACTCATCGAGATAAGGACATTACCACTTTCTCAATTCATTGAGATACACACATTGGCAGAATATCAGCCACATGGCATTCACTGTTCGATGGTTTTGAGAGAAACTTTGGAACCGATTGTGAATTTCTTCCAACTTGCTGAACTCATCGAGAGAAGGACATTACCACTTTCTCAATGCTTTGAGATACACACATTGGCAGAATATCAGCCAAATTGCGCTCAATGCTCGATGGTTTTCGGAGAAACTTTGGAACAGATTGTGGATTTCTTCCAATTTGCTGAACTCATCGAGATAAGGACATTACCACTTCCACAATTCATTGAGATACACACATTGGCAGAACATCAGCCAAATGGCGCTCACTGCTCGAAGGTATTCAGAGAAACTATGGAACAGATTGTGAATTTCTTCCAACTTGCTGAACTCATCTAGATAAGGACATTACCACTTTCTCAATTCATTGAGATACACACATTGGCAGAGTATCAGCCAAATGGCATTCACTGCTCGATGTCTTTCAGAGAAACTATGGAACAGGTTGCGAATTTCTTCCAACTTGCTGAGCTCATCTAGTTAAGGACATTACAACTTCCTCAATTCATTGAGATACACACATTGCCTGAATATCAGCCAAATGGCATTCACTGCTCGAAGGTATTCAGAGAAACTTTGGAACAGATTGGGTATTTCTTCCAACTTGCTGAACCCATCGAGATAAACAACTTAACACTTTCTCATTTCATTGAGATACACTCATGGGCAGAATATTAGACAAATGGCATTCACGGCTCGATGGTATTCAGAGAAACTTGGGAACCGATTGTGAATTTCTTCCAAATTGCTGAACTCATCGAGATAAGCACTTGACCACTTTCTCAATTCATTGAGATACACACATTGACAGAATATCAGCTAAATGGCTTTTACTGCTCGAAGGTATTCAGAGAAATTTTGGAACCGATTGTGGATTTCTTCCAACTTGCTGAACTCATCCAGATAAGCACTTTACCACTTTCTCTTTTCATTGAGATACACACATTGGCAGAACATCAGCCAAATGGCGCTACTGCTCGATGGTTTTCAGAGAAACTTTAGAACCGTTTGTGGATTTCTTCCAATTAGCTGAACTCATCGAGATAAGGACATTACCACTTCCACAATTCATTGAGATACACAGATTGGCTGAATATCAGCCAAATGGCATTCACTGCTCGAAGGTATTCAGAGAAACTTTGGAACAGATTGTGAATTTCTTCCAACTTGCTGAACTCATCGAGATAAGGACATTACCCCTTTCTCAATTCATTGAGGTACACACACTGGCAGAATATCAGCCACATGGCATTCACTGCTCGATAGTTATCAGAGAAACTTTGGAACCGATTGTGGATTTCTTCCAAATTGCTGAACTCATCGAGATAAGGACATTACCACTTTCTCAATTCATTGAGATACACACATTGGCAGAATATCAGCCAAATGGCATTCACTGCTCGAAGGTATTCAGAGAAACTTTGGAACAGATTTGGTATTTCTTCCAACTTGCTGAACCCATCGAGATAAACAACTTAACACTTTCTCATTTCATTGAGATACACTCACTGGCAGAATATTAGACAAATGGCATTCACGGCTCGATGGTTTTCAGAGAAACTTTGGAACCTATTGTGGATTTCTTCCAAATTGCTGAACTCATCGAGATAAGGACATTACCACTTTCTCAATTCATTGAGATACACAGACTGGCTGAATATCAGTCAAATGGCATTCACTGCTCGAAGGTATTCAGAGAAACTTTGGAACTGATTGTGAATTTCTTCCAACTTGCTGAACTCATCGAGATAAGGACATTACCACTTTCTCAATTCATTGAGATGCACACATTGGCAGAATATCAGCCAAATGGCATTAACTGCTCGATGGTTTTCAGAGAACCTTTGGAACCGATTGTGGATTTCTTCCAAATTGCTGAACTCATCGAGATAAGGACATTACTGCTTTCTCAATTCATTGAGATACACACATTGGCTGAAAATCAGCCAAATCGCATTCACTGCTCGAAGGTATTCAGAGAAACTTTGGAACAGATTGGGTATTTCTTCCAACTTACTGAACCCATCGAGATAAACAACTTAACACTCTCTCATTTCATTGAGATACACTCATTGGCAGAATATTAGACAAATGGCATTCACGGCTCGATGGCATTCAGAGAAACTTGGGAACCGCTTGTGAATTTCTTCCAAATTGCTGAACTCATCGAGATAAGCACTTGACCACTTTCTCAATTCATTGAGATACACACATTGGCAGAATATCAGCCACATGGCATTCACTGCTCGATGGTTTGGAGAGAAACTTTGGAACTGATTGTCGATTTCTTCCAAATTGCTGAACTCATCGAGAGAAGGACATTACCACTTTCTCAATTCATTGAGAAACACACATTGGCAGAATATCAGCCAAATCGCATTCACTGCTCGAAGTTATTCAGAGAAACTTTGGAACCTATTGTGGATTTCTTCCAACTTGCTGAACTCATCCAGATAAGCACATTACCACTTTCTCATTTCATTGAGATACACACATTGGCAGAACATCAGCCAAATGGCGCTCACTGCTCGATGGTTTTCAGAGAAACTTTGGAACCTATTGTGGATTTCTTACAACTTGCTGAACTCATCGAGATAAGCACTTTATCAGTTTCTCATCTCTTTGAGGTTCACGCATTGACAGAATATCAGCTAAATGGCTTTTACTGCTCGAAGGTATTCAGAGAAATTTTGGAACGGATTGTGGATTTCTTCCAACTTGCTGAACTCATCCAGATAAGAACTTTACCACTTTCTCATTTCATTGAGATACACACATTGGCAGAACATCAGCCAAAGGGCGCTCACTGCTCGATGGTTTTCAGAGAAACTTTAGTACCGATTGTGGATTTCTTCCAAATTGCTGAAGTCATCGAGAGAAGGACATTACCACTTTCTCAATTCACTGAGATACACAGATTGGCTGAATATCAGCCAAATGGCATTCACTGCTCGAAGGTATTCAGAGAAACTTTGGAACAGATTGTGAATTTCTTCCAACTTGCTGAACTCATCGAGATAAGGACATTATCCCTTTCTCAATTCATTGAGGTACACACATTGGCAGAATATCAGCCACATGGCATTCACTGCTCGATAGTTATCAGAGAAACTTTGGAACCGATTGTGGATTTCTTCCAAATTGCTGAACTCATCGAGATAAGGACATTACCACTTTCTCAATTCAATGACATACACACATTGGCAGAATATCAGCCAAATGGCATTCACTGCTCGAAGGTATTCAGAGAAGCTTTGGAACAGATTGGGTATTTCTTCCAACTTGCTGAACCCATTGAGATAAACAACTTAACACTTTCTCATGTCATTGAGATACACTCATTGGCAGAATATTAGACAAATGGCATTCACGGCTCGATGGTATTCAGAGAAACTTGGGAACCGATTGTGAATTTGTTCCAAATTGCTGAACTCATCGTGAGAAGGACATTACCACTTTCTCAATTCATTGAGAAACACACATTGGCAGAATATCAGCCAAATCGCATTCACTGCTCGAAGGTATTCAGAGAAACTTTGGAACAGATTGGGTATTTCTTCCAACTTGCGGAACCCATCGAGATAAACAACTTAACACTTTCTCATTTCATTGAGATACACTCATTGGCAGAATATTAGACAAATGGCATTCACGGCTCGATGGTATTCAGAGAAACTTGGGAACCGATTGTGAATTTCTTCCAAATTGCTGAACTCATCGAGATAAGCACTTGACCACTTTCTCAGTTCATTGCGATATACACATTGACAGAATATCAGCTAAATGGCTTTAACTGCTCGAAGGTATTCAGAGAAACTTTGGAACCGATTGTGGATTTCTTCCAAATTGCTGAACTCATCGAGATGAGAACATTACCGCTTTCTCAATTCATTGAGATACACACATTTGCTGAATATCAGCAAATGGCATTCACTGCTCGAAGGTATTCAGACAAAATTTGGATCAGATTGGGTATTTCTTCCAACTTGCTGAACCCATCGAGATAAACAACTTAACACTTTCTCATTTCATTGAGATACACTCATTGGCAGAATATTAGACAAATGTCATTCACGGCACGATGGCATTCAGAGAAACTTGGGAACCGATTGTGAATTTCTTCCAAATTGCTGAATTCATCGAGATAAGCACTTGACCACTTTCTCAATTCATTGAGATGCACACATTGGCTGAATATCAGCCACATGGCATTCACTGCTCGATGGTTTTGAGAGAAACATTGGAACCGATTGTGGATTTCTTCCAAATTGCTGAACTCATCGAGAGAAGGACATTACCACTTTCTCAATTCATTGAGATACACACATTGGCAGAATATCAGCCAAATCGCATTCACTGCTCGAAGGTATTCAGAGAAACTTTGGAACAGATTGGGTATTTCTTCCAACTTGCTGAACCCATCGAGATAAACAACTTAACACTTTCTCATTTCATTGAGATACACTCATTGGCAGAATATTCGACAAATGGCATTCACGGCTCGATGGCATTCAGAGAAACTTGGGAACCGCTTGTGAATTTCTTCCAAATTGCTGAACTCATCGAGATAAGCACTTGACCACTTTCTCTTTTCATTGAGACACACACATTGGCAGAACATCAGCCAAATGGCGCTCACTGCTCGATGGTTTTCAGAGAAACTTTAGAACCGATTGTGGATTTCTTCCAAATTGCTGAACTCATCGAGATAAGGACATTACCACTTTCTCAATTCATTGAAATACACAGATTAGCTGAATATCAGTCAAATGGCATTCACTGCTCGAAGGTATTCACAGAATCTTTGGAACAGATTGTGAATTTCATCCAACTTGCTGAACTCATCGAGATAAGGAGATTACCACTTTCTCAATTCATTGAGATACACACATTGGCAGAATATCAGCCACATGGCATTCACTGCTCGATGGTTATGAGAGAAACTTTGGAACCGATTGTGGATTTCTTCCAAATTGCTGAACTCATCGAGATAAGGACATTACCGCTTTCTCAATTCATTGAGATACACACATTGGCTGAAAATCAGCCAAATCGCATTCACTGCTTGAAGGTATTCAGAGAAACTTTGGAACAGATTGGGTATTTCTTCCAACTTACTGAACCCATCGAGATAAACAATTTAACACTTTCTCATTTCATTGAGATACACTCATTGGCAGAATATTAGACAAATGGCATTCACGGCTCGATGGCATTCAGAGAAACTTGGGAACCGCTTGTGAATTTCTTCCAAATTGCTGAACTCATCGAGATAAGCACTTGACCACTTTCTCAATTCATTGAGATACACACATTGGCAGAATATCAGCCACATGGCATTCACTGCTCGATGGTTTGGAGAGAAACTTTGGAACCGATTGTCGATTTCTTCCAAATTGCTGAACTCATCGAGAGAAGGACATTACCACTTTCTCAATTCATTGAGAAACACACATTGGCAGAATATCAACCAAATCGCATTCACTGCTCGAAGTTATTCAGAGAAACTTTGGAACCTATTGTGGATTTCTTCCAACTTGCTAAACTCATCCAGATAAGCACTTTACCACTTTCTCATTTCATTGAGATACACACATTGACAGAACATCAGCCAAATGGCGCTCACTGCTCGATGGTTTTCAGAGAAACTTTGGAACCTATTGTGGATTTCTTACAACTTGCTGAACTCATCGAGATAAGCACTTTATCAGTTTCTCATCTCTTTGAGGTTCACGCATTGACAGAATATCAGCTAAATGGCTTTTACTGCTCGAAGGTATTCAGAGAAATTTTGGAACAGATTGTGGATTTCTTCCAACTTGCTGAACTCATCCAGATAAGAACTTTACCACTTTCTCATTTCATTGAGATACACACATTGGCAGAACATCAGCCAAAGGGCGCTCACTGCTCGATGGTTTTCAGAGAAACTTTAGTACCGATTGTGGATTTCTTCCAAATTGCTGAAGTCATCGAGATAAGGACATTACCACTTTCTCAATTCACTGAGATACACAGATTGGCTGAATATCAGCCAAATGGCATTCACTGCTCGAAGGTATTCAGAGAAACTTTGGAACAGATTGTGAATTTCTTCCAACTTGCTGAACTCATCGAGATAAGGACATTATCCCTTTCTCAATTCATTGAGGTACACACATTGGCAGAATATCAGCCACATGGCATTCACTGCTCGATAGTTATCAGAGAAACTTTGGAACCGATTGTGGATTTCTTCCAAATTGCTGAACTCATCGAGATAAGGACATTACCACTTTCTCAATTCACTGAGATACACACATTGGCAGAATATCAGCCAAATGGCATTCACTGCTCGATGGTTTTCAGAGAAACTTTGGAACCGATTGTGGATTTCTTCCAAATTGCTGAACTCATCGATATAAGGACATTACCACTTCTTCAAATCATTGAGATACACACATTGGCTGAATATCAGCCAAATGGCATTCACTGCTCGAAGGTATTCAGAGAAACTTTGGAACAGATTGGGTGTTTCTTCCAACTTGCTGAACCCATCGAGATAAACAACTTAACGCTTTCTGATTTCATTGAGATACACTCATTGGCAGAATATTAGACAAATGGCAATCACGGCTCGATGGTATTCAGAGAAACTTGGGAACCGATTGTGAATTTCTTCCAAATTGCTGAACTCATCGAGATAAGCACTTGACCACTTTCTCAATTCATTGAGATACACACATTGGCAGAACATCAGCCAAATGGCGCTCACTGCTCGATGGTTATCAGATAAACTTTGGAACCGACTGTGGATTTCTTCCAAATTGCTGAACTCATCGAGATAAGGACATTACCACTTTCTCAATTCATTGAGATACACACATTGGCTGAATATCAGCCAAATGGCATTCACTGCTCGAAGGTATTCAGGAAACTTTGGAACAGATTGTGGATTTCTTCCAATTTGCAGAACTCGTCGAGATAAGGACATTACCACTTTCTCAATTCATTGAGATACACACATTGGCAGAATATCAGCAAAATGGCATTCACTGCTCGGTGGATTTCAGAGAAACTTTGGAACCGATTGTGGATTTCGTCCAACTTGCTGAACTCATCGAGATAAGGACATTACCACTTTCTCAATTCATTGAGATACACACATTGGCAGAATATCAGCCAAATGGCATTCACTCCTCGAAGGTATTCAGAGAAACTTTGGAACAGATTGTGGATATCTTCCAAATTGCTTAACTCATCGAGATAAGGACATTACCACTTTCTCAATTCATTGAGATACACACATTGGCTGAATATCAGCCAAATAGCATTCACTGCTCGAAGGTATTCAGAGAAACATTTGGAACAGATTGTGGATTTCTTCCAATTTGCTGTACTCATCGAGATGAGGACATTGCCACTTTCTCAATTCATTGAGATAAACACATTGGCTGAATATCAGCCAAATAGCATTCACTGCTCGATGGTTTTCTGAGAAACTTTGGAACAGATTGTGGATTACTTCCAACTTGCTGAACTCATCAAATAAGGACATTACCAGTTTCTCAATTCATTGAGATACACACATTGGCTGAATATCAGCCAAATAGCATTCACTGCTCGATGGTTTTCTGAGAAACTTTGGAACAGATTGTGGATTTCTTCCAACTTGCTGAACTCATCGAGATAAGGACATTACCAGTTTCTCAATTCATTGAGATACACACATTGGCTGAATATCAGGCAAATGGCATTCACTGCTCGATGTTGTCAGAGAAAGTTTGGAACCGATTGTGGATTTCTTCCAAATTGCTGAACTCATCGAGAAAAGGAGATTACCACTTTCTCAATTCATTGAGATACACACATTGGCTGAATATCAGACAAATGGCATTCACTGCTCGAAGGTATTCAGAGAAACTTTGGAACAGATTGTGAATTTCTTCCAACTTTCTGAACTCATCGAGATAAGGACATTACCTCTTTCTCAATTCATTGAGATACACACATTGGCTGAATATCAGCCAAATGGCATTCACTGCTCGATGGTTTTCAGAGAAACTTTGGAACCGATTGTGGATTTCTCCCAAATTGCTGTACTCATCGAGATAATTACATTACCACTTTCTCAATTCATTGAGATACACACATAGGCTGAATATCAGCCAATTGGCATTCACTGCTCGAAGGTATTCAGAGAAACTTTGGAACAGATTGGGTATTTCTTCCAACTTGCTGAACCCATCGAGATAAACAACTTTACACTTTCTAATTTCAGTGAGATACACTCATTGGCAGAATATTAGACAAATGGCATTCACGGCTCGATGGTATTCAGAGAAACTTGGGAACCGATTGTGGATTTCTTCCAAATTGCTGAACTCATCGAGATAAGCACTTGACCACATTCTCAATTCATTGAGATACACACATTGGCTGAATATCAGCCAAATGGAATTCACTGCTCGAAGGTATTCAAGAAACTTTGGAACAGATTGTGGATTTCTTCCAACTTGCTGAACTCATCGAGATAAGGACATTACCACTTTCTCAATTCATTGAGATACACACATTGGCAGAATATCAGCCAAATGGCATTCACTGCTCGATGGATTTCAGAGAAACTTTGGAACCGATTGTGGATTTCGTCCAACTTGCTAAACTCATCGAGATAAGGACATTACCACTTTCTCAATTCATTGAGATACACACATTGGCTGAATATCAGCCAAATAGCATTCACTGCTCGAAGGTATTCAGAGAAACATTTGGAACAGATTGTGGATTTCTTCCAATTTGCTGTACTCATCGAGATGAGGACATTGCCACTTTCTCAATTCATTGAGATACACACGTTGGCAGAATATCAGCCAAATGGCATTCACTGCTCGATGGATTTCAGAGAAACTTTGGAACCGATTGTGGATTTCGTCCAACTTGCTAAACTCATCGAGATAAGGACATTACCACTTTCTCAATTCATTGAGATACACACATTGGCTGAATATCAGCCAAATAGCATTCACTGCTCGAAGGTATTCAGAGAAACATTTGGAACAGATTGTGGATTTCTTCCAATTTGCTGTACTCATCGAGATGAGGACATTGCCACTTTCTCAATTCATTGAGATACACACGTTGGCAGAATATCAGCCAAATGGAATTCACTGCTCGATGGTTTTCTGAGACACTTTGGAACAGATTGTGGATTTCTTCCAAATTGCTGAACTCATCGAGATAAGGACATTACCAGTTTCTCAATTCATTGAGATACACACATTGGCTGACTATCAGCCAAATAGCATTCACTGCTCGATGGTTTTCTGAGAAACTTTGGAACAGATTGTGGATTTCTTCCAACTTGCTGAACTCATCGAGATAAGGACATTACCAGTTTCTCAATTCATTGAGATACACACATTGGCTGAATATCAGGCAAATGGCATTCACTGCTCGATGGTTGTCAGAGAAAGTTTGGAACCGATTGTGGATTTCTTCCAAATTGCTGAACTCATCGAGAAAAGGAGATTACCACTTCCTCAATTCATTGAGATACACACATTGGCTGAATATCAGACAAATGGCATTCACTGCTCGAAGGTATTCAGAGAAACTTTGGAACAGATTGTGAATTTCTTCCAACTTGCTGAACCCATCGAGATAAACAACTTTACACTTTCTAATTTCAGTGAGATACACTCATTGGCAGAATATTAGACAAATGGCATTCACGGCTCGATGGTATTCAGAGAAACTTGGGAACCGATTGTGGATTTCTTCCAAATTGCTGAACTCATCGAGATAAGCACTTGACCACATTCTCAATTCATTGAGATACACACATTGGCTGAATATCAGCCAAATGGCATTCACTGCTCGAAGGTATTCAAGAAACTTTGGAACAGATTGTGGATTTCTTCCAACTTGCTGAACTCATCGAGAGAAGGACATTACCACTTTCTCAATTCATTGAGATACACACATTGGCAGAATATCAGCCAAATGGCATTCACTGCTCGATGGATTTCAGAGAAACTTTGGAACCGATTGTGGATTTCGTCCAACTTGCTAAACTCATCGAGATAAGGACATTACCACTTTCTCAATTCATTGAGATACACACATTGGCTGAATATCAGCCAAATAGCATTCACTGCTCGAAGGTATTCAGAGAAACATTTGGAACAGATTGTGGATTTCTTCCAATTTGCTGTACTCATCGAGATGAGGACATTGCCACTTTCTCAATTCATTGAGATACACACGTTGGCAGAATATCAGCCAAATGGAATTCACTGCTCGATGGTTTTCTGAGACACTTTGGAACAGATTGTGGATTTCTTCCAAATTGCTGAACTCATCGAGATAAGGACATTACCACTTTCTCAATTCATTGAGATACACACATTGGCTGAATATCAGCCAAATAGCATTCACTGCTCGATGGTTTTCTGAGAAACTTTGGAACAGATTGTGGATTTCTTCCAACTTGCTGAACTCATCGAGATAAGGACATTACCAGTTTCTCAATTCATTGAGATACACACATTGGCTGAATATCAGCCAAATAGCATTCACTGCTCGATGGTTTTCTGAGAAACTTTGGAACAGATTGTGGATTTCTTCCAACTTGCTGAACTCATCGAGATAAGGACATTACCACTTTCTCAATTCATTGAGATACACACATTGGCTGAATATCAGGCAAATGGCATTCACTGCTCGATGGTTGTCAGAGAAAGTTTGGAACCGATTGTGGATTTCTTCCAAATTGCTGAACTCATCGAGAAAAGGACATTACCACTTTCTCAATTCATTGAGATACACACATTGGCTGAATATCAGACAAATGGCATTCACTGCTCGAAGGTATTCAGAGAAACTTTGGAACAGATTGTGAATTTCTTCCAACTTTCTGAACTCATCGAGATAAGGACATTACCTCTTTCTCAATTCATTGAGATACACACATTGGCTGAATACCAGCCAAATGTCATTCACTGCTCGATGGTTTTCAGAGAAACTTTGGAACCGATTGTGGATTTCTCCCAAATTGCTGTACTCATCGACATAATTACATTACCACTTTCTCAATTCATTGAGATACACCCATAGGCTGAATATCAGCCAATTGGTATTCACTGCTCGAAGGTATTCAGAGAAACTTTGGAACAGATTGGGTATTTCTTCCAACTTGCTGAACCCATCGAGATAAACAACTTTACACTTTCTCATTTCATTGAGATACACTCATTCGCAGAATATTAGACAAATGGCATTCACGGCTCGATGGTATTCAGAGAAACTTGGGAACCGATTGTGAATTTCTTCCAAATTGCTGAACTCATCGAGATAAGCACTTGACCACATTCTCAATTCATTGAGATACACACATTGGCTGAATATCAGCCAAACGGCATTCACTGCTCGAAGGTATTCAAGAAACTTTAGAACCTATTGTGGATTTCTTCCAACTTGCTGATCTCATCGAGATAAGGTCATTGCCACTTTCTCAATTCATTGAGATACACACATTTGCAGAATATCAGCCAAATGGCATTCACTGCTCGATGGTTTTCAGAGAAACTTTGGAACAGATTGTTGATTTCTTTCAAATTGCTGAACTCATCGAGATAAGGACATTACCACATTCTCAATTCATTGAGATACACACATTGGCTGAATATCAGCCAAATAGCATTCACTGCTCGTAGGTATTCAGAGAAACTTTGGAACAGATTGTGGATTTTTTCCAACTTGCTGAACTCATCGAGATAAGGACATTACCAGTTTCTCAATTCATTGAGATACACACATTGGCAGAATATCAGCCAAATGGGATTCACTGCTCGATGGTATTCAGAGAAACTTTGGAACCTATTGTGGATTTCTTCCAACTTGCTGAACTCATCGAGGTAAGCACTTTACCAGTTTCTCATCTCATTGAGATTCACGCATTGACAGAATATCAGCTAAATGGCTTTTACTGCTCGAAGGTATTCAGAGAAATTTTGGAACAGATTGTGGATTTCTTCCAACTTGCTGAACTCATCGAGATAAGGGCATTACCACTTTCTCAATTCACTGAGATACACACATTGGCAGAATATATGCCAAATGGCATTCACTGCTCGATGGTTTTCAGAGAAACTTTGGAACCGATTGTGGATTTCTCCCAAATTGCTGAAGTCATCGAGAAAAGGACATTACCACTTCTTCAATTCATTGAGATACACACATTGGCTGAATATCAGCCAAATGGCATTCACTGCTCGAAGGTATTCAGAGAAACTTTGGAACAGATTGGGTGTTTCTTCCAACTTGCTGAACCCATCGAGATAAACAACTTAACGCTTTCTGATTTCATTGAGATACACTCATTGGCAGAATATTAGACAAATGGCATTCACGGCTCGATGGTATTCAGAGAAACTTGGGAACCGATTGTGAATTTCTTCCAAATTGCTGAACTCATCGAGATAAGCACTTGACCACTTTCTCAATTCATTGAGATACACACATTGGCAGAACATCAGCCAAATGGCGCTCACTGCTCGATGGTTATCAGAGAAACTTTGGAACCGATTGTGGATTTCTTCCAAATTGCTGAACTCATCGAGATAATGACATTACCACTTTCTAAATTCATTGAGATACAGACATTGGCAGCATATCAGCCAAATGGCATTCACTGCTCGATGGTTTTCAGAGAAACTTTGGAACCGATTGTGGATTTCTTCCAATTTGCTGAACTCGTCGAGATAAGGACATTACCACTTTCTCAATTCATTGAGATACACACATTGGCTGAATATCAGCCAAATGGCATTCACTGCTCGATGGTTTTCAGAGAAACTTTGGAACCGAATGTGGATTTCTCCCAAATTGCTGTACTCATCGAGATAATTACATTACCACTTTCTCAATTCATTGAGATACACCCATAGGCTGAATATCAGCCAATTGGCATTCACTGCTCGAAGGTATTCAGAGAAACTTTGGAACAGATTGGGTATTTCTTCCAACTTGCTGAACCCATCGAGATAAACAACTTTACACTTTCTAATTTCAGTGAGATACACTCATTGGCAGAATATTAGACAAATGGCATTCACGGCTCGATGGTATTCAAAGAAACTTGGGAACCGATTGTGGATTTCTTCCAAATTGCTGTGCTCATCGAGATAAGCACTTGACCACATTCTCAATTCATTGAGATACACACATTGGCTGAATATCAGCCAAATGGCATTCACTGCTCGATGGTGTTCAAGAAATTTTGGAACAGATTGTGGATTTCTTCCAACTTGCTGAACTCATCGAGATAAGGACATTACCACGTTCTCAATTCACTGAGATACACACATTGGCAGAATATATGCCAAATGGCATTCACTGCTCGATGGTTTTCAGAGAAACTTTGGAACCGATTGTGGATTTCTCCCAAATTGCTGAACTCATCGAGATAAGGACATTACCACTTTTTCAATTCATTGAGATACACACATTGGCTGAATATCAGCCAAATGGCATTCACTGCTCGAAGGTACACTGAGAAACTTTGGAACAGATTGGGTATTTCTTCCAACTTGCTGAACCCATCGAGATAAACAACTTAACGCTTTCTGATTTCATTGAGATACACTCATTGGCAGAATATCAGCCAAATGTCATTCACTCCTCGAAGGCATTCAGAGAAACTTTGGAACAGATTGTGGATATCTTCCAATTTGCTCTACTCATCGAGATAAGGACATTGCCACTTTCTCAATTCATTGAGATACACACGTTGGCAGAATATCAGCCAAATGGCATTCACTGCTCGATGGTTTTCTGAGAAACTTTGGAACAGATTGTGGATTTCTTCCAAATTACTGAACTCATCGAGATAAGGACATTACCACTTTCTCAATTCATTGAGATACACACATTGGCTGAATATCAGCCAAATAGCATTCACTGCTCGATGGTTTTCTGAGAAAATTTGGAACAGATTGTGGATTTCTTCCAACTTGCTGAACTCATCGAGATAAGGACATCACCAGTTTATCAATTCATTGAGATACACACATTGGCTGAATATCAGCCAAATGGCATTCACTGCTCGAAGGTTGTCAGAGAAAGTTTGGAACCGATTGTGGATTTCTTCCAAATTGCTGAACTCATCGAGATAAGGACATTACCACTTTCTCAATTCATTGAGATACACACATTGGCTGAATATCAGACAAATGGCATTCACTGCTCGAAGGTATTCAGAGAAACTTTGGAACAGATTGTGGATTTCTTCCAATTTTCTGATCTCATCGAGATAAGGACATTACCACTTTCTCAATTCATTGAGATACACACTTTGGCAGAATATCAGCCAAATGGCATTCACTGCCCGAAGGTATTCAGAGAAACTTTGGAACAGATTGTGGATTTCTTCCAACTTGCTGAACTCATCGAGATAAGGACATTACCAGTTTCACAATTCATTGAGATACACACATTTGCAGAATATCAGCCAAATGGCATTCACTGCTCGATGGTTTTCAGAGAAACTTTAGAACCGATTGTGGATTTCTTCCAACTTCCTGAACTCATCGAGATAAGCACTTAACCACTTTCTCATTTCATTGAGATACACACATTGGCAGAACATCAGCCAAATGGCGCTCATTGCTCGATGGTTTTCAGAGAAACTTTGGAACCGTTTGTGGATTTGTTCCATTTTGCTAAACTCATTGAGATAAGGACATTACCACTTCCACAATTCATTGAGATACACACATTGGCAGAATATCAGCCAAATGGCATTCACTGCTCGATGGTTTTCAGGGAAACTTTGGAACAGATTGTGGATTTCTTTCAAATTGCTGAACTCATCGAGATAAGGACATTACCACTTTCTCAATTCATTGAGATACACACATTGGCTGAATATCAGCCAAATAGCATTCACTGCTCGTAGGTATTCAGAGAAACTTTGGAACAGATTGTGGATTTCTTCCAACTTGCTGAACTCATCGAGATAAGGGCATTACCACTTTCTCAATTCACTGAGATACACACATTGGCAGAACATCAGCCAAATGGCATTCACTGCTCGATGGTTTTCAAAGAAACTTTGCAAACGATTGTGGATTTCTCCCAAATTGCTGAACTCATCGAGATAAGGACATTACCACTTCTTCAATTCATTGAGATACACACATTGGCTGAACATCAGCCAAATGGCATTCACTGCTCGAAGGTATTCAGAGAAACTTTGGAACAGATTGGGTATTTCTTCCAACTTGCTGAACCCATCGAGATAAACAACTTAACGCTTTCTGATTTCATTGAGATACACTCATTGGCAGAATATCAGCCAAATGGCATTCACTCCTCGAAGGTATTCAGAGAAACTTTGGAACAGATTGTGGATATCTTCCAATTTGCTCTACTCATCGAGATAAGGACATTGCCACTTTCTCAATTCATTGAGATACACACGTTGGCAGAATATCAGCCAAATGGCATTCACTGCTCGATTGTTTTCTGAGATACTTTGGAACAGATTGTGGATTTCTTCCAAATTGCTGAACTCATCGAGATAAGGACATTACCACTTTCTCAATTCATTGAGATACACACATTGGCTGAATATCAGCCAAATAGCATTCACTGCTCGATGGTTTTCTGAGAAACTTTGGAACACATTGTGGATTTCTTCCAAATTGCTGAACTGATCGAGATAAGGACATTACCACTTTCTCAATTCATTGAGATACACACATTGGCTGAATATCAGACAAATGGCATTCACTGCTCGAAGGTATTCAGAGAAACTTTGGAACAGATTGTGAATTTCTTCCAACTTTCTGAACTCATCGAGATAAGGACATTACCTCTTTCTCAATTCATTGAGATACACACATTGGCTGAATATCAGCCAAATGGCATTCACTGCTCGAAGGTATTCAGAGAAACTTTGGAACAGATTGTGGATTTCTTCCAATTTGCTGAACTCATCGAGATAAGGACATTACCTCTTACTCAATTCATTGAGATACACACATTGGCTGAATATCAGCCAAACAGCATTCACTGCCCGAAGGTATTCAGAGAAACTTTGGAACAGATTGTGGATTTCTTCCAACTTGCTGAACTCATCGAGATAAGGACATTACTAGTTTCACAATTCATTGAGATACACACATTGGCAGAATATCAGCCAAATGGCATTCACTGCTCGATGGTTTTTAGAGAAACTTCAGAACCGATTGTGGATTTCTTCCAACTTGCTGAACTCATCGAGATAAGCACTTAACCACTTTCTCATTTCTTTGAGATACACACATTGGCAGAACATCAGCCAAATGGCGCTCATTGCTCGATGGTTTTCAGAGAAACTTTGGAACCGTTGGTGGATTTCTTCCATTTTGCTGAACTCATTGAGATAAGGACATTACCACTTCCACAATTCATTGAGATACACACATTGGCAGAATGTCAGCCAACTGGCGCTCGCTGCTCGATGGTTTTCAGAGAAACTTTAGAACCTATTGTGGATTTCTTCCAACTTGCTGAACTCATCGAGATAAGGTCATTGCCACTTTCTCAATTCATTGAGATACACACATTTGCAGAATATCAGCCAAATGGCATTCACTGCTCGATGGTTTTCAGAGAAACTTTGGAACAGATTGTGGATTTCTTTCAAATTGCTGAACTCATCGAGATAAGGACATCACCACTTTCTCAATTCATTGAGATACACACATTGGCTGAATATCAGCCAAATAGCATTCACTGCTCGTAGGTATTCAGAGAAACTTTGGAACAGATTGTGGATTTCTTCCATCTTGCTGAACTCATCGAGATAAGGACATTACCAGTTTCTCAATTCATTGAGATACACACATTGGCAGAATATCAGCCAAATGGGATTCACTGCTCGATGGTATTCAGAGAAACTTTGGAACCTATTGTGGATTTCTTCCAACTTGCTGAACTCATCGAGGTAAGCACTTTACCAGTTTCTCATCTCATTGAGATTCACGCATTGACAGAATATCAGCTAAATGGCTTTTACTGCTCGAAGGTATTCAGAGAAATTTTGGAACAGATTGTGGATTTCTTCCAACTTGCTGAACTCATCGAGATAAGGGCATTACCACTTTCTCAATTCACTGAGATACACACATTGGCAGAATATCAGCCAAATGGCATTCACTGCTCGATGGTTTTCAGAGAAACTTTGGAACCGATTGTGGATTTCTCCCAAATTGCTGAACTCATCGAGAAAAGGACATTACCACTTCTTCAATTCATTGAGATTCACACATTGGCTGAATATCAGCCAAATGGCATTCACTGCTCGAAGGTATTCAGAGAAACTTTGGAACAGATTGGGTGTTTCTTCCAACTTGCTGAACCCATCGAGATAAACAACTTAACGCTTTCTGATTTCATTGAGATACACTCATTGGCAGAATATTGGACAAATGGCATTCACGGCTCGATGGTATTCAGAGAAACTTGGGAACCGATTGTGAATTTCTTCCAAATTGCTGAACTCATCGAGATAAGCACTTGACCACTTTCTCAATTCATTGAGATACACACATTGGCAGAACATCAGCCAAATGGCGCTCACTGCTCGATGGTTATCAGAGAAACTTTGGAACCGATTGTGGATTTCTTCCAAATTGCTGAACTCATCGAGATAAGGACATTACCACTTTCTCAATTCATTGAGATACACACATTGGCAGCATATCAGCCAAATGGCATTCACTGCTCGATGGTTTTCAGAGAAACTTTGGAACCGATTGTGGATTTCTTCCAATTTGCTGAACTCGTCGAGATAAGGACATTACCACTTTCTCAATTCATTGAGATACACACATTGGCAGAATATCAGCAAAATGGCATTCACTGCTCGATGGATTTCAGAGAAACTTTGGAACCGATTGTGGATTTCGTCCAACTTGCTGAACTCATCGAGATAAGGACATTACCACTTTCTCAATTCATTGAGATACACACATTGGCTGAATATCAGCCAAATGGCATTCACTCCTCGAAGGTATTCAGAGAAACTTTGGAACAGATTGTGGATATCTTCCAATTTGCTGTACTCATCGAGATAAAAACATTGCCACTTTCTCAATTCATTGAGATTCACTCGTTGGTAGAATATCAGCCAAATGGAATTCACTGCTCGATGGTTTTCTGAGACACTTTGGAACAGATTGTGGATTTCTTCCAAATTGCTGAACTCATCGAGATAAGGACATTACCACTTTCTCAATTCATTGAGATACACACATTGGCTGAATATCAGCCAAATAGCATTCACTGCTCGATGGTTTTCTGAGAAAATTTGGAACAGATTGTGGATTTCTTCCAACTTGCTGAACTCATCGAGATAAGGACATCACCAGTTTATCAATTCATTGAGATACACACATTGGCTGAATATCAGCCAAATGGCATTCACTGCTCGAAGGTTGTCAGAGAAAGTTTGGAACCGATTGTGGATTTCTTCCAAATTGCTGAACTCATCGAGATAAGGACATTACCACTTTCTCAATTCATTGAGATACACACATTGGCTGAATATCAGACAAATGGCATTCACTGCTCGAAGGTATTCAGAGAAACTTTGGAACAGATTGTGAATTTCTTCCAACTTTCTGAACTAATCGAGATAAGGACATTACCTCTTTCTCAATTCATTGAGATACACACATTGGCTGAATATCAGCCAAATGGCATTCACTGCTCGAAGGTATTCAGAGAAACTTTGGAACAGATTGTGGATTTCTTCCAATTTTCTGATCTCATCGAGATAAGGACATTACCACTTTCTCAATTCATTGAGATACACACTTTGGCAGAATATCAGCCAAATGGCATTCACGTCTCGATGGTTTTCAGAGAAACTTTGGAACCGATTGTGGATTTGTTCCAAATTGCTGAACTCATCGAGATAAGGACATTACCACTTTCTCAATTCATTGAGATACACACATTGGCTGAATATCAGCCAAATGGCATTCACTGCCCGAAGGTATTCAGAGAAACTTTGGAACAGATTGTGGATTTCTTCCAACTTGCTGAACTCATCGAGATAAGGACATTACCAGTTTCACAATTCATTGAGATACACACATTTGCAGAATATCAGCCAAATGGCATTCACTGCTCGATGGTTTTCAGAGAAACTTTAGAACCGATTGTGGATTTCTTCCAACTTCCTGAACTCATCGAGATAAGCACTTAACCACTTGCTCATTTCATTGAGATACACACATTGGCAGAACATCAGCCAAATGGCGCTCATTGCTCGATGGTTTTCAGAGAAACTTTGGAACCGTTTGTGGATTTGTTCCATTTTGCTAAACTCATTGAGATAAGGACATTACCACTTCCACAATTCATTGAGATACACACATTGGCAGAATATCAGCCAAACGGCATTCACTGCTCGATGGTTTTCAGGGAAACTTTGGAACAGATTGTGGATTTCTTCCAACTTGCTGAACTCATCGAGATAAGGACATTACCAGTTTCTCAATTCATTGAGATACACACATTGGCAGAATATCAGCCAAATGGGATTCACTGCTCGATGGATTTCAGAGAAACTTTGGAACCTATTGTAGATTTCTTCCAACTTGCTGAACTCATCGAGGTAAGCACTTTACCAGTTTCTCATCTCATTGAGATTCACGCATTGACAGAATATCAGCTAAATGGCTTTTACTGCTCGAAGGTATTCAGAGAAATTTTGGAACAGATTGTGGATTTCTTCCAACTTGCTGAACTCATCGAGATAAGGACATTACCACTTTCTCAATTCACTGAGATACACACATTGGCAGAATATCAGCCAAATGGCATTCACTGCTCGATGGTATTCAGAGAAACTTTGGAACAGATTGTGGATTTCTTCCAACTTGCTGAACTCATCGAGATAAGGACATTACCAGTTTCACAATTCATTGAGATACACACATTGGCTGAATATCAGCCAAATAGCATTCACTGCTCGTAGGTATTCAGAGAAACTTTGGAACAGATTGTGGATTTCTTCCAACTTGCTGAACTCATCGAGATAAGGACATTACCAGTTTCACAATTCATTGAGATACACACATTGGCTGAATATCAGCCAAATAGCATTCACTGCTCGTAGGTATTCAGAGAAACTTTGGAACAGATTGTGGATTTCTTCCAACTTGCTGAACTCATCGAGATAAGGGCATTACCACTTTCTCAATTCACTGAGATACACACATTGGCAGAACATCAGCCAAATGGCATTCACTGCTCGATGGTTTTCAAAGAAACTTTGCAAACGATTGTGGATTTCTCCCAAATTGCTGAACTCATCGAGATAAGGACATTACCACTTCTTCAATTCATTGAGATTCACACATTGGCTGAATATCAGCCAAATGGCATTCACTGCTCGAAGGTATTCAGAGAAACTTTGGAACAGATTGGGTATTTCTTCCAACTTGCTGAACCCATCGAGATAAACAACTTAACGCTTTCTGATTTCATTGAGATACACTCATTGGCAGAATATCAGCCAAATGGCATTCACTCCTCGAAGGTATTCAGAGAAACTTTGGAACAGATTGTGGATATCTTCCAATTTGCTCTACTCATCGAGATAAGGACATTGCCACTTTCTCAATTCATTGAGATACACACGTTGGCAGAATATCAGCCAAATGGCATTCACTGCTCGATTGTTTTCTGAGATACTTTGGAACAGATTGTGGATTTCTTCCAAATTGCTGAACTCATCGAGATAAGGACATTACCACTTTCTCAATTCATTGAGATACACACATTGGCTGAATATCAGCCAAATAGCATTCACTGCTCGATGGTTTTCTGAGAAACTTTGGAACACATTGTGGATTTCTTCCAAATTGCTGAACTGATCGAGATAAGGACATTACCACTTTCTCAATTCATTGAGATACACACATTGGCTGAATATCAGACAAATGGCATTCACTGCTCGAAGGTATTCAGAGAAACTATGGAACAGATTGTGAATTTCTTCCAACTTTCTGAACTCATCGAGATAAGGACATTACCTCTTTCTCAATTCATTGAGATACACACATTGGCTGAATATCAGCCAAATGGCATTCACTGCTCGAAGGTATTCAGAGAAACTTTGGAACAGATTGTGGATTTCTTCCAATTTGCTGAACTCATCGAGATAAGGACATTACTAGTTTCACAATTCATTGAGATACACACATTTGCAGAATATCAGCCAAATGGCATTCACTGCTCGATGGTTTTCAGAGAAACTTTAGAACCGATTGTGGATTTCTTCCAACTTCCTGAACTCATCGAGATAAGCACTTAACCACTTGCTCATTTCATTGAGATACACACATTGGCAGAACATCAGCCAAATGGCGCTCATTGCTCGATGGTTTTCAGAGAAACTTTGGAACCGTTTGTGGATTTGTTCCATTTTGCTAAACTCATTGAGATAAGGACATTACCACTTTCTCAATTCATTGAGATACACACATTGGCTGAATATCAGCCAAATGGCATTCACTCCTCGAAGGTATTCAGAGAAACTTTGGAACAGATTGTGGATATCTTCCAATTTGCTGTACTCATCGAGATAAAAACATTGCCACTTTCTCAATTCATTGAGATTCACTCGTTGGTAGAATATCAGCCAAATGGAATTCACTGCTCGATGGTTTTCTGAGACACTTTGGAACAGATTGTGGATTTCTTCCAAATTGCTGAACTGATCGAGATAAGGACATTACCACTTTCTCAATTCATTGAGATACACACATTGGCTGAATATCAGACAAATGGCATTCACTGCTCGAAGGTATTCAGAGAAACTATGGAACAGATTGTGAATTTCTTCCAACTTTCTGAACTCATCGAGATAAGGACATTACCTCTTTCTCAATTCATTGAGATACACACATTGGCTGAATATCAGCCAAATGGCATTCACTGCTCGAAGGTATTCAGAGAAACTTTGGAACAGATTGTGGATTTCTTCCAATTTTCTGATCTCATCGAGATAAGGACATTACCACTTTCTCAATTCATTGAGATACACACTTTGGCAGAATATCAGCCAAATGGCATTCACGTCTCGATGGTTT
Source organism: Carcharhinus amblyrhynchos (assembly GCF_965287045.1). NCBI lineage: Eukaryota > Metazoa > Chordata > Chondrichthyes > Carcharhiniformes > Carcharhinidae > Carcharhinus > Carcharhinus amblyrhynchos. The sequence continues at coordinate 65,754,350 of NC_137326.1, forward strand.
TCAGAGAAACTTTGGAACCGATTGTGGATTTGTTCCAAATTGCTGAACTCATCGAGATAAGGACATTACCACTTTCTCAATTCATTGAGATACACACATTGGCTGAATATCAGCCAAATGGCATTCACTGCCCGAAGGTATTCAGAGAAACTTTGGAACAGATTGTGGATTTCTTCCAACTTGCTGAACTCATCGAGATAAGGACATTACCAGTTTCACAATTCATTGAGATACACACATTTGCAGAATATCAGCCAAATGGCATTCACTGCTCGATGGTTTTCAGAGAAACTTTAGAACCGATTGTGGATTTCTTCCAACTTCCTGAACTCATCGAGATAAGCACTTAACCACTTGCTCATTTCATTGAGATACACACATTGGCAGAACATCAGCCAAATGGCGCTCATTGCTCGATGGTTTTCAGAGAAACTTTGGAACCGTTTGTGGATTTGTTCCATTTTGCTAAACTCATTGAGATAAGGACATTACCACTTCCACAATTCATTGAGATACACACATTGGCAGAATATCAGCCAAACGGCATTCACTGCTCGATGGTTTTCAGGGAAACTTTGGAACAGATTGTGGATTTCTTCCAACTTGCTGAACTCATCGAGATAAGGACATTACCAGTTTCTCAATTCATTGAGATACACACATTGGCAGAATATCAGCCAAATGGGATTCACTGCTCGATGGATTTCAGAGAAACTTTGGAACCTATTGTAGATTTCTTCCAACTTGCTGAACTCATCGAGGTAAGCACTTTACCAGTTTCTCATCTCATTGAGATTCACGCATTGACAGAATATCAGCTAAATGGCTTTTACTGCTCGAAGGTATTCAGAGAAATTTTGGAACAGATTGTGGATTTCTTCCAACTTGCTGAACTCATCGAGATAAGGACATTACCACTTTCTCAATTCACTGAGATACACACATTGGCAGAATATCAGCCAAATGGCATTCACTGCTCGATGGTATTCAGAGAAACTTTGGAACAGATTGTGGATTTCTTCCAACTTGCTGAACTCATCGAGATAAGGACATTACCAGTTTCACAATTCATTGAGATACACACATTGGCTGAATATCAGCCAAATAGCATTCACTGCTCGTAGGTATTCAGAGAAACTTTGGAACAGATTGTGGATTTCTTCCAACTTGCTGAACTCATCGAGATAAGGACATTACCAGTTTCACAATTCATTGAGATACACACATTGGCTGAATATCAGCCAAATAGCATTCACTGCTCGTAGGTATTCAGAGAAACTTTGGAACAGATTGTGGATTTCTTCCAACTTGCTGAACTCATCGAGATAAGGGCATTACCACTTTCTCAATTCACTGAGATACACACATTGGCAGAACATCAGCCAAATGGCATTCACTGCTCGATGGTTTTCAAAGAAACTTTGCAAACGATTGTGGATTTCTCCCAAATTGCTGAACTCATCGAGATAAGGACATTACCACTTCTTCAATTCATTGAGATTCACACATTGGCTGAATATCAGCCAAATGGCATTCACTGCTCGAAGGTATTCAGAGAAACTTTGGAACAGATTGGGTATTTCTTCCAACTTGCTGAACCCATCGAGATAAACAACTTAACGCTTTCTGATTTCATTGAGATACACTCATTGGCAGAATATCAGCCAAATGGCATTCACTCCTCGAAGGTATTCAGAGAAACTTTGGAACAGATTGTGGATATCTTCCAATTTGCTCTACTCATCGAGATAAGGACATTGCCACTTTCTCAATTCATTGAGATACACACGTTGGCAGAATATCAGCCAAATGGCATTCACTGCTCGATTGTTTTCTGAGATACTTTGGAACAGATTGTGGATTTCTTCCAAATTGCTGAACTCATCGAGATAAGGACATTACCACTTTCTCAATTCATTGAGATACACACATTGGCTGAATATCAGCCAAATAGCATTCACTGCTCGATGGTTTTCTGAGAAACTTTGGAACACATTGTGGATTTCTTCCAAATTGCTGAACTGATCGAGATAAGGACATTACCACTTTCTCAATTCATTGAGATACACACATTGGCTGAATATCAGACAAATGGCATTCACTGCTCGAAGGTATTCAGAGAAACTATGGAACAGATTGTGAATTTCTTCCAACTTTCTGAACTCATCGAGATAAGGACATTACCTCTTTCTCAATTCATTGAGATACACACATTGGCTGAATATCAGCCAAATGGCATTCACTGCTCGAAGGTATTCAGAGAAACTTTGGAACAGATTGTGGATTTCTTCCAATTTGCTGAACTCATCGAGATAAGGACATTACTAGTTTCACAATTCATTGAGATACACACATTGGCAGAATATCAGCCAAATGGCATTCACTGCTCGATGGTTTTCAGAGAAACTTCAGAACCGATTGTGGATTTCTTCCAACTTGCTGAACTCATCGAGATAAGCACTTAACCACTTTCTCATTTCATTGAGATACACACATTGGCAGAACATCAGCCAAATGGCGCTCATTGCTCGATGGTTTTCAGAGAAACTTTGGAACCGTTGGTGGATTTCTTCCATTTTGCTGAACTCATTGAGATAAGGACATTACCACTTCCACAATTCATTGAGATACACACATTGGCAGAATGTCAGCCAACTGGCGCTCGCTGCTCGATGGTTTTCAGAGAAACTTTAGAACCTATTGTGGATTTCTTCCAACTTGCTGAACTCATCGAGATAAGGTCATTGCCACTTTCTCAATTCATTGAGATACACACATTTGCAGAATATCAGCCAAATGGCATTCACTGCTCGATGGTTTTCAGAGAAACTTTGGAACAGATTGTGGATTTCTTTCAAATTGCTGAACTCATCGAGATAAGGACATTACCACTTTCTCAATTCATTGAGATACACACATTGGCTGAATATCAGCCAAATAGCATTCACTGCTCGTAGGTATTCAGAGAAACTTTGGAACAGATTGTGGATTTCTTCCATCTTGCTGAACTCATCGAGATAAGGACATTACCAGTTTCTCAATTCATTGATTCACTGCTCGATGGTATTCAGAGAAACTTTGGAACCTATTGTGGATTTCTTCCAACTTGCTGAACTCATCGAGGTAAGCACTTTACCAGTTTCTCATCTCATTGAGATTCACGCATTGACAGAATATCAGCTAAATGGCTTTTACTGCTCGAAGGTATTCAGAGAAATTTTGGAACAGATTGTGGATTTCTTCCAACTTGCTGAACTCATCGAGATAAGGGCATTACCACTTTCTCAATTCACTGAGATACACACATTGGCAGAATATCAGCCAAATGGCATTCACTGCTCGATGGTTTTCAGAGAAACTTTGGAACCGATTGTGGATTTCTCCCAAATTGCTGAACTCATCGAGAAAAGGACATTACCACTTCTTCAATTCATTGAGATTCACACATTGGCTGAATATCAGCCAAATGGCATTCACTGCTCGAAGGTATTCAGAGAAACTTTGGAACAGATTGGGTGTTTCTTCCAACTTGCTGAACCCATCGAGATAAACAACTTAACGCTTTCTGATTTCATTGAGATACACTCATTGGCAGAATATTGGACAAATGGCATTCACGGCTCGATGGTATTCAGAGAAACTTGGGAACCGATTGTGAATTTCTTCCAAATTGCTGAACTCATCGAGATAAGCACTTGACCACTTTCTCAATTCATTGAGATACACACATTGGCAGAACATCAGCCAAATGGCGCTCACTGCTCGATGGTTATCAGAGAAACTTTGGAACCGATTGTGGATTTCTTCCAAATTGCTGAACTCATCGAGATAAGGACATTACCACTTTCTCAATTCATTGAGATACACACATTGGCAGCATATCAGCCAAATGGCATTCACTGCTCGATGGTTTTCAGAGAAACTTTGGAACCGATTGTGGATTTCTTCCAATTTGCTGAACTCGTCGAGATAAGGACATTACCACTTTCTCAATTCATTGAGATACACACATTGGCAGAATATCAGCAAAATGGCATTCACTGCTCGATGGATTTCAGAGAAACTTTGGAACCGATTGTGGATTTCGTCCAACTTGCTGAACTCATCGAGATAAGGACATTACCACTTTCTCAATTCATTGAGATACACACATTGGCTGAATATCAGCCAAATGGCATTCACTCCTCGAAGGTATTCAGAGAAACTTTGGAACAGATTGTGGATATCTTCCAATTTGCTGTACTCATCGAGATAAAAACATTGCCACTTTCTCAATTCATTGAGATTCACTCGTTGGTAGAATATCAGCCAAATGGAATTCACTGCTCGATGGTTTTCTGAGACACTTTGGAACAGATTGTGGATTTCTTCCAAATTGCTGAACTCATCGAGATAAGGACATTACCACTTTCTCAATTCATTGAGATACACACATTGGCTGAATATCAGCCAAATAGCATTCACTGCTCGATGGTTTTCTGAGAAAATTTGGAACAGATTGTGGATTTCTTCCAACTTGCTGAACTCATCGAGATAAGGACATCACCAGTTTATCAATTCATTGAGATACACACATTGGCTGAATATCAGCCAAATGGCATTCACTGCTCGAAGGTTGTCAGAGAAAGTTTGGAACCGATTGTGGATTTCTTCCAAATTGCTGAACTCATCGAGATAAGGACATTACCACTTTCTCAATTCATTGAGATACACACATTGGCTGAATATCAGACAAATGGCATTCACTGCTCGAAGGTATTCAGAGAAACTTTGGAACAGATTGTGAATTTCTTCCAACTTTCTGAACTAATCGAGATAAGGACATTACCTCTTTCTCAATTCATTGAGATACACACATTGGCTGAATATCAGCCAAATGGCATTCACTGCTCGAAGGTATTCAGAGAAACTTTGGAACAGATTGTGGATTTCTTCCAATTTTCTGATCTCATCGAGATAAGGACATTACCACTTTCTCAATTCATTGAGATACACACTTTGGCAGAATATCAGCCAAATGGCATTCACGTCTCGATGGTTTTCAGAGAAACTTTGGAACCGATTGTGGATTTGTTCCAAATTGCTGAACTCATCGAGATAAGGACATTACCACTTTCTCAATTCATTGAGATACACACATTGGCTGAATATCAGCCAAATGGCATTCACTGCCCGAAGGTATTCAGAGAAACTTTGGAACAGATTGTGGATTTCTTCCAACTTGCTGAACTCATCGAGATAAGGACATTACCAGTTTCACAATTCATTGAGATACACACATTTGCAGAATATCAGCCAAATGGCATTCACTGCTCGATGGTTTTCAGAGAAACTTTAGAACCGAATGTGGATTTCTTCCAACTTCCTGAACTCATCGAGATAAGCACTTAACCACTTGCTCATTTCATTGAGATACACACATTGGCAGAACATCAGCCAAATAGCGCTCATTGCTCGATGGTTTTCAGAGAAACTTTGGAACCGTTTGTGGATTTGTTCCATTTTGCTAAACTCATTGAGATAAGGACATTACCACTTCCACAATTCATTGAGATACACACATTGGCAGAATATCAGCCAAACGGCATTCACTGCTCGATGGTTTTCAGGGAAACTTTGGAACAGATTGTGGATTTCTTCCAACTTGCTGAACTCATCGAGATAAGGACATTACCAGTTTCTCAATTCATTGAGATACACACATTGGCAGAATATCAGCCAAATGGGATTCACTGCTCGATGGATTTCAGAGAAACTTTGGAACCTATTGTAGATTTCTTCCAACTTGCTGAACTCATCGAGGTAAGCACTTTACCAGTTTCTCATCTCATTGAGATTCACGCATTGACAGAATATCAGCTAAATGGCTTTTACTGCTCGAAGGTATTCAGAGAAATTTTGGAACAGATTGTGGATTTCTTCCAACTTGCTGAACTCATCGAGATAAGGACATTACCACTTTCTCAATTCACTGAGATACACACATTGGCAGAATATCAGCCAAATGGCATTCACTGCTCGATGGTATTCAGAGAAACTTTGGAACAGATTGTGGATTTCTTCCAACTTGCTGAACTCATCGAGATAAGGACATTACCAGTTTCACAATTCATTGAGATACACACATTGGCTGAATATCAGCCAAATAGCATTCACTGCTCGTAGGTATTCAGAGAAACTTTGGAACAGATTGTGGATTTCTTCCAACTTGCTGAACTCATCGAGATAAGGGCATTACCACTTTCTCAATTCACTGAGATACACACATTGGCAGAACATCAGCCAAATGGCATTCACTGCTCGATGGTTTTCAAAGAAACTTTGCAAACGATTGTGGATTTCTCCCAAATTGCTGAACTCATCGAGATAAGGACATTACCACTTCTTCAATTCATTGAGATTCACACATTGGCTGAATATCAGCCAAATGGCATTCACTGCTCGAAGGTATTCAGAGAAACTTTGGAACAGATTGGGTATTTCTTCCAACTTGCTGAACCCATCGAGATAAACAACTTAACGCTTTCTGATTTCATTGAGATACACTCATTGGCAGAATATCAGCCAAATGGCATTCACTCCTCGAAGGTATTCAGAGAAACTTTGGAACAGATTGTGGATATCTTCCAATTTGCTCTACTCATCGAGATAAGGACATTGCCACTTTCTCAATTCATTGAGATACACACGTTGGCAGAATATCAGCCAAATGGCATTCACTGCTCGATTGTTTTCTGAGATACTTTGGAACAGATTGTGGATTTCTTCCAAATTGCTGAACTCATCGAGATAAGGACATTACCACTTTCTCAATTCATTGAGATACACACATTGGCTGAATATCAGCCAAATAGCATTCACTGCTCGAAGGTATTCAGAGAAACTTTGGAACAGATTGTGGATTTCTTCCAATTTGCTGAACTCATCGAGATAAGGACATTACCTCTTACTCAATTCATTGAGATACACACATTGGCTGAATATCAGCCAAACAGCATTCACTGCCCGAAGGTATTCAGAGAAACTTTGGAACAGATTGTGGATTTCTTCCAACTTGCTGAACTCATCGAGATAAGGACATTACTAGTTTCACAATTCATTGAGATACACACATTGGCAGAATATCAGCCAAATGGCATTCACTGCTCGATGGTTTTCAGAGAAACTTCAGAACCGATTGTGGATTTCTTCCAACTTGCTGAACTCATCGAGATAAGCACTTAACCACTTTCTCATTTCATTGAGATACACACATTGGCAGAACATCAGCCAAATGGCGCTCATTGCTCGATGGTTTTCAGAGAAACTTTGGAACCGTTGGTGGATTTCTTCCATTTTGCTGAACTCATTGAGATAAGGACATTACCACTTCCACAATTCATTGAGATACACACATTGGCAGAATGTCAGCCAACTGGCGCTCGCTGCTCGATGGTTTTCAGAGAAACTTTAGAACCGTTTGTGGATTTCTTCCAACTTGCTGAACTCATCGAGATAAGGTCATTGCCACTTTCTCAATTCATTGAGATACACACATTGGCTGAATATCAGCCAAATAGCATTCACTGCTCGATGGTTTTCAGAGAAACTTTGGAACAGATTGGGTATTTCTTCCAACTTGCTGAACCCATCGAGATAAACAACTTAACGCTTTCTGATTTCATTGAGATACACTCATTGGCAGAATATCAGCCAAATGGCATTCACTCCTCGAAGGTATTCAGAGAAACTTTGGAACAGATTGTGGATATCTTCCAATTTGCTCTACTCATCGAGATAAGGACATTGCCACTTTCTCAATTCATTGAGATACACACGTTGGCAGAATATCAGCCAAATGGCATTCACTGCTCGATTGTTTTCTGAGATACTTTGGAACAGATTGTGGATTTCTTCCAAATTGCTGAACTCATCGAGATAAGGACATTACCACTTTCTCAATTCATTGAGATACACACATTGGCTGAATATCAGCCAAATAGCATTCACTGCTCGATGGTTTTCTGAGAAACTTTGGAACACATTGTGGATTTCTTCCAAATTGCTGAACTGATCGAGATAAGGACATTACCACTTTCTCAATTCATTGAGATACACACATTGGCTGAATATCAGACAAATGGCATTCACTGCTCGAAGGTATTCAGAGAAACTTTGGAACAGATTGTGAATTTCTTCCAACTTTCTGAACTCATCGAGATAAGGACATTACCTCTTTCTCAATTCATTGAGATACACACATTGGCTGAATATCAGCCAAATGGCATTCACTGCTCGAAGGTATTCAGAGAAACTTTGGAACAGATTGTGGATTTCTTCCAATTTGCTGAACTCATCGAGATAAGGACATTACCTATTGTGGATTTCTTCCAATTTGCTGAACTCATCGAGATAAGGACATTTACCTCTTACTCAATTCATTTTTTTAGATACACAGCATTCACTGCCCGAAGGTATTCAGAGAAACTTTGGAACAGATTGTGGATTTCTTCCAACTTGCTGAACTCATCGAGATAAGGACATTACTAGTTTCACAATTCATTGAGATACACACATTGGCAGAATATCAGCCAAATGGCATTCACTGCTCGATGGTTTTCAGAGAAACTTCAGAACCGATTGTGGATTTCTTCCAACTTGCTGAACTCATCGAGATAAGCACTTAACCACTTTCTCATTTCTTTGAGATACACACATTGGCAGAACATCAGCCAAATGGCGCTCATTGCTCGATGGTTTTCAGAGAATCTTTGGAACCGTTGGTGGATTTCTTCCATTTTGCTGAACTCATTGAGATAAGGACATTACCACTTCCACAATTCATTGAGATACACACATTGGCAGAATGTCAGCCAACTGGCGCTCGCTGCTCGATGGTTTTCAGAGAAACTTTAGAACCTATTGTGGATTTCTTCCAACTTGCTGAACTCATCGAGATAAGGTCATTGCCACTTTCTCAATTCATTGAGATACACACATTTGCAGAATATCAGCCAAATGGCATTCACTGCTCGATGGTTTTCAGAGAAACTTTGGAACAGATTGTGGATTTCTTTCAAATTGCTGAACTCATCGAGATAAGGACATCACCACTTTCTCAATTCATTGAGATACACACATTGGCTGAATATCAGCCAAATAGCATTCACTGCTCGTAGGTATTCAGAGAAACTTTGGAACAGATTGTGGATTTCTTCCATCTTGCTGAACTCATCGAGATAAGGACATTACCAGTTTCTCAATTCATTGAGATACACACATTGGCAGAATATCAGCCAAATGGGATTCACTGCTCGATGGTATTCAGAGAAACTTTGGAACCTATTGTGGATTTCTTCCAACTTGCTGAACTCATCGAGGTAAGCACTTTACCAGTTTCTCATCTCATTGAGATTCACGCATTGACAGAATATCAGCTAAATGGCTTTTACTGCTCGAAGGTATTCAGAGAAATTTTGGAACAGATTGTGGATTTCTTCCAACTTGCTGAACTCATCGAGATAAGGGCATTACCACTTTCTCAATTCACTGAGATACACACATTGGCAGAATATCAGCCAAATGGCATTCACTGCTCGATGGTTTTCAGAGAAACTTTGGAACCGATTGTGGATTTCTCCCAAATTGCTGAACTCATCGAGAAAAGGACATTACCACTTCTTCAATTCATTGAGATTCACACATTGGCTGAATATCAGCCAAATGGCATTCACTGCTCGAAGGTATTCAGAGAAACTTTGGAACAGATTGGGTGTTTCTTCCAACTTGCTGAACCCATCGAGATAAACAACTTAACGCTTTCTGATTTCATTGAGATACACTCATTGGCAGAATATTGGACAAATGGCATTCACGGCTCGATGGTATTCAGAGAAACTTGGGAACCGATTGTGAATTTCTTCCAAATTGCTGAACTCATCGAGATAAGCACTTGACCACTTTCTCAATTCATTGAGATACACACATTGGCAGAACATCAGCCAAATGGCGCTCACTGCTCGATGGTTATCAGAGAAACTTTGGAACCGATTGTGGATTTCTTCCAATTTGCTGAACTCGTCGAGATAAGGACATTACCACTTTCTCAATTCATTGAGATACACACATTGGCAGAATATCAGCAAAATGGCATTCACTGCTCGATGGATTTCAGAGAAACTTTGGAACCGATTGTGGATTTCGTCCAACTTGCTGAACTCATCGAGATAAGGACATTACCACTTTCTCAATTCATTGAGATACACACATTGGCTGAATATCAGCCAAATGGCATTCACTCCTCGAAGGTATTCAGAGAAACTTTGGAACAGATTGTGGATATCTTCCAATTTGCTGTACTCATCGAGATAAAAACATTGCCACTTTCTCAATTCATTGAGATTCACTCGTTGGTAGAATATCAGCCAAATGGAATTCACTGCTCGATGGTTTTCTGAGACACTTTGGAACAGATTGTGGATTTCTTCCAAATTGCTGAACTCATCGAGATAAGGACATTACCACTTTCTCAATTCATTGAGATACACACATTGGCTGAATATCAGCCAAATAGCATTCACTGCTCGATGGTTTTCTGAGAAAATTTGGAACAGATTGTGGATTTCTTCCAACTTGCTGAACTCATCGAGATAAGGACATCACCAGTTTATCAATTCATTGAGATACACACATTGGCTGAATATCAGCCAAATGGCATTCACTGCTCGAAGGTTGTCAGAGAAAGTTTGGAACCGATTGTGGATTTCTTCCAAATTGCTGAACTCATCGAGATAAGGACATTACCACTTTCTCAATTCATTGAGATACACACATTGGCTGAATATCAGACAAATGGCATTCACTGCTCGAAGGTATTCAGAGAAACTTTGGAACAGATTGTGAATTTCTTCCAACTTTCTGAACTAATCGAGATAAGGACATTACCTCTTTCTCAATTCATTGAGATACACACATTGGCTGAATATCAGCCAAATGGCATTCACTGCTCGAAGGTATTCAGAGAAACTTTGGAACAGATTGTGGATTTCTTCCAATTTTCTGATCTCATCGAGATAAGGACATTACCACTTTCTCAATTCATTGAGATACACACTTTGGCAGAATATCAGCCAAATGGCATTCACGTCTCGATGGTTTTCAGAGAAACTTTGGAACCGATTGTGGATTTGTTCCAAATTGCTGAACTCATCGAGATAAGGACATTACCACTTTCTCAATTCATTGAGATACACACATTGGCTGAATATCAGCCAAATGGCATTCACTGCCCGAAGGTATTCAGAGAAACTTTGGAACAGATTGTGGATTTCTTCCAACTTGCTGAACTCATCGAGATAAGGACATTACCAGTTTCACAATTCATTGAGATACACACATTTGCAGAATATCAGCCAAATGGCATTCACTGCTCGATGGTTTTCAGAGAAACTTTAGAACCGATTGTGGATTTCTTCCAACTTCCTGAACTCATCGAGATAAGCACTTAACCACTTGCTCATTTCATTGAGATACACACATTGGCAGAACATCAGCCAAATGGCGCTCATTGCTCGATGGTTTTCAGAGAAACTTTGGAACCGTTTGTGGATTTGTTCCATTTTGCTAAACTCATTGAGATAAGGACATTACCACTTCCACAATTCATTGAGATACACACATTGGCAGAATATCAGCCAAACGGCATTCACTGCTCGATGGTTTTCAGGGAAACTTTGGAACAGATTGTGGATTTCTTCCAACTTGCTGAACTCATCGAGATAAGGACATTACCAGTTTCTCAATTCATTGAGATACACACATTGGCAGAATATCAGCCAAATGGGATTCACTGCTCGATGGATTTCAGAGAAACTTTGGAACCTATTGTAGATTTCTTCCAACTTGCTGAACTCATCGAGGTAAGCACTTTACCAGTTTCTCATCTCATTGAGATTCACGCATTGACAGAATATCAGCTAAATGGCTTTTACTGCTCGAAGGTATTCAGAGAAATTTTGGAACAGATTGTGGATTTCTTCCAACTTGCTGAACTCATCGAGATAAGGACATTACCACTTTCTCAATTCACTGAGATACACACATTGGCAGAATATCAGCCAAATGGCATTCACTGCTCGATGGTATTCAGAGAAACTTTGGAACAGATTGTGGATTTCTTCCAACTTGCTGAACTCATCGAGATAAGGACATTACCAGTTTCACAATTCATTGAGATACACACATTGGCTGAATATCAGCCAAATAGCATTCACTGCTCGTAGGTATTCAGAGAAACTTTGGAACAGATTGTGGATTTCTTCCAACTTGCTGAACTCATCGAGATAAGGACATTACCAGTTTCACAATTCATTGAGATACACACATTGGCTGAATATCAGCCAAATAGCATTCACTGCTCGTAGGTATTCAGAGAAACTTTGGAACAGATTGTGGATTTCTTCCAACTTGCTGAACTCATCGAGATAAGGGCATTACCACTTTCTCAATTCACTGAGATACACACATTGGCAGAACATCAGCCAAATGGCATTCACTGCTCGATGGTTTTCAAAGAAACTTTGCAAACGATTGTGGATTTCTCCCAAATTGCTGAACTCATCGAGATAAGGACATTACCACTTCTTCAATTCATTGAGATTCACACATTGGCTGAATATCAGCCAAATGGCATTCACTGCTCGAAGGTATTCAGAGAAACTTTGGAACAGATTGGGTATTTCTTCCAACTTGCTGAACCCATCGAGATAAACAACTTAACGCTTTCTGATTTCATTGAGATACACTCATTGGCAGAATATCAGCCAAATGGCATTCACTCCTCGAAGGTATTCAGAGAAACTTTGGAACAGATTGTGGATATCTTCCAATTTGCTCTACTCATCGAGATAAGGACATTGCCACTTTCTCAATTCATTGAGATACACACGTTGGCAGAATATCAGCCAAATGGCATTCACTGCTCGATTGTTTTCTGAGATACTTTGGAACAGATTGTGGATTTCTTCCAAATTGCTGAACTCATCGAGATAAGGACATTACCACTTTCTCAATTCATTGAGATACACACATTGGCTGAATATCAGCCAAATAGCATTCACTGCTCGATGGTTTTCTGAGAAACTTTGGAACACATTGTGGATTTCTTCCAAATTGCTGAACTGATCGAGATAAGGACATTACCACTTTCTCAATTCATTGAGATACACACATTGGCTGAATATCAGACAAATGGCATTCACTGCTCGAAGGTATTCAGAGAAACTATGGAACAGATTGTGAATTTCTTCCAACTTTCTGAACTCATCGAGATAAGGACATTACCTCTTTCTCAATTCATTGAGATACACACATTGGCTGAATATCAGCCAAATGGCATTCACTGCTCGAAGGTATTCAGAGAAACTTTGGAACAGATTGTGGATTTCTTCCAATTTGCTGAACTCATCGAGATAAGGACATTACTAGTTTCACAATTCATTGAGATACACACATTGGCAGAATATCAGCCAAATGGCATTCACTGCTCGATGGTTTTCAGAGAAACTTCAGAACCGATTGTGGATTTCTTCCAACTTGCTGAACTCATCGAGATAAGCACTTAACCACTTTCTCATTTCATTGAGATACACACATTGGCAGAACATCAGCCAAATGGCGCTCATTGCTCGATGGTTTTCAGAGAAACTTTGGAACCGTTGGTGGATTTCTTCCATTTTGCTGAACTCATTGAGATAAGGACATTACCACTTCCACAATTCATTGAGATACACACATTGGCAGAATGTCAGCCAACTGGCGCTCGCTGCTCGATGGTTTTCAGAGAAACTTTAGAACCTATTGTGGATTTCTTCCAACTTGCTGAACTCATCGAGATAAGGTCATTGCCACTTTCTCAATTCATTGAGATACACACATTTGCAGAATATCAGCCAAATGGCATTCACTGCTCGATGGTTTTCAGAGAAACTTTGGAACAGATTGTGGATTTCTTTCAAATTGCTGAACTCATCGAGATAAGGACATTACCACTTTCTCAATTCATTGAGATACACACATTGGCTGAATATCAGCCAAATAGCATTCACTGCTCGTAGGTATTCAGAGAAACTTTGGAACAGATTGTGGATTTCTTCCATCTTGCTGAACTCATCGAGATAAGGACATTACCAGTTTCTCAATTCATTGAGATACACACATTGGCAGAATATCAGCCAAATGGGATTCACTGCTCGATGGTATTCAGAGAAACTTTGGAACCTATTGTGGATTTCTTCCAACTTGCTGAACTCATCGAGGTAAGCACTTTACCAGTTTCTCATCTCATTGAGATTCACGCATTGACAGAATATCAGCTAAATGGCTTTTACTGCTCGAAGGTATTCAGAGAAATTTTGGAACAGATTGTGGATTTCTTCCAACTTACTGAACTCATCGAGATAAGGGCATTACCACTTTCTCAATTCACTGAGATACACACATTGGCAGAATATCAGCCAAATGGCATTCACTGCTCGATGGTTTTCAGAGAAACTTTGGAACCGATTGTGGATTTCTCCCAAATTGCTGAACTCATCGAGAAAAGGACATTACCACTTCTTCAATTCATTGAGATTCACACATTGGCTGAATATCAGCCAAATGGCATTCACTGCTCGAAGGTATTCAGAGAAACTTTGGAACAGATTGGGTGTTTCTTCCAACTTGCTGAACCCATCGAGATAAACAACTTAACGCTTTCTGATTTCATTGAGATACACTCATTGGCAGAATATTGGACAAATGGCATTCACGGCTCGATGGTATTCAGAGAAACTTGGGAACCGATTGTGAATTTCTTCCAAATTGCTGAACTCATCGAGATAAGCACTTGACCACTTTCTCAATTCATTGAGATACACACATTGGCAGAACATCAGCCAAATGGCGCTCACTGCTCGATGGTTATCAGAGAAACTTTGGAACCGATTGTGGATTTCTTCCAAATTGCTGAACTCATCGAGATAAGGACATTACCACTTTCTCAATTCATTGAGATACACACATTGGCAGCATATCAGCCAAATGGCATTCACTGCTCGATGGTTTTCAGAGAAACTTTGGAACCGATTGTGGATTTCTTCCAATTTGCTGAACTCGTCGAGATAAGGACATTACCACTTTCTCAATTCATTGAGATACACACATTGGCAGAATATCAGCAAAATGGCATTCACTGCTCGATGGATTTCAGAGAAACTTTGGAACCGATTGTGGATTTCGTCCAACTTGCTGAACTCATCGAGATAAGGACATTACCACTTTCTCAATTCATTGAGATACACACATTGGCTGAATATCAGCCAAATGGCATTCACTCCTCGAAGGTATTCAGAGAAACTTTGGAACAGATTGTGGATATCTTCCAATTTGCTGTACTCATCGAGATAAAAACATTGCCACTTTCTCAATTCATTGAGATTCACTCGTTGGTAGAATATCAGCCAAATGGAATTCACTGCTCGATGGTTTTCTGAGACACTTTGGAACAGATTGTGGATTTCTTCCAAATTGCTGAACTCATCGAGATAAGGACATTACCACTTTCTCAATTCATTGAGATACACACATTGGCTGAATATCAGCCAAATAGCATTCACTGCTCGATGGTTTTCTGAGAAAATTTGGAACAGATTGTGGATTTCTTCCAACTTGCTGAACTCATCGAGATAAGGACATCACCAGTTTATCAATTCATTGAGATACACACATTGGCTGAATATCAGCCAAATGGCATTCACTGCTCGAAGGTTGTCAGAGAAAGTTTGGAACCGATTGTGGATTTCTTCCAAATTGCTGAACTCATCGAGATAAGGACATTACCACTTTCTCAATTCATTGAGATACACACATTGGCTGAATATCAGACAAATGGCATTCACTGCTCGAAGGTATTCAGAGAAACTTTGGAACAGATTGTGAATTTCTTCCAACTTTCTGGACTAATCGAGATAAGGACATTACCTCTTTCTCAATTCATTGAGATACACACATTGGCTGAATATCAGCCAAATGGCATTCACTGCTCGAAGGTATTCAGAGAAACTTTGGAACAGATTGTGGATTTCTTCCAATTTTCTGATCTCATCGAGATAAGGACATTACCACTTTCTCAATTCATTGAGATACACACTTTGGCAGAATATCAGCCAAATGGCATTCACGTCTCGATGGTTTTCAGAGAAACTTTGGAACCGATTGTGGATTTGTTCCAAATTGCTGAACTCATCGAGATAAGGACATTACCACTTTCTCAATTCATTGAGATACACACATTGGCTGAATATCAGCCAAATGGCATTCACTGCCCGAAGGTATTCAGAGAAACTTTGGAACAGATTGTGGATTTCTTCCAACTTGCTGAACTCATCGAGATAAGGACATTACCAGTTTCACAATTCATTGAGATACACACATTTGCAGAATATCAGCCAAATGGCATTCACTGCTCGATGGTTTTCAGAGAAACTTTAGAACCGAATGTGGATTTCTTCCAACTTCCTGAACTCATCGAGATAAGCACTTAACCACTTGCTCATTTCATTGAGATACACACATTGGCAGAACATCAGCCAAATAGCGCTCATTGCTCGATGGTTTTCAGAGAAACTTTGGAACCGTTTGTGGATTTGTTCCATTTTGCTAAACTCATTGAGATAAGGACATTACCACTTCCACAATTCATTGAGATACACACATTGGCAGAATATCAGCCAAACGGCATTCACTGCTCGATGGTTTTCAGGGAAACTTTGGAACAGATTGTGGATTTCTTCCAACTTGCTGAACTCATCGAGATAAGGACATTACCACTTTCTCAATTCATTGAGATACACACATTGGCAGAATATCAGCCAAATGGGATTCACTGCTCGATGGATTTCAGAGAAACTTTGGAACCTATTGTAGATTTCTTCCAACTTGCTGAACTCATCGAGGTAAGCACTTTACCAGTTTCTCATCTCATTGAGATTCACGCATTGACAGAATATCAGCTAAATGGCTTTTACTGCTCGAAGGTATTCAGAGAAATTTTGGAACAGATTGTGGATTTCTTCCAACTTGCTGAACTCATCGAGATAAGGACATTACCACTTTCTCAATTCACTGAGATACACACATTGGCAGAATATCAGCCAAATGGCATTCACTGCTCGATGGTATTCAGAGAAACTTTGGAACAGATTGTGGATTTCTTCCAACTTGCTGAACTCATCGAGATAAGGACATTACCAGTTTCACAATTCATTGAGATACACACATTGGCTGAATATCAGCCAAATAGCATTCACTGCTCGTAGGTATTCAGAGAAACTTTGGAACAGATTGTGGATTTCTTCCAACTTGCTGAACTCATCGAGATAAGGGCATTACCACTTTCTCAATTCACTGAGATACACACATTGGCAGAACATCAGCCAAATGGCATTCACTGCTCGATGGTTTTCAAAGAAACTTTGCAAACGATTGTGGATTTCTCCCAAATTGCTGAACTCATCGAGATAAGGACATTACCACTTCTTCAATTCATTGAGATTCACACATTGGCTGAATATCAGCCAAATGGCATTCACTGCTCGAAGGTATTCAGAGAAACTTTGGAACAGATTGGGTATTTCTTCCAACTTGCTGAACCCATCGAGATAAACAACTTAACGCTTTCTGATTTCATTGAGATACACTCATTGGCAGAATATCAGCCAAATGGCATTCACTCCTCGAAGGTATTCAGAGAAACTTTGGAACAGATTGTGGATATCTTCCAATTTGCTCTACTCATCGAGATAAGGACATTGCCACTTTCTCAATTCATTGAGATACACACGTTGGCAGAATATCAGCCAAATGGCATTCACTGCTCGATTGTTTTCTGAGATACTTTGGAACAGATTGTGGATTTCTTCCAAATTGCTGAACTCATCGAGATAAGGACATTACCACTTTCTCAATTCATTGAGATACACACATTGGCTGAATATCAGCCAAATAGCATTCACTGCTCGATGGTTTTCTGAGAAACTTTGGAACACATTGTGGATTTCTTCCAAATTGCTGAACTCATCGAGATAAGGACATTACCACTTTCTCAATTCATTGAGATACACACATTGGCTGAATATCAGACAAATGGCATTCACTGCTCGAAGGTATTCAGAGAAACTTTGGAACAGATTGTGGATTTCTTCCAATTTGCTGAACTCATCGAGATAAGGACATTACCTCTTACTCAATTCATTGAGATACACACATTGGCTGAATATCAGCCAAACAGCATTCACTGCCCGAAGGTATTCAGAGAAACTTTGGAACAGATTGTGGATTTCTTCCAACTTGCTGAACTCATCGAGATAAGGACATTACTAGTTTCACAATTCATTGAGATACACACATTGGCAGAATATCAGCCAAATGGCATTCACTGCTCGATGGTTTTCAGAGAAACTTCAGAACCGATTGTGGATTTCTTCCAACTTGCTGAACTCATCGAGATAAGCACTTAACCACTTTCTCATTTCATTGAGATACACACATTGGCAGAACATCAGCCAAATGGCGCTCATTGCTCGATGGTTTTCAGAGAAACTTTGGAACCGTTGGTGGATTTCTTCCATTTTGCTGAACTCATTGAGATAAGGACATTACCACTTCCACAATTCATTGAGATACACACATTGGCAGAATGTCAGCCAACTGGCGCTCGCTGCTCGATGGTTTTCAGAGAAACTTTAGAACCGTTTGTGGATTTCTTCCAACTTGCTGAACTCATCGAGATAAGGTCATTGCCACTTTCTCAATTCATTGAGATACACACATTGGCTGAATATCAGCCAAATAGCATTCACTGCTCGATGGTTTTCAGAGAAACTTTGGAACAGATTGTGGATTTCTTCCATCTTGCTGAACTCATCGAGATAAGGACATTACCAGTTTCTCAATTCATTGAGATACACACATTGGCAGAATATCAGCCAAATGGGATTCACTGCTCGATGGTATTCAGAGAAACTTTGGAACCTATTGTGGATTTCTTCCAACTTGCTGAACTCATCGAGGTAAGCACTTTACCAGTTTCTCATCTCATTGAGATTCACGCATTGACAGAATATCAGCTAAATGGCTTTTACTGCTCGAAGGTATTCAGAGAAATTTTGGAACAGATTGTGGATTTCTTCCAACTTGCTGAACTCATCGAGATAAGGGCATTACCACTTTCTCAATTCACTGAGATACACACATTGGCAGAATATCAGCCAAATGGCATTCACTGCTCGATGGTTTTCAGAGAAACTTTGGAACCGATTGTGGATTTCTCCCAAATTGCTGAACTCATCGAGAAAAGGACATTACCACTTCTTCAATTCATTGAGATTCACACATTGGCTGAATATCAGCCAAATGGCATTCACTGCTCGAAGGTATTCAGAGAAACTTTGGAACAGATTGGGTGTTTCTTCCAACTTGCTGAACCCATCGGGATAAACAACTTAACGCTTTCTGATTTCATTGAGATACACTCATTGGCAGAATATTGGACAAATGGCATTCACGGCTCGATGGTATTCAGAGAAACTTGGGAACCGATTGTGAATTTCTTCCAAATTGCTAAACTCATCGAGATAAGCACTTGACCACTTTCTCAATTCATTGAGATACACACATTGGCAGAACATCAGCCAAGTGGCGCTCACTGCTCGATGGTTATCAGAGAAACTTTGGAACCGATTGTGGATTTCTTCCAAATTGCTGAACTCATCGAGATAAGGACATTACCACTTTCTCAATTCATTGAGATACACACATTGGCAGCATATCAGCCAAATGGCATTCACTGCTCGATGGTTTTCAGAGAAACTTTGGAACCGATTGTGGATTTCTTCCAATTTGCTGAACTCGTCGAGATAAGGACATTACCACTTTCTCAATTCATTGAGATACACACATTGGCAGAATATCAGCAAAATGGCATTCACTGCTCGATGGATTTCAGAGAAACTTTGGAACCGATTGTGGATTTCATCCAACTTGCTGAACTCATCGAGATAAGGACATTACCACTTTGTCAATTCATTGAGATACACACATTGGCTGAATATCAGCCAAATGGCATTCACTCCTCGAAGGTATTCAGAGAAACTTTGGAACAGATTGTGGATATCTTCCAATTTGCTGTACTCATCGAGATAAAAACATTGCCACTTTCTCAATTCATTGAGATTCACTCGTTGGTAGAATATCAGCCAAATGGAATTCACTGCTCGATGGTTTTCTGAGACACTTTGGAACAGATTGTGGATTTCTTCCAAATTGCTGAACTCATCGAGATAAGGACATTACCACTTTCTCAATTCATTGAGATACACAGATTGGCTGAATATCAGCCAAATGGCATTCACTGCTCGAAGGTATTCAGAGAAACTTTGGAACAGATTTGGTATTTCTTCCAACTTGCTGAACCCATCGAGATAAACAACTTAACACTTTCTCATTTCATTGAGATACACTCACGGGCAGAATATTAGACAAATGGCATTCACGGCTCGATGGTATTCAGAGAAACTTGGGAACCGATTGTGAATTTCTTCCAAATTGCTGAACTCATCGAGATAAGCACTTGACCACTTTCTCAATTCATTGAGATACACACATTGGCAGAACATCAGCCAAATGGCGCTCACTGCTCGATGGTTATCAGAGAAACTTTGGAACCGATTGTGGATTTCTTCCAAATTGCTGAACTCATCGAGATAAGGACATTACCACTTTCTCAATTCATTGAGATACACACATTGGCAGCATATCAGCCAAATGGCATTCACTGCTCGATGGTTTTCAGAGAAACTTTGGAACCGATTGTGGATTTCTTCCAATTTGCTGAACTCGTCGAGATAAGGACATTACCACTTTCTCAATTCATTGAGATACACACATTGGCAGAATATCAGCAAAATGGCATTCACTGCTCGATGGATTTCAGAGAAACTTTGGAACCGATTGTGGATTTCGTCCAACTTGCTGAACTCATCGAGATAAGGACATTACCACTTTCTCAATTCATTGAGATACACACATTGGCTGAATATCAGCCAAATGGCATTCACTCCTCGAAGGTATTCAGAGAAACTTTGGAACAGATTGTGGATATCTTCCAATTTGCTGTACTCATCGAGATAAAAACATTGCCACTTTCTCAATTCATTGAGATTCACTCGTTGGTAGAATATCAGCCAAATGGAATTCACTGCTCGATGGTTTTCTGAGACACTTTGGAACAGATTGTGGATTTCTTCCAAATTGCTGAACTCATCGAGATAAGGACATTACCACTTTCTCAATTCATTGAGATACACACATTGGCTGAATATCAGCCAAATAGCATTCACTGCTCGATGGTTTTCTGAGAAAATTTGGAACAGATTGTGGATTTCTTCCAACTTGCTGAACTCATCGAGATAAGGACATCACCAGTTTATCAATTCATTGAGATACACACATTGGCTGAATATCAGCCAAATGGCATTCACTGCTCGAAGGTTGTCAGAGAAAGTTTGGAACCGATTGTGGATTTCTTCCAAATTGCTGAACTCATCGAGATAAGGACATTACCACTTTCTCAATTCATTGAGATACACACATTGGCTGAATATCAGACAAATGGCATTCACTGCTCGAAGGTATTCAGAGAAACTTTGGAACAGATTGTGAATTTCTTCCAACTTTCTGAACTAATCGAGATAAGGACATTACCTCTTTCTCAATTCATTGAGATACACACATTGGCTGAATATCAGCCAAATGGCATTCACTGCTCGAAGGTATTCAGAGAAACTTTGGAACAGATTGTGGAATTCTTCCAATTTTCTGATCTCATCGAGATAAGGACATTACCACTTTCTCAATTCATTGAGATACACACTTTGGCAGAATATCAGCCAAATGGCATTCACGTCTCGATGGTTTTCAGAGAAACTTTGGAACCGATTGTGGATTTGTTCCAAATTGCTGAACTCATCGAGATAAGGACATTACCACTTTCTCAATTCATTGAGATACACACATTGGCTGAATATCAGCCAAATGGCATTCACTGCCCGAAGGTATTCAGAGAAACTTTGGAACAGATTGTGGATTTCTTCCAACTTGCTGAACTCATCGAGATAAGGACATTACCAGTTTCACAATTCATTGAGATACACACATTTGCAGAATATCAGCCAAATGGCATTCACTGCTCGATGGTTTTCAGAGAAACTTTAGAACCGAATGTGGATTTCTTCCAACTTCCTGAACTCATCGAGATAAGCACTTAACCACTTGCTCATTTCATTGAGATACACACATTGGCAGAACATCAGCCAAATAGCGCTCATTGCTCGATGGTTTTCAGAGAAACTTTGGAACCGTTTGTGGATTTGTTCCATTTTGCTAAACTCATTGAGATAAGGACATTACCACTTCCACAATTCATTGAGATACACACATTGGCAGAATATCAGCCAAACGGCATTCACTGCTCGATGGTTTTCAGGGAAACTTTGGAACAGATTGTGGATTTCTTCCAACTTGCTGAACTCATCGAGATAAGGACATTACCACTTTCTCAATTCATTGAGATACACACATTGGCAGAATATCAGCCAAATGGGATTCACTGCTCGATGGATTTCAGAGAAACTTTGGAACCTATTGTAGATTTCTTCCAACTTGCTGAACTCATCGAGGTAAGCACTTTACCAGTTTCTCATCTCATTGAGATTCACGCATTGACAGAATATCAGCTAAATGGCTTTTACTGCTCGAAGGTATTCAGAGAAATTTTGGAACAGATTGTGGATTTCTTCCAACTTGCTGAACTCATCGAGATAAGGACATTACCACTTTCTCAATTCACTGAGATACACACATTGGCAGAATATCAGCCAAATGGCATTCACTGCTCGATGGTATTCAGAGAAACTTTGGAACAGATTGTGGATTTCTTCCAACTTGCTGAACTCATCGAGATAAGGACATTACCAGTTTCACAATTCATTGAGATACACACATTGGCTGAATATCAGCCAAATAGCATTCACTGCTCGTAGGTATTCAGAGAAACTTTGGAACAGATTGTGGATTTCTTCCAACTTGCTGAACTCATCGAGATAAGGGCATTACCACTTTCTCAATTCACTGAGATACACACATTGGCAGAACATCAGCCAAATGGCATTCACTGCTCGATGGTTTTCAAAGAAACTTTGCAAACGATTGTGGATTTCTCCCAAATTGCTGAACTCATCGAGATAAGGACATTACCACTTCTTCAATTCATTGAGATTCACACATTGGCTGAATATCAGCCAAATGGCATTCACTGCTCGAAGGTATTCAGAGAAACTTTGGAACAGATTGGGTATTTCTTCCAACTTGCTGAACCCATCGAGATAAACAACTTAACGCTTTCTGATTTCATTGAGATACACTCATTGGCAGAATATCAGCCAAATGGCATTCACTCCTCGAAGGTATTCAGAGAAACTTTGGAACAGATTGTGGATATCTTCCAATTTGCTCTACTCATCGAGATAAGGACATTGCCACTTTCTCAATTCATTGAGATACACACGTTGGCAGAATATCAGCCAAATGGCATTCACTGCTCGATTGTTTTCTGAGATACTTTGGAACAGATTGTGGATTTCTTCCAAATTGCTGAACTCATCGAGATAAGGACATTACCACTTTCTCAATTCATTGAGATACACACATTGGCTGAATATCAGCCAAATAGCATTCACTGCTCGATGGTTTTCTGAGAAACTTTGGAACACATTGTGGATTTCTTCCAAATTGCTGAACTCATCGAGATAAGGACATTACCACTTTCTCAATTCATTGAGATACACACATTGGCTGAATATCAGACAAATGGCATTCACTGCTCGAAGGTATTCAGAGAAACTTTGGAACAGATTGTGGATTTCTTCCAATTTGCTGAACTCATCGAGATAAGGACATTACCTCTTACTCAATTCATTGAGATACACACATTGGCTGAATATCAGCCAAACAGCATTCACTGCCCGAAGGTATTCAGAGAAACTTTGGAACAGATTGTGGATTTCTTCCAACTTGCTGAACTCATCGAGATAAGGACATTACTAGTTTCACAATTCATTGAGATACACACATTGGCAGAATATCAGCCAAATGGCATTCACTGCTCGATGGTTTTCAGAGAAACTTCAGAACCGATTGTGGATTTCTTCCAACTTGCTGAACTCATCGAGATAAGCACTTAACCACTTTCTCATTTCATTGAGATACACACATTGGCAGAACATCAGCCAAATGGCGCTCATTGCTCGATGGTTTTCAGAGAAACTTTGGAACCGTTGGTGGATTTCTTCCATTTTGCTGAACTCATTGAGATAAGGACATTACCACTTCCACAATTCATTGAGATACACACATTGGCAGAATGTCAGCCAACTGGCGCTCGCTGCTCGATGGTTTTCAGAGAAACTTTAGAACCGTTTGTGGATTTCTTCCAACTTGCTGAACTCATCGAGATAAGGTCATTGCCACTTTCTCAATTCATTGAGATACACACATTGGCTGAATATCAGCCAAATAGCATTCACTGCTCGATGGTTTTCAGAGAAACTTTGGAACAGATTGTGGATTTCTTCCATCTTGCTGAACTCATCGAGATAAGGACATTACCAGTTTCTCAATTCATTGAGATACACACATTGGCAGAATATCAGCCAAATGGGATTCACTGCTCGATGGTATTCAGAGAAACTTTGGAACCTATTGTGGATTTCTTCCAACTTGCTGAACTCATCGAGGTAAGCACTTTACCAGTTTCTCATCTCATTGAGATTCACGCATTGACAGAATATCAGCTAAATGGCTTTTACTGCTCGAAGGTATTCAGAGAAATTTTGGAACAGATTGTGGATTTCTTCCAACTTGCTGAACTCATCGAGATAAGGGCATTACCACTTTCTCAATTCACTGAGATACACACATTGGCAGAATATCAGCCAAATGGCATTCACTGCTCGATGGTTTTCAGAGAA
Source organism: Carcharhinus amblyrhynchos (assembly GCF_965287045.1). NCBI lineage: Eukaryota > Metazoa > Chordata > Chondrichthyes > Carcharhiniformes > Carcharhinidae > Carcharhinus > Carcharhinus amblyrhynchos. The sequence continues at coordinate 65,779,453 of NC_137326.1, forward strand.
ACTTTGGAACCGATTGTGGATTTCTCCCAAATTGCTGAACTCATCGAGAAAAGGACATTACCACTTCTTCAATTCATTGAGATTCACACATTGGCTGAATATCAGCCAAATGGCATTCACTGCTCGAAGGTATTCAGAGAAACTTTGGAACAGATTGGGTGTTTCTTCCAACTTGCTGAACCCATCGGGATAAACAACTTAACGCTTTCTGATTTCATTGAGATACACTCATTGGCAGAATATTGGACAAATGGCATTCACGGCTCGATGGTATTCAGAGAAACTTGGGAACCGATTGTGAATTTCTTCCAAATTGCTAAACTCATCGAGATAAGCACTTGACCACTTTCTCAATTCATTGAGATACACACATTGGCAGAACATCAGCCAAGTGGCGCTCACTGCTCGATGGTTATCAGAGAAACTTTGGAACCGATTGTGGATTTCTTCCAAATTGCTGAACTCATCGAGATAAGGACATTACCACTTTCTCAATTCATTGAGATACACACATTGGCAGCATATCAGCCAAATGGCATTCACTGCTCGATGGTTTTCAGAGAAACTTTGGAACCGATTGTGGATTTCTTCCAATTTGCTGAACTCGTCGAGATAAGGACATTACCACTTTCTCAATTCATTGAGATACACACATTGGCAGAATATCAGCAAAATGGCATTCACTGCTCGATGGATTTCAGAGAAACTTTGGAACCGATTGTGGATTTCATCCAACTTGCTGAACTCATCGAGATAAGGACATTACCACTTTGTCAATTCATTGAGATACACACATTGGCTGAATATCAGCCAAATGGCATTCACTCCTCGAAGGTATTCAGAGAAACTTTGGAACAGATTGTGGATATCTTCCAATTTGCTGTACTCATCGAGATAAAAACATTGCCACTTTCTCAATTCATTGAGATTCACTCGTTGGTAGAATATCAGCCAAATGGAATTCACTGCTCGATGGTTTTCTGAGACACTTTGGAACAGATTGTGGATTTCTTCCAAATTGCTGAACTCATCGAGATAAGGACATTACCACTTTCTCAATTCATTGAGATACACACATTGGCTGAATATCAGCCAAATAGCATTCACTGCTCGATGGTTTTCTGAGACACTTTGGAACAGATTGTGGATTTCTTCCAACTTGCTGAACTCATCGAGATAAGGACATTACCAGTTTCTCAATTCATTGAGATACACACATTGGCTGAAAATCAGCCAAATAGCATTCACTGCTCGATGGTTTTCTGAGAAACTTTGGAACAGATTGTGGATTTCTTCCAACTTGCTGAACTCATCGAGATAAGGACATTACCAGTTTCTCAATTCATTGAGATACACACATTGGCTGAATATCAGGGAAATGGCACTCACTGCTCGATGGTTGTCAGAGAAAGTTTGGAACCGATTGTGCATTTCTTACAAATTGCTGAACTGATCGAGAAAAGGACATTACCACTTTCTCAATTCATTGAGATACACACATTGGCTGAATATCAGCCAAATGGCATTCACTGCTCGAAGGTATTCAGGAAACTTTGGAACAGATTGTGGATTTCTTCCAACTTGCTGAACTCATCGAGATAAGCACTTAACCACTTTCTCATTTCATTGAGATACACACATTGGCAGAACATCCGCCAAATGGCGCTCATTGCTCGATGGTTTTCAGAGAAACTTTGGAACCGTTTGTGGATTTGTTCCATTTTGCTAAACTCATTGAGATAAGGACATTACCACTTCCACAATTCATTGAGATACACACATTGGCAGAATATCAGCCAAATGGCATTCACTGCTCGATGGTTTTCAGAGAAACTTTGGAACAGATTGTGGATTTCTTTCAAATTGCTGAACTCATCGAGATAAGGACATTACCGCTTTCTCAATTCATTGAGATACACACATTGGCTGAATATCAGCCAAATAGCATTCACTGCTCGTAGGTATTCAGAGAAACTTTGGAACAGATTGTGGATTTCTTCCAACTTGCTGAACTCATCGAGATAAGGACATTACCACTTTCTCAATTCATTGAGATACACACATTGGCAGAATATCAGCCAAATGGGATTCACTGCTCGATGGATTTCAGAGAAACTTTGGAACCTATTGTGGATTTCTTCCAACTTGCTGAACTCATCGAGGTAAGCACTTTACCAGTTTCTCATCTCATTGAGATTCACGCATTGACAGAATATCAGCTAAATGGCTTTTACTGCTCGAAGGTATTCAGAGAAATTTTGGAACAGATTGTGGATTTCTTCCAACTTGCTGAACTCATCGAGATAAGGACATTACCACTTTCTCAATTCACTGAGATACACACATTGGCAGAATATCAGCCAAATGGCATTCACTGCTCGATGGTTTTCAGAGAAACTTTGGAACCGATTGTGGATTTCTCCCAAATTGCTGAACTCATCGAGATAAGGTCATTACCACTTCTTCAATTCATTGAGATACACACATTGGCTGAATATCAGCCAAATGGCATTCACTGCTCGAAGGTATTCAGAGAAACTTTGGAACAGATTGGGTGTTTCTTCCAACTTGCTGAACCCATCGAGATAAACAACTTAACGCTTTCTGATTTCATTCAGATACACTCATTGGCAGAATATTAGACAAATCGCATTCACGGCTCGATGGTATTCAGAGAAACTTGGGAACCGATTGTGAATTTCTTCCAAATTGCTGAACTCATCGAGATAAGCACTTGACCACTTTCTCAATTCATTGAGATACACACATTGGCAGAACATCAGCCAAATGGCGCTCACTGCTGGATGGTTTTGAGAGAAACTTTGGAACCGATTGTGGATTTCTTCCAAATTGCTGAACTCATCGAGATAAGGACATTACCACTTTCTCAATTCATTGAGATATACACATTGGCTGAATATCAGCCAAATGGCATTCACTGCTCGATGGTTTTCAGAGAAACTTTGGAACAGATTGTGGATTTCTTCCATCTTGCTGAACTCATCGAGATAAGGACATTACCAGTTTCTCAATTCATTGAGATACACACATTGGCAGAATATCAGCCAAATGGGATTCACTGCTCGATGGTATTCAGAGAAACTTTGGAACCTATTGTGGATTTCTTCCAACTTGCTGAACTCATCGAGGTAAGCACTTTACCAGTTTCTCATCTCATTGAGATTCACGCATTGACAGAATATCAGCTAAATGGCTTTTACTGCTCGAAGGTATTCAGAGAAATTTTGGAACAGATTGTGGATTTCTTCCAACTTGCTGAACTCATCGAGATAAGGGCATTACCACTTTCTCAATTCACTGAGATACACACATTGGCAGAATATCAGCCAAATGGCATTCACTGCTCGATGGTTTTCAGAGAAACTTTGGAACCGATTGTGGATTTCTCCCAAATTGCTGAACTCATCGAGAAAAGGACATTACCACTTCTTCAATTCATTGAGATTCACACATTGGCTGAAAATCAGCCAAATGGCATTCACTGCTCGAAGGTATTCAGAGAAACTTTGGAACAGATTGGGTGTTTCTTCCAATTTTCTGATCTCATCGAGATAAGGACATTACCACTTTCTCAATTCATTGAGATACACACTTTGGCAGAATATCAGCCAAATGGCATTCACGTCTCGATGGTTTTCAGAGAAACTTTGGAACCGATTGTGGATTTGTTCCAAATTGCTGAACTCATCGAGATAAGGACATTACCACTTTCTCAATTCATTGAGATACACACATTGGCTGAATATCAGCCAAATGGCATGCACTGCCCGAAGGTATTCAGAGAAACTTTGGAACAGATTGTGGATTTCTTCCAACTTGCTGAACTCATCGAGATAAGGACATTACCAGTTTCACAATTCATTGAGATACACACATTTGCAGAATATCAGCCAAATGGCATTCACTGCTCGATGGTTTTCAGAGAAACTTTAGAACCGAATGTGGATTTCTTCCAACTTCCTGAACTCATCGAGATAAGCACTTAACCACTTGCTCATTTCATTGAGATACACACATTGGCAGAACATCAGCCAAATAGCGCTCATTGCTCGATGGTTTTCAGAGAAACTTTGGAACCGTTTGTGGATTTGTTCCATTTTGCTAAACTCATTGAGATAAGGACATTACCACTTCCACAATTCATTGAGATACACACATTGGCAGAATATCTGCCAAACGGCATTCACTGCTCGATGGTTTTCAGGGAAACTTTGGAACAGATTGTGGATTTCTGCCAACTTGCTGAACTCATCGAGATAAGGACATTACCAGTTTCTCAATTCATTGAGATACACACATTGGCAGAATATCAGCCAAATGGGATTCACTGCTCGATGGATTTCAGAGAAACTTTGGAACCTATTGTAGATTTCTTCCAACTTGCTGAACTCATCGAGGTAAGCACTTTACCAGTTTCTCATCTCATTGAGATTCACGCATTGACAGAATATCAGCTAAATGGCTTTTACTGCTCGAAGGTATTCAGAGAAATTTTGGAACAGATTGTGGATTTCTTCCAACTTGCTGAACTCATCGAGATAAGGACATTACCACTTTCTCAATTCACTGAGATACACACATTGGCAGAATATCAGCCAAATGGCATTCACTGCTCGATGGTATTCAGAGAAACTTTGGAACAGATTGTGGATTTCTTCCAACTTGCTGAACTCATCGAGATAAGGACATTACCAGTTTCACAATTCATTGAGATACACACATTGGCTGAATATCAGCCAAATAGCATTCACTGCTCGTAGGTATTCAGAGAAACTTTGGAACAGATTGTGGATTTCTTCCAACTTGCTGAACTCATCGAGATAAGGGCATTACCACTTTCTCAATTCACTGAGATACACACATTGGCAGAACATCAGCCAAATGGCATTCACTGCTCGATGGTTTTCAAAGAAACTTTGCAAACGATTGTGGATTTCTCCCAAATTGCTGAACTCATCGAGATAAGGACATTACCACTTCTTCAATTCATTGAGATTCACACATTGGCTGAATATCAGCCAAATGGCATTCACTGCTCGAAGGTATTCAGAGAAACTTTGGAACAGATTGGGTATTTCTTCCAACTTGCTGAACCCATCGAGATAAACAACTTAACGCTTTCTGATTTCATTGAGATACACTCATTGGCAGAATATCAGCCAAATGGCATTCACTCCTCGAAGGTATTCAGAGAAACTTTGGAACAGATTGTGGATATCTTCCAATTTGCTCTACTCATCGAGATAAGGACATTGCCACTTTCTCAATTCATTGAGATACACACGTTGGCAGAATATCAGCCAAATGGCATTCACTGCTCGATTGTTTTCTGAGATACTTTGGAACAGATTGTGGATTTCTTCCAAATTGCTGAACTCATCGAGATAAGGACATTACCGCTTTCTCAATTCATTGAGATACACACATTGGCTGAATATCAGCCAAATAGCATTCACTGCTCGTAGGTATTCAGAGAAACTTTGGAACAGATTGTGGATTTCTTCCAACTTGCTGAACTCATCGAGATAAGGACATTACCACTTTCTCAATTCATTGAGATACACACATTGGCAGAATATCAGCCAAATGGGATTCACTGCTCGATGGATTTCAGAGAAACTTTGGAACCTATTGTGGATTTCTTCCAACTTGCTGAACTCATCGAGGTAAGCACTTTACCAGTTTCTCATCTCATTGAGATTCACGCATTGACAGAATATCAGCTAAATGGCTTTTACTGCTCGAAGGTATTCAGAGAAATTTTGGAACAGATTGTGGATTTCTTCCAACTTGCTGAACTCATCGAGATAAGGGCATTACCACTTTCTCAATTCACTGAGATACACACATTGGCAGAATATCAGCCAAATGGCATTCACTGCTCGATGGTTTTCAGAGAAACTTTGGAACCGATTGTGGATTTCTCCCAAATTGCTGAACTCATCGAGATAAGGTCATTACCACTTCTTCAATTCATTGAGATACACACATTGGCTGAATATCAGCCAAATGGCATTCACTGCTCGAAGGTATTCAGAGAAACTTTGGAACAGATTGGGTGTTTCTTCCAACTTGCTGAACCCATCGAGATAAACAACTTAACGCTTTCTGATTTCATTCAGATACACTCATTGGCAGAATATTAGACAAATCGCATTCACGGCTCGATGGTATTCAGAGAAACTTGGGAACCGATTGTGAATTTCTTCCAAATTGCTGAACTCATCGAGATAAGCACTTGACCACTTTCTCAATTCATTGAGATACACACATTGGCAGAACATCAGCCAAATGGCGCTCACTGCTGGATGGTTTTGAGAGAAACTTTGGAACCGATTGTGGATTTCTTCCAAATTGCTGAACTCATCGAGATAAGGACATTACCACTTTCTCAATTCATTGAGATATACACATTGGCTGAATATCAGCCAAATGGCATTCACTGCTCGATGGTTTTCAGAGAAACTTTGGAACAGATTGTGGATTTCTTCCATCTTGCTGAACTCATCGAGATAAGGACATTACCAGTTTCTCAATTCATTGAGATACACACATTGGCAGAATATCAGCCAAATGGCATTCACTGCTCGATGGTATTCAGAGAAACTTTGGAACCTATTGTGGATTTCTTCCAACTTGCTGAACTCATCGAGGTAAGCACTTTACCAGTTTCTCATCTCATTGAGATTCACGCATTGACAGAATATCAGCTAAATGGCTTTTACTGCTCGAAGGTATTCAGAGAAATTTTGGAACAGATTGTGGATTTCTTCCAACTTGCTGAACTCATCGAGATAAGGGCATTACCACTTTCTCAATTCACTGAGATACACACATTGGCAGAATATCAGCCAAATGGCATTCACTGCTCGATGGTTTTCAGAGAAACTTTGGAACCGATTGTGGATTTCTCCCAAATTGCTGAACTCATCGAGAAAAGGACATTACCACTTCTTCAATTCATTGAGATTCACACATTGGCTGAATATCAGCCAAATGGCATTCACTGCTCGAAGGTATTCAGAGAAACTTTGGAACAGATTGGGTGTTTCTTCCAACTTGCTGAACCCATCGAGATAAACAACTTAACGCTTTCTGATTTCATTGAGATACACTCATTGGAAGAATATTGGACAAATGGCATTCACGGCTCGATGGTATTCAGAGAAACTTGGGAACCGATTGTGAATTTCTTCCAAATTGCTGAACTCATCGAGATAAGCACATGACCACTTTCTCAATTCATTGAGATACACACATTGGCAGAACATCAGCCAAGTGGCGCTCACTGCTCGATGGTTATCAGAGAAACTTTGGAACCGATTGTGGATTTCTTCCAAATTGCTGAACTCATCGAGATAAGGACATTACCACTTTCTCAATTCATTGAGATACACACATTGGCAGCATATCAGCCAAATGGCATTCACTGCTCGATGGTTTTCAGACAAACTTTGGAACCGATTGTGGATTTCTTCCAATTTGCTGAACTCGTCGAGATAAGGACATTACCACTTTCTCAATTCATTGAGATACACACATTGGCAGAATATCAGCAAAATGGCATTCACTGCTCGATGGATTTCAGAGAAACTTTGGAACCGATTGTGGATTTCGTCCAACTTGCTGAACTCATCGAGATAAGGACATTACCACTTTCTCAATTCATTGAGATACACACATTGGCTGAATATCAGCCAAATGGCATTCACTCCTCGAAGGTATTCAGAGAAACTTTGGAACAGATTGTGGATATCTTCCAATTTGCTGTACTCATCGAGATAAAAACATTGCCACTTTCTCAATTCATTGAGATTCACTCGTTGGTAGAATATCAGCCAAATGGAATTCACTGCTCGATGGTTTTCTGAGACACTTTGGAACAGATTGTGGATTTCTTCCAAATTGCTGAACTCATCGAGATAAGGACATTACCACTTTCTCAATTCATTGAGATACACACATTGGCTGAATATCAGCCAAATAGCATTCACTGCTCGATGGTTTTCTGAGACACTTTGGAACAGATTGTGGATTTCTTCCAACTTGCTGAACTCATCGAGATAAGGACATTACCAGTTTCTCAATTCATTGAGATACACACATTGGCTGAAAATCAGCCAAATAGCATTCACTGCTCGATGGTTTTCTGAGAAACCTTGGAACAGATTGTGGATTTCTTCCAACTTGCTGAACTCATCGAGATAAGGACATTACCAGTTTCTCAATTCATTGAGATACACACATTGGCTGAATATCAGGGAAATGGCACTCACTGCTCGATGGTTGTCAGAGAAAGTTTGGAACCGATTGTGCATTTCTTACAAATTGCTGAACTGATCGAGAAAAGGACATTACCACTTTCTCAATTCATTGAGATACACACATTGGCTGAATATCAGCCAAATGGCATTCACTGCTCGAAGGTATTCAGGAAACTTTGGAACAGATTGTGGATTTCTTCCAACTTGCTGAACTCATCGAGATAAGCACTTAACCACTTTCTCATTTCATTGAGATACACACATTGGCAGAACATCCGCCAAATGGCGCTCATTGCTCGATGGTTTTCAGAGAAACTTTGGAACCGTTTGTGGATTTGTTCCATTTTGCTAAACTCATTGAGATAAGGACATTACCACTTCCACAATTCATTGAGATACACACATTGGCAGAATATCAGCCAAATGGCATTCACTGCTCGATGGTTTTCAGAGAAACTTTGGAACAGATTGTGGATTTCTTTCAAATTGCTGAACTCATCGAGATAAGGACATTACCGCTTTCTCAATTCATTGAGATACACACATTGGCTGAATATCAGCCAAATAGCATTCACTGCTCGTAGGTATTCAGAGAAACTTTGGAACAGATTGTGGATTTCTTCCAACTTGCTGAACTCATCGAGATAAGGACATTACCACTTTCTCAATTCATTGAGATACACACATTGGCAGAATATCAGCCAAATGGGATTCACTGCTCGATGGATTTCAGAGAAACTTTGGAACCTATTGTGGATTTCTTCCAACTTGCTGAACTCATCGAGGTAAGCACTTTACCAGTTTCTCATCTCATTGAGATTCACGCATTGACAGAATATCAGCTAAATGGCTTTTACTGCTCGAAGGTATTCAGAGAAATTTTGGAACAGATTGTGGATTTCTTCCAACTTGCTGAACTCATCGAGATAAGGACATTACCACTTTCTCAATTCACTGAGATACACACATTGGCAGAATATCAGCCAAATGGCATTCACTGCTCGATGGTTTTCAGAGAAACTTTGGAACCGATTGTGGATTTCTCCCAAATTGCTGAACTCATCGAGATAAGGTCATTACCACTTCTTCAATTCATTGAGATACACACATTGGCTGAATATCAGCCAAATGGCATTCACTGCTCGAAGGTATTCAGAGAAACTTTGGAACAGATTGGGTGTTTCTTCCAACTTGCTGAACCCATCGAGATAAACAACTTAACGCTTTCTGATTTCATTCAGATACACTCATTGGCAGAATATTAGACAAATCGCATTCACGGCTCGATGGTATTCAGAGAAACTTGGGAACCGATTGTGAATTTCTTCCAAATTGCTGAACTCATCGAGATAAGCACTTGACCACTTTCTCAATTCATTGAGATACACACATTGGCAGAACATCAGCCAAATGGCGCTCACTGCTGGATGGTTTTGAGAGAAACTTTGGAACCGATTGTGGATTTCTTCCAAATTGCTGAACTCATCGAGATAAGGACATTACCACTTTCTCAATTCATTGAGATATACACATTGGCTGAATATCAGCCAAATGGCATTCACTGCTCGAAGGTATTCAAGAAACTTTGGAACAGATTGTGGATTTCTTCCAATTTGCTGAACTCGTCGAGATAAGGACATTACCACTTTCTCAATTCATTGAGATACACACATTGGCAGAATATCAGCAAAATGGCATTCACTGCTCGATGGATTTCAGAGAAACTTTGGAACCGATTGTGGATTTCGTCCAACTTGCTGAACTCATCGAGATAAGGACATTACAACTTTCTCAATTCATTGAGATACACACATTGGCTGAATATCAGCCAAATGGCATTCACTCCTCGAAGGTATTCAGAGAAACTTTGGAACAGATTGTGGATATCTTCCAATTTCCTGTACTCATCGAGATAAGGACATTGCCACTTTCTCAATTCATTGAGATACACATATTGGCTGAATATCAGCCAAATGGAATTCACTGCTCGATGGTTTTCTGAGACACTTTGGAACAGATTGTGGATTTCTTCCAAATTGCTGAACTCATCGAGATAAGGACATTACCACTTTCTCAATTCATTGAGATACACACATTGGATGAATATCAGCCAAATGGCATTCACTGCCCGAAGGTATTCAGAGAAACTTTGGAACACATTGTGGATTTCTTCAAACTTGCTGAACTGATCGAGATAAGGACATTACCAGTTTCTCAATTCATTGAGATACACACATTGGCTGAATATCAGCCAAATAGCATTCACTGCTCGATGGTTTTCTGAGAAACTTTGGAACAGATTGTGGATTTCTTCCAACTTGCTGAACTCATCGAGATAAGGACATTACCAGTTTCTCAATTCATTGAGATACACACATTGGCTGAATATCAGGCAAATGGCATTCACTGCTCGATGGTTGTCAGAGAAAGTTTGGAACCGATTGTGGATTTCTTCCAAATTGCTGAACTCATCGAGAAAAGGACATTACCACTTTCTCAATTCATTGAGATACACACATTGGCTGAATATCAGACAAATGGCATTCACTGCTCGAAGGTATTCAGAGAAACTTTGGTACAGATTGTGAATTTCTTCCAACTTTCTGAACTAATCGAGATAAGGACATTACCTCTTTCTCAATTCATTGAGATACACACATTGGCAGAATATCAGCCAAATGGCATTCACTGCTCGATGGTTTTCAGAGAAACTTTGGAACCGAATGTGGATTTCTCCCAAATTGCTGTACTCATCGAGATAATTACATTACCACTTTCTCAATTCATTGAGATACACCCATAGGCTGAATATCAGCCAATTGGCATTCACTGCTCGAAGGTATTCAGAGAAACTTTGGAACAGATTGGGTATTTCTTCCAACTTGCTGAACCCATCGAGATAAACAACTTTACACTTTCTAATTTCAGTGAGATACACTCATTGGCAGAATATTAGACAAATGGCATTCACGGCTCGATGGTATTCAGAGAAACTTGGGAACCGATTGTGGATTTCTTCCAAATTGCTGAACTCATCGAGATAAGCACTTGACCACATTCTGAATTCATTGAGATACACACATTGGCTGAATATCAGCCAAATGGCATTCACTGCTCGAAGGTGTTCAAGAAATTTTGGAACAGATTGTGGATTTCTTCCAACTTGCTGAACTCATCGAGATAAGGACATTACCACGTTCTCAATTCACTGAGATACACACATTGGCAGAATATATGACAAATGGCATTCACTGCTCGATGGTTTTCAGAGAAACTTTGGAACCGATTGTGGATTTCTCCCAAATTGCTGAACTCATCGAGATAAGGACATTACCAGTTTCACAATTCATTGAGATACACACATTTGCAGAATATCAGCCAAATGGCATTCACTGCTCGATGGTTTTCAGAGAAACTTTAGAACAGATTGTGGATTTCTTCCAACTTGCTGAACTCATCGAGATAAGGACATTACCAGTTTCTCAATTCATTGAGATACACGCATTGGCAGAATATCAGCCAAATGGGATTCACTGCTCGATGGATTTCAGAGAAACTTTGGAACCTATTGTAGATTTCTTCCAACTTGCTGAACTCATCGAGGTAAGCACTTTACCAGTTTCTCATCTCATTGAGATTCACGCATTGACAGAATATCAGCTAAATGGCTTTTACTGCTCGAAGGTATTCAGAGAAATTTTGGAACAGATTGTGGATTTCTTCCAACTTGCTGAACTCATCGAGATAAGGACATTACCACTTTCTCAATTCACTGAGATACACACATTGGCAGAATATCAGCCAAATGGCATTCACTGCTCGATGGTATTCAGAGAAACTTTGGAACAGATTGTGGATTTCTTCCAACTTGCTGAACTCATCGAGATAAGGACATTACCAGTTTCACAATTCATTGAGATACACACATTGGCTGAATATCAGCCAAATAGCATTCACTGCTCGTAGGTATTCAGAGAAACTTTGGAACAGATTGTGGATTTCTTCCAACTTGCTGAACTCATCGAGATAAGGACATTACCACTTTCTCAATTCACTGAGATACACACATTGGCAGAATATCAGCCAAATGGCATTCACTGCTCGATGGTTTTCAGAGAAACTTTGGAAACGATTGTGGATTTCTCCCAAATTGCTGAACTCATCGAGATAAGGACATTACCACTTCTTCAATTCATTGAGATACACACATTGGCTGAATATCAGCCAAATGGCATTCACTGCTCGAAGGTATTCAGAGAAACTTTGGAACAGATTGGGTATTTCTTCCAACTTGCTGAACCCATCGAGATAAACAACTTAACGCTTTCTGATTTCATTGAGATACACTCATTGGCAGAATATCAGCCAAATAGCATTCACTCCTCGAAGGTATTCAGAGAAACTTTGGAACAGATTGTGGATATCTTCCAATTTGCTCTACTCATCGAGATAAGGACATTGCCACTTTCTCAATTCATTGAGATACACACGTTGGCAGAATATCAGCCAAATGGCATTCGCTGCTCGATTGTTTTCTGAGATACTTTGGAACAGATTGTGGATTTCTTCCAAATTGCTGAACTCATCGAGATAAGGACATTACCACTTTCTCAATTCATTGAGATACACACATTGGCTGAATATCAGCCAAATAGCATTCACTGCTCGATGGTTTTCTGAGAAAATTTGGAACAGATTGTGGATTTCTTCCAACTTGCTGAACTCATCGAGATAAGGACATCACCAGTTTCTCAATTCATTGAGATACACACATTGGCTGAATATCAGCCAAATGGCATTCACTGCTCGAAGGTTGTCAGAGAAAGTTTGGAACCGATTGCGGATTTCTTCCAAATTGCTGAACTCATCGAGATAAGGACATTACCACTTTCTCAATTCATTGAGATACACACATTGGCTGAATATCAGCCAAATAGCATTCACTGCTCGTAGGTATTCAGAGAAACTTTGGAACAGATTGTGGATTTCTTCCAACTTGCTGAACTCATCGAGATAAGGACATTACCAGTTTCTCAATTCATTGAGATACACACATTGGCAGAATATCAGCCAAATGGGATTCACTGCTCGATGGATTTCAGAGAAACTTTGGAACCTATTGTAGATTTCTTCCAACTTGCTGAACTCATCGAGGTAAGCACTTTACCAGTTTCTCATCTCATTGAGATTCACGCATTGACAGAATATCAGCTAAATGGCTTTTACTGCTCGAAGGTATTCAGAGAAATTTTGGAACAGATTGTGGATTTCTTCCAACTTGCTGAACTCATCGAGATAAGGACATTACCACTTTCTCAATTCACTGAGATACACACATTGGCAGAATATCAGCCAAATGGCATTCACTGCTCGATGGTATTCAGAGAAACTTTGGAACAGATTGTGGATTTCTTCCAACTTGCTGAACTCATCGAGATAAGGACATTACCAGTTTCACAATTCATTGAGATACACACATTGGCTGAATATCAGCCAAATAGCATTCACTGCTCGTAGGTATTCAGAGAAACTTTGGAACAGATTGTGGATTTCTTCCAACTTGCTGAACTCATCGAGATAAGGGCATTACCACTTTCTCAATTCACTGAGATACACACATTGGCAGAACATCAGCCAAATGGCATTCACTGCTCGATGGTTTTCAGAGAAACTTTGCAAACGTTTGTGGATTTCTCCCAAATTGCTGAACTCATCGAGATAAGGACATTACCACTTCTTCAATTCATTGAGATACACACATTGGCTGAATATCAGCCAAATGGCATTCACTGCTCGAAGGTATTCAGAGAAACTTTGGAACAGATTGGGTATTTCTTCCAACTTGCTGAACCCATCGAGATAAACAACTTAACGCTTTCTGATTTCATTGAGATACACTCATTGGCAGAATATCAGCCAAATGGCATTCACTCCTCGAAGTTATTCAGAGAAACTTTGGAACAGATTGTGGATATCTTCCAATTTGCTCTACTCATCGAGATAAGGACATTGCCACTTTCTCAATTCATTGAGATACACACGTTGGCAGAATATCAGCCAAATGGCATTCACTGCTCGATTGTTTTCTGAGATACTTTGGAACAGATTGTGGATTTCTTCCAAATTGCTGAACTCATCGAGATAAGGACATTACCACTTTCTCAATTCATTGAGATACACACATTGGCTGAATATCAGCCAAATAGCATTCACTGCTCGATGGTTTTCTGAGAAACTTTGGAACACATTGTGGATTTCTTCCAAATTGCTGAACTCATCGAGATAAGGACATTACCACTTTCCCAATTCATTGAGATACACACATTGGCTGAATATCAGACAAATGGCATTCACTGCTCGAAGGTATTCAGAGAAACTTTGGAACAGATTGTGAATTTCTTCCAACTTTCTGAACTCATAGAGATAAGGACATTACCTCTTTCTCAATTCATTGAGATACACACATTGGCAGAATATCAGCCAAATGGCGCTCATTGCTCGATGGTTTTCAGAGAAACTTTGGAACCGTTTGTGGATTTGTTCCATTTGGCTAAACTCATTGAGATAAGGACATTACCACTTCCACAATTCATTGAGATACACACATTGGCAGAATATCAGCCAAATGGCATTCACTGCTCGATGGTTTTCAGAGAAACTTTGGAACAGATTGTGGATATCTTCCAATTTGCTGTACTCATCGAGATAAAAACATTGCCACTTTCTCAATTCATTGAGATTCACTCGTTGGTAGAATATCAGCCAAATGGAATTCACTGCTCGATGGTTATCTGAGACACTTTGGAACAGATTGTGGATTTCTTCCAAATTGCTGAACTCATCGAGATAAGGACATTACCACTTTCTCAATTCATTGAGATACACACATTGGCTGAATATCAGCCAAATAGCATTCACTGCTCGATGGTTTTCTGAGAAAATTTGGAACAGATTGTGGATTTCTTCCAACTTGCTGAACTCATCGAGATAAGGACATCACCAGTTTATCAATTCATTGAGATACACACATTGGCTGAATATCAGCCAAATGGCATTCACTGCTCGAAGGTTGTCAGAGAAAGTTTGGAACCGATTGTGGATTTCTTCCAAATTGCTGAACTCATCGAGATAAGGACATTACCACATTCTCAATTCATTGAGATACACACATTGGCTGAATATCAGACAAATGGCATTCACTGCTCGAAGGTATTCAGAGAAACTTGGGAACAGTTTGTGAATTTCTTCCAACTTTCTGAACTAATCGAGATAAGGACATTACCTCTTTCTCAATTCATTGAGATACACACATTGGCTGAATATCAGCCAAATGGCATTCACTGCTCGAAGGTATTCAGAGAAACTTTGGAACAGATTGTGGATTTCTTCCAATTTTCTGATCTCATCGAGATAAGGACATTACCACTTTCTCAATTCATTGAGATACACACTTTGGCAGAATATCAGCCAAATGGCATTCACGTCTCGATGGTTTTCAGAGAAACTTTGGAACCGATTGTGGATTTCTTCCAAATTGCTGAACTCATCGAGATAAGAACATTACCACTTTCTCAATTCATTGAGATACACACATTGGCTGAATATCAGCCAAATGGCATTCACTGCCCGAAGGCATTCAGAGAAACTTTGGAACAGATTGTGGATTTCTTCCAACTTGCTGAACTCATCGAGATAAGGACATTACCAGTTTCACAATTCATTGAGATACACACATTTGCAGAATATCAGCCAAATGGCATTCACTGCTCCATGGTTTTCAGAGAAACTTTAGAACCGATTGTGGATTTCTTCCAACTTCCTGAACTCATCGAGATAAGCACTTAACCACTTTCTCATTTCATTGAGATACACACATTGGCAGAACATCAGCCAAATGGCGCTCATTGCTCGATGGTTTTCAGAGAAACTTTGGAACCGTTTGTGGATTTGTTCCATTTTGCTAAACTCATTGAGATAAGGACATTACCACTTCCACAATTCATTGAGATACACACATTGGCAGAATATCAGCCAAATGGCATTCACTGCTCGATGGTTTTCAGGGAAACTTTGGAACAGATTGTGGATTTCTTTCAAATTGCTGAACTCATCGAGATAAGGACATTACCACTTTCTCAATTCATTGAGATACACACATTGGCTGAATATCAGCCAAATAGCATTCACTGCTCGTAGGTATTCAGAGAAACTTTGGAACAGATTGTGGATTTCTTCCAACTTGCTGAACTCATCGAGATAAGGACATTACCAGTTTCTCAATTCATTGAGATACACACATTGGCAGAATATCAGCCAAATGGCATTCACTGCTCGATGGATTTCAGAGAAACTTTGGAACCTATTGTAGATTTCTTCCAACTTGCTGAACTCATCGAGGTAAGCACTTTACCAGTTTCTCATCTCATTGAGATTCACGCATTGACAGAATATCAGCTAAATGGCTTTTACTGCTCGAAGGTATTCAGAGAAATTTTGGAACAGATTGTGGATTTCTTCCAACTTGCTGAACTCATCGAGATAAGGACATTACCACTTTCTCAATTCACTGAGATACACACATTGGCAGAATATCAGCCAAATGGCATTCACTGCTCGATGGTATTCAGAGAAACTTTGGAACAGATTGTGGATTTCTTCCAACTTGCTGAACTCATCGAGATAAGGACATTACCAGTTTCACAATTCATTGAGATACACACAT
Source organism: Carcharhinus amblyrhynchos (assembly GCF_965287045.1). Taxonomy (NCBI): domain Eukaryota; kingdom Metazoa; phylum Chordata; class Chondrichthyes; order Carcharhiniformes; family Carcharhinidae; genus Carcharhinus; species Carcharhinus amblyrhynchos. The sequence goes on from NC_137326.1 coordinate 65,796,460, forward strand.
TGGCTGAATATCAGCCAAATAGCATTCACTGCTCGTAGGTATTCAGAGAAACTTTGCAAACGATTGTGGATTTCTTCCAAATTGCTGAACTCATCGAGATAAGGACATTACCACTTCTTCAATTCATTGAGATTCACACATTGGCTGAATATCAGCCAAATGGCATTCACTGCTCGAAGGTATTCAGAGAAACTTTGGAACAGATTGGGTATTTCTTCCAACTTGCTGAACCCATCGAGATAAACAACTTAACGCTTTCTGATTTCATTGAGATACACTCATTGGCAGAATATCAGCCAAATGGCATTCACTCCTCGAAGGTATTCAGAGAAACTTTGGAACAGATTGTGGATATCTTCCAATTTGCTCTACTCATCGAGATAAGGACATTGCCACTTTCTCAATTCATTGAGATACACACGTTGGCAGAATATCAGCCAAATGGCATTCACTGCTCGATGGTTTTCTGAGAAACTTTGGAACACATTGTGGATTTCTTCCAAATTGCTGAACTCATCGAGATAAGGACATTACCACTTTCTCAATTCATTGAGATACACACATTGGCTGAATATCAGACAAATGGCATTCACTGCTCGAAGGTATTCAGAGAAACTTTGGAACAGATTGTGAATTTCTTCCAACTTTCTGAACTCATCGAGATAAGGACATTACCTCTTTCTCAATTCATTGAGATACACACATTGGCTGAATATCAGCCAAATGGCATTCACTGCTCGAAGGTATTCAGAGAAACTTTGGAACACATTGTGGATTTCTTCCAATTTGCTGAACTCATCGAGATAAGGACATTACCTCTTACTCAATTCATTGAGATACACACATTGGCTGAATATCAGCCAAACAGCATTCACTGCCCGAAGGTATTCAGAGAAACTTTGGAACAGATTGTGGATTTCTTCCAACTTGCTGAACTCATCGAGATAAGGACATTACTAGTTTCACAATTCATTGAGATACACACATTGGCAGAATATCAGCCAAATGGCATTCACTGCTCGATGGTTTTCAGAGAAACTTCAGAACCGATTGTGGATTTCTTCCAACTTGCTGAACTCATCGAGATAAGCACTTAACCACTTTCTCATTTCATTGAGATACACACATTGGCAGAACATCAGCCAAATGGCGCTCATTGCTCGATGGTTTTCAGAGAAACTTTGGAACCGTTGGTGGATTTCTTCCATTTTGCTGAACTCATTGAGATAAGGACATTACCACTTCCACAATTCATTGAGATACACACATTGGCAGAATGTCAGCCAACTGGCGCTCGCTGCTCGATGGTTTTCAGAGAAACTTTAGAACCTATTGTGGATTTCTTCCAACTTGCTGAACTCATCGAGATAAGGTCATTGCCACTTTCTCAATTCATTGAGATACACACATTTGCAGAATATCAGCCAAATGGCATTCACTGCTCGATGGTTTTCAGAGAAACTTTGGAACAGATTGTGGATTTCTTTCAAATTGCTGAACTCATCGAGATAAGGACATTACCACTTTCTCAATTCATTGAGATACACACATTGGCTGAATATCAGCCAAATAGCATTCACTGCTCGTAGGTATTCAGAGAAACTTTGGAACAGATTGTGGATTTCTTCCAACTTGCTGAACTCATCGAGATAAGGGCATTACCACTTTCTCAATTCACTGAGATACACACATTGGCAGAACATCAGCCAAATGGCATTCACTGCTCGATGGTTTTCAAAGAAACTTTGCAAACGATTGTGGATTTCTCCCAAATTGCTGAACTCATCGAGATAAGGACATTACCACTTCTTCAATTCATTGAGATTCACACATTGGCTGAATATCAGCCAAATGGCATTCACTGCTCGAAGGTATTCAGAGAAACTTTGGAACAGATTGGGTATTTCTTCCAACTTGCTGAACCCATCGAGATAAACAACTTAACGCTTTCTGATTTCATTGAGATACACTCATTGGCAGAATATCAGCCAAATGGCATTCACTCCTCGAAGGTATTCAGAGAAACTTTGGAACAGATTGTGGATATCTTCCAATTTGCTCTACTCATCGAGATAAGGACATTGCCACTTTCTCAATTCATTGAGATACACACGTTGGCAGAATATCAGCCAAATGGCATTCACTGCTCGATTGTTTTCTGAGATACTTTGGAACAGATTGTGGATTTCTTCCAAATTGCTGAACTCATCGAGATAAGGACATTACCACTTTCTCAATTCATTGAGATACACACATTGGCTGAATATCAGCCAAATAGCATTCACTGCTCGATGGTTTTCTGAGAAACTTTGGAACACATTGTGGATTTCTTCCAAATTGCTGAACTCATCGAGATAAGGACATTACCACTTTCTCAATTCATTGAGATACACACATTGGCTGAATATCAGACAAATGGCATTCACTGCTCGAAGGTATTCAGAGAAACTTTGGAACAGATTGTGAATTTCTTCCAACTTTCTGAACTCATCGAGATAAGGACATTACCTCTTTCTCAATTCATTGAGATACACACATTGGCTGAATATCAGCCAAATGGCATTCACTGCTCGAAGGTATTCAGAGAAACTTTGGAACACATTGTGGATTTCTTCCAATTTGCTGAACTCATCGAGATAAGGACATTACCTCTTACTCAATTCATTGAGATACACACATTGGCTGAATATCAGCCAAACAGCATTCACTGCCCGAAGGTATTCAGAGAAACTTTGGAACAGATTGTGGATTTCTTCCAACTTGCTGAACTCATCGAGATAAGGACATTACTAGTTTCACAATTCATTGAGATACACACATTGGCAGAATATCAGCCAAATGGCATTCACTGCTCGATGGTTTTCAGAGAAACTTCAGAACCGATTGTGGATTTCTTCCAACTTGCTGAACTCATCGAGATAAGCACTTAACCACTTTCTCATTTCATTGAGATACACACATTGGCAGAACATCAGCCAAATGGCGCTCATTGCTCGATGGTTTTCAGAGAAACTTTGGAACCGTTGGTGGATTTCTTCCATTTTGCTGAACTCATTGAGATAAGGACATTACCACTTCCACAATTCATTGAGATACACACATTGGCAGAATGTCAGCCAACTGGCGCTCGCTGCTCGATGGTTTTCAGAGAAACTTTAGAACCTATTGTGGATTTCTTCCAACTTGCTGAACTCATCGAGATAAGGTCATTGCCACTTTCTCAATTCATTGAGATACACACATTTGCAGAATATCAGCCAAATGGCATTCACGTCTCGATGGTTTTCAGAGAAACTTTGGAACAGATTGTGGATTTCTTCCAAATTGCTGAACTCATCGAGATAAGGACATTACCACTTTCTCAATTCATTGAGATACACACATTGGCTGAATATCAGACAAATGGCATTCACTGCTCGAAGGTATTCAGAGAAACTTTGGAACAGATTGTGAATTTCTTCCGACTTTCTGAACTCATCGAGATAAGGACATTACCTCTTTCTCAATTCATTGAGATACACACATTGGCAGAACATCAGCCAAATGGCATTCACTGCTCGATGGTTTTCAAAGAAACTTTGCAAACGATTGTGGATTTCTCCCAAATTGCTGAACTCATCGAGATAAGGACATTACCACTTCTTCAATTCATTGAGATTCACACATTGGCTGAATATCAGCCAAATGGCATTCACTGCTCGAAGGTATTCAGAGAAACTTTGGAACAGATTGGGTATTTCTTCCAACTTGCTGAACCCATCGAGATAAACAACTTAACGCTTTCTGATTTCATTGAGATACACTCATTGGCAGAATATCAGCCAAATGGCATTCACTCCTCGAAGGTATTCAGAGAAACTTTGGAACAGATTGTGGATATCTTCCAATTTGCTCTACTCATCGAGATAAGGACATTGCCACTTTCTCAATTCATTGAGATACACACGTTGGCAGAATATCAGCCAAATGGCATTCACTGCTCGATTGTTTTCTGAGATACTTTGGAACAGATTGTGGATTTCTTCCAAATTGCTGAACTCATCGAGATAAGGACATTACCACTTTCTCAATTCATTGAGATACACACATTGGCTGAATATCAGCCAAATAGCATTCACTGCTCGATGGTTTTCTGAGAAACTTTGGAACACATTGTGGATTTCTTCCAAATTGCTGAACTCATCGAGATAAGGACATTACCACTTTCTCAATTCATTGAGATACACACATTGGCTGAATATCAGACAAATGGCATTCACTGCTCGAAGGTATTCAGAGAAACTTTGGAACAGATTGTGAATTTCTTCCAACTTTCTGAACTCATCGAGATAAGGACATTACCTCTTTCTCAATTCATTGAGATACACACATTGGCTGAATATCAGCCAAATGGCATTCACTGCTCGAAGGTATTCAGAGAAACTTTGGAACAGATTGTGGATTTCTTCCAATTTGCTGAACTCATCGAGATAAGGACATTACCTCTTACTCAATTCATTGAGATACACACATTGGCTGAATATCAGCCAAACAGCATTCACTGCCCGAAGGTATTCAGAGAAACTTTGGAACAGATTGTGGATTTCTTCCAACTTGCTGAACTCATCGAGATAAGGACATTACTAGTTTCACAATTCATTGAGATACACACATTGGCAGAATATCAGCCAAATGGCATTCACTGCTCGATGGTTTTCAGAGAAACTTCAGAACCGATTGTGGATTTCTTCCAACTTGCTGAACTCATCGAGATAAGCACTTAACCACTTTCTCATTTCATTGAGATACACACATTGGCAGAACATCAGCCAAATGGCGCTCATTGCTCGATGGTTTTCAGAGAAACTTTGGAACCGTTGGTGGATTTCTTCCATTTTGCTGAACTCATTGAGATAAGGACATTACCACTTCCACAATTCATTGAGATACACACATTGGCAGAATGTCAGCCAACTGGCGCTCGCTGCTCGATGGTTTTCAGAGAAACTTTAGAACCTATTGTGGATTTCTTCCAACTTGCTGAACTCATCGAGATAAGGTCATTGCCACTTTCTCAATTCATTGAGATACACACATTTGCAGAATATCAGCCAAATGGCATTCACGTCTCGATGGTTTTCAGAGAAACTTTGGAACAGATTGTGGATTTCTTCCAAATTGCTGAACTCATCGAGATAAGGACATTACCACTTTCTCAATTCATTGAGATACACACATTGGCTGAATATCAGCCAAATGGCATTCACTGCCCGAAGGTATTCAGAGAATCTTTGGAACAGATTGTGGATTTCTTCCAACTTGCTGAACTGATCGAGATAAGGACATTACCAGTTTCACAATTCATTGAGATACACACATTGGCAGAATATCAGCCAAATGGCATTCACTGCTCGATTGTTTTCAGAGAAACTTTAGAACCGATTGTGGATTTCTTCCAACTTGCTGAACTCATCGAGATTAGCACTTAACCACTTTCTCATTTCATTGAGATACACACTTTGGCAGAACATCAGCCAAATGGCGCTCATTGCTCGATGGTTTTCAGAGAAACTTTCGAACCGTTTGTGGATTTGTTCCATTTTGCTAAACTCATTGAGATAAGGACATTACCACTTCCACAATTCATTGAGATACACACATTGGCTGAATATCAGCCAAATGGCATTCACTGCTCGAAGGTATTCAGGAAACTTTGGAACAGATTGTGGATTTCTTCCAATTTGCAGAACTCGTCGAGATAAGGACATTACCACATTCTCAATTCATTGAGATACACACATTGGCAGAATATCAGCAAAATGGCATTCACTGCTCGATGGATTTCAGAGAAACTTTGGAACCGATTGTGGATTTCGTCCAACTTGCTGAACTCATCGAGATAAGGACATTACCACTTTCTCAATTCATTGGGATACACACATTGGCTGAATATCAGCCAAATGGCATTCACTCCTCGAAGGTATTCAGAGAAACTTTGGAACAGATTGTGGATATCTTCCAATTTGCTGATCTCATCGAGATAAGGACATTGCCACTTTCTCAATTCATTGAGATTCACACGTTGGTAGAATATCAGCCAAATGGAATTCACTGCTCGATGGTTTTCTGAGACACTTTGGAACAGATTGTGGATTTCTTCCAAATTGCTGAACTCATCGAGATAAGGACATTACCACTTTCTCAATTCATTGAGATACACACATTGGCTGAATATCAGCCAAATAGCATTCACTGCTCGTAGGTATTCAGAGAAACTTTGGAACAGATTGTGGATTTCTTCCAACTTGCTGAACTCATCGAGATAAGGGCATTACCACTTTCTCAATTCACTGAGATACACACATTGGCAGAACATCAGCCAAATGGCATTCACTGCTCGATGGTTTTCAAAGAAACTTTGCAAACGATTGTGGATTTCTCCCAAATTGCTGAACTCATCGAGATAAGGACATTACCACTTCTTCAATTCATTGAGATTCACACATTGGCTGAATATCAGCCAAATGGCATTCACTGCTCGAAGGTATTCAGAGAAACTTTGGAACAGATTGGGTATTTCTTCCAACTTGCTGAACCCATCGAGATAAACAACTTAACGCTTTCTGATTTCATTGAGATACACTCATTGGCAGAATATCAGCCAAATGGCATTCACTCCTCGAAGGTATTCAGAGAAACTTTGGAACAGATTGTGGATATCTTCCAATTTGCTCTACTCATCGAGATAAGGACATTGCCACTTTCTCAATTCATTGAGATACACACGTTGGCAGAATATCAGCCAAATGGCATTCACTGCTCGATTGTTTTCTGAGATACTTTGGAACAGATTGTGGATTTCTTCCAAATTGCTGAACTCATCGAGATAAGGACATTACCACTTTCTCAATTCATTGAGATACACACATTGGCTGAATATCAGCCAAATAGCATTCACTGCTCGATGGTTTTCTGAGAAACTTTGGAACACATTGTGGATTTCTTCCAAATTGCTGAACTCATCGAGATAAGGACATTACCACTTTCTCAATTCATTGAGATACACACATTGGCTGAATATCAGACAAATGGCATTCACTGCTCGAAGGTATTCAGAGAAACTTTGGAACAGATTGTGAATTTCTTCCAACTTTCTGAACTCATCGAGATAAGGACATTACCTCTTTCTCAATTCATTGAGATACACACATTGGCTGTATATCAGCCAAATGGCATTCACTGCTCGAAGGTATTCAGAGAAACTTTGGAACAGATTGTGGATTTCTTCCAATTTGCTGAACTCATCGAGATAAGGACATTACCTCTTACTCAATTCATTGAGATACACACATTGGCTGAATATCAGCCAAACAGCATTCACTGCCCGAAGGTATTCAGAGAAACTTTGGAACAGATTGTGGATTTCTTCCAACTTGCTGAACTCATCGAGATAAGGACATTACTAGTTTCACAATTCATTGAGATACACACATTGGCAGAATATCAGCCAAATGGCATTCACTGCTCGATGGTTTTCAGAGAAACTTCAGAACCGATTGTGGATTTCTTCCAACTTGCTGAACTCATCGAGATAAGCACTTAACCACTTTCTCATTTCATTGAGATACACACATTGGCAGAACATCAGCCAAATGGCGCTCATTGCTCGATGGTTTTCAGAGAAACTTTGGAACCGTTGGTGGATTTCTTCCATTTTGCTGAACTCATTGAGATAAGGACATTACCACTTCCACAATTCATTGAGATACACACATTGGCAGAATGTCAGCCAACTGGCGCTCGCTGCTCGATGGTTTTCAGAGAAACTTTAGAACCTATTGTGGATTTCTTCCAACTTGCTGAACTCATCGAGATAAGGTCATTGCCACTTTCTCAATTCATTGAGATACACACATTTGCAGAATATCAGCCAAATGGCATTCACGTCTCGATGGTTTTCAGAGAAACTTTGGAACAGATTGTGGATTTCTTCCAAATTGCTGAACTCATCGAGATAAGGACATTACCACTTTCTCAATTCATTGAGATACACACATTGGCTGAATATCAGCTAAATGGCATTCACTGCCCGAAGGTATTCAGAGAATCTTTGGAACAGATTGTGGATTTCTTCCAACTTGCTGAACTGATCGAGATAAGGACATTACCAGTTTCACAATTCATTGAGATACACACATTGGCAGAATATCAGCCAAATGGCATTCACTGCTCGATTGTTTTCAGAGAAACTTTAGAACCGATTGTGGATTTCTTCCAACTTGCTGAACTCATCGAGATAAGCACTTAACCACTTTCTCATTTCATTGAGATACACACTTTGGCAGAACATCAGCCAAATGGCGCTCATTGCTCGATGGTTTTCAGAGAAACTTTCGAACCGTTTGTGGATTTGTTCCATTTTGCTAAACTCATTGAGATAAGGACATTACCACTTCCACAATTCATTGAGATACACACATTGGCTGAATATCAGCCAAATGGCATTCACTGCTCGACGGTATTCAGGAAACTTTGGAACAGATTGTGGATTTCTTCCAATTTGCAGAACTCGTCGAGATAAGGACATTACCACATTCTCAATTCATTGAGATACACACATTGGCAGAATATCAGCAAAATGGCATTCACTGCTCGATGGATTTCAGAGAAACTTTGGAACCGATTGTGGATTTCGTCCAACTTGCTGAACTCATCGAGATAAGGACATTACCACTTTCTCAATTCATTGGGATACACACATTGGCTGAATATCAGCCAAATGGCATTCACTCCTCGAAGGTATTCAGAGAAACTTTGGAACTGATTGTGGATATCTTCCAATTTGCTGATCTCATCGAGATAAGGACATTGCCACTTTCTCAATTCATTGAGATTCACACGTTGGTAGAATATCAGCCAAATGGAATTCACTGCTCGATGGTTTTCTGAGGCACTTTGGAACACATTGTGGATTTCTTCCAAATTGCTGAACTCATCGAGATAAGGACATTACCACTTTCTCAATTCATTGAGATACACACATTGGCTGAATATCAGCCAAATAGCATTCACTGCTCGATTGTTTTCTGAGAAACTTTGGAACAGATTGTGGATATCTTCCAACTTGCTGAACTCATCGAGATAAGGACATTACCAGTTTCTCAATTCATTGAGATACACACATTGGCTGAATATCAGCCAAATAGCATTCACTGCTCGATGGTTTTCTGAGAAACTTTGGAACAGATTGTGGATTTCTTCCAACTTGCTGAACTCATCGAGATAAGGACATTACCAGTTTCTCAATTCATTGAGATACACACATTGGCTGAATATCAGGCAAATGGCATTCACTGCTCGATGGTTGTCAGAGAAAGTTTGGAACCGATTGTGGATTTCTTCCAAATTGCTGAACTCATCGAGAAAAGGAGATTACCACTTTCTCAATTCATTGAGATAGACACATTGGCTGAATATCAGACAAATGGCATTCACTGCTCGAAGGTATTCAGAGAAACTTTGGAACAGATTGTGAATTTCTTCCAACTTTCTGAACTCATCGAGATAAGAACATTACCTCTTTCTCAATTCATGGAGATACACACATTGGCTGAATATCAGCCAAATGGCATTCACTGCTCGATGGTTTTCAGAGAAACTTTGGAACCGATTGTGGATTTCTCCCAAATTGCTGTACTCATCGAGATAATTACATTACCACTTTCTCAATTCATTGAGATACACACATAGGCTGAATATCAGCCAATTGGCATTCACTGCTCGAAGGTATTCAGAGAAACTTTGGAACAGATTGGGTATTTCTTCCAACTTGCTGAACCCATCGAGATAAACAACTTTACACTTTCTAATTTCAGTGAGATACACTCATTGGCAGAATATTAGACAAATGGCATTCACGGCTCGATGGTATTCAGAGAAACTTGGGAACCGATTGTGGATTTCTTCCAAATTGCTGAACTCATCGAGATAAGGACATTACCACATTCTCAATTCATTGAGATACACACATTGGCTGAATATCAGCCAAATGGCATTCACTGCTCGAAGGTATTCAAGAAACTTTGGAACAGATGGTGGATTTCTTCCAACTTGCTGAACTCATCGAGATAAGGACATTACCAATTTCTCAATTCATTGAGATACACACATTGGCAGAATATCAGCCAAATGGCATTCACTGCTCGATGGATTTCAGAGAAACTTTGGAACCGATTGTGGATTTCGTCCAACTTGCTGAACTCATCGAGATAAGGACATTACCACTTTCTCAATTCATTGAGATACACACATTGGCTGAATATCAGCCAAATAGCATTCACTGCTCGAAGGTATTCAGAGAAACATTTGGAACAGATTGTGGATTTCTTCCAATTTGCTGTACTCATCGAGATGAGGACATTGCCACTTTCTCAATTCATTGAGATACACACGTTGGCAGAATATCAGCCAAATGGAATTCACTGCTCGATGGTTTTCTGAGACACTTTGGAACAGATTGTGGATTTCTTCCAAATTGCTGAACTCATCGAGATAAGGACATTACCACTTTCTCAATTCATTGAGATACACACATTGGCTGAATATCAGCCAAATAGCATTCACTGCTCGATGGATTTCTGAGAAACTTTGGAACAGATTGTGGATTTCTTCCAAATTGCTGAACTCATCGAGATAAGGACATTACCACTTTCTCAATTCATTGAGATACACACATTGGCTGAATATCAGACAAATGGCATTCACTGCTCGAAGGTATTCAGAGAAACTTTGGAACAGATTGTGAATTTCTTCCAACTTTCTGAACTCATCGAGATAAGGACATTACCTCTTTCTCAATTCATTGAGATACACACATTGGCTGAATATCAGCCAAATGGCATTCACTGCTCTATGGTTGTCAGAGAAAGTTTGGAACCGATTGTGGATTTCTTCCAAATTGCTGAACTCATCGACAAAAGGACATTACCACTTTCTCAATTCATTGAGATACACACATTGGCTGAATATCAGGCAAATGGCATTCACTGCTCTATGGTTGTCAGAGAAAGTTTGGAACCGATTGTGGATTTCTTCCAAATTGCTGAACTCATCGACAAAAGGACATTACCACTTTCTCAATTCATTGAGATACACACATTGGCTGAATATCAGACAAATGGCATTCACTGCTCGAAGGTATTCAGAGAAACTTTGGAACAGATTGTGAATTTCTTCCAACTTTCTGAACTCATCGAGATAAGGACATTACCTCTTCCTCAATTCATTGAGATACACACATTGGCTGAATACCAGCCAAATGGCATTCACTGCTCGATGGTTTTCAGAGAAACTTTGGAACCGATTGTGGATTTCTCCCAAATTGCTGTACTCATCTACATAATTACATTACCACTTTCTCAATTCATTGAGATACACACATAGGCTGAATATCAGCCAATTGGTATTCACTGCTCGAAGGTATTCAGAGAAACTTTGGAACAGATTGGGTATTTCTTCCAACTTGCTGAACCCATCGAGATAAACAACTTTACACTTTCTCATTTCATTGAGATACACTCATTCGCAGAATATTAGACAAATGGCATTCACGGCTCGATGGTATTCAGAGAAACTTGGGAACCGATTGTGAATTTCTTCCAAATTGCTGAACTCATCGAGATAAGCACTTGACCACATTCTCAATTCATTGAGATACACACAATGGCTGAATATCAGCCAAACGGCATTCACTGCTCGAAGGTATTCAAGAACCTTCGGAACAGATTGTGGATTTCTTCCAATTTGCTGAACTCATCGAGATAAGGACATTACCACTTTCTCAATTCATTGAGATACACACATTGGCAGAATATCAGCCAAATGGCATTCACTGCTCGATGGATTTCAGAGAAACTTTGGAACCGATTGTGGATTTCGTCCAACTTGCTGAACTCATCGAGATAAGGACATTACCACTTTCTCAATTCATTGAGATACACACATTGGCTGAATATCAGCCAAATAGCATTCACTGCTCGTAGGTATTCAGACAAACTTTGGAACAGTTTGTGGATTTCTTCCAACTTGCTGAACTCATCGAGATAAGGACATTACCAGTTTCTCAATTCATTGAGATACACACATTGCCAGAATATCAGCCAAATGGGATTCACTGCTCGATGGATTTCAGAGAAACTTTGGAACCTATTGTGGATTTCTTCCAACTTGCTGAACTCATCGAGTTAAGCACTTTACCAGTTTCTCATCTCATTGAGATTCACGCATGGACAGAATATCAGCTAAATGGCTTTTACTGCTCGAAGGTATTCAGAGAAATTTTGGAACAGATTGTGGATTTCTTCCAACTTGCTGAACTCATCGAGATAAGGACATTACCACTTTCTCAATTCACTGAGGTACACACATTGGCAGAATATCAGCCAAATGGCATTCACTGCTCGATGGTTTTCAGAGAAACTTTGGAACCGATTGTGGATTTCTCCCAAATTGCTGAACTCATCGAGATAAGGACATTACCACTTCTTCAATTCATTGACATACACACATTGGCTGAATATCAGCCAAATGGCATTCACTGCTCGAAGGTATTCAGAGAAACTTTGGAACAGATTGGGTATTTCTTCCAACTTGCTGAACCCATCGAGATAAACAACTTAACGCTTTCTGATTTCATTGAGATACACTCATTGGCAGAATATCAGCCAAATGGCATTCACTCCTCGAAGGTATTCAGAGAAACTTTGGAACAGATTGTGGATATCTTCCAATTTGGTCTACTCATCGAGGTAAGGACATTGCCACTTTCTCAATTCTTTGAGATACACACGTTGGCAGAATATCAGCCAAATGGCATTCACTGCTCGATGGTTTTCTGAGAAACTTTGGAACAGATTGAGGATTTCTTCCAACTTGCTGAATTCATCGAGATAAGGACATTACCACTTTCTCAATTCATTGAGATACACACATTGGCTGAATATCAGGCAAATGGCTTTCACTGCTCGATGGTTCTCAGAGAAAGTTTGGAACCGATTGTGGATTTCTTCCAAATTGCTGAAGTCATCGAGGAAAGGACGTTACCACTTTCTCAATTCATTGAGATACACACATTGGCTGAATATCAGACAAATGGCATTCACTGCTCGAAGGCATTCAGAGAAACTTTGGAACAGATTGTGAATTTCTTCCAACTTTCTGAACTCATCGAGATAAGGACATTTCCTCTTTCTCAATTCATTGAGATACACACATTGGCTGAATATCAGCCAAATGGCATTCACTGCTCGATGGTTTTCAGAGAAACTTTGGAACCGATTGTGGATTTCTCCCAAATTGCTGTACTCATCGAGATAATTACATTACCACTTTCTCAATTCATTGAGATACACACATAGGCTGAATATCAGCCAATTGGCAATCACTGCTCGAAGGTAGTCAGAGAAACTTTGGAACAGATTGGGTATTTCTTCCAACTTGCTGAACCCATCGAGATAAACATCTTTACACTTTCTCATTTCATTGAGATACACTCATTGGCAGAATATTAGACAAATGGCATTCACGGCTCGATGGTATTCAGAGAAACTTGGGAACCGGTTGTGAATTTCTTCCAAATTGCTGAAGTCATCGAGATAAGCACTTGACCACATTCTCAATTCATTGAGATACACAGATTGGCTGTATATCAGCCAAATGGCATTCACTGCTCGAAGGTATTCAAGAAACTTTGGAACAGATTGTGGATTTCGTCCAACTTGCTGAACTCATCGAGATAAGCACTATAACACATTCTCATTTCATTGAGATACACACATTGGCAGAATATCAGCCAAATGGCATTCACTGCTCGAAGGTATTCAGAGAAACTTTGGAACAGATTGTGGATTTCTTCCAACTTGCTGAAGTCATCGAGATAAGGACATTACCAGTTTCACAATTCATTGAGATACACACATTGGCAGAATATCAGCCAAATGGCATTCACTGCTCGATGGTTTTCAGAGAAACTTTAGAACCGATTGTGGATTTCTTCCAACTTGCTGAACTCATCGAGATAAGCACTTAACCACTTTCTCATTTCATTGAGATACACACATTGGCAGAACATCAGCCAAATGGCGCTCATTGCTCGATGGTTTTCAGAGAAACTTTGGAACCGTTGGTGGATTTCTTCCATTTTGCTGAACTCATTGAGATAAGGACATTACCACTTCCACAATTCATTGAGATACACACATTGGCAGAATATCAGCCAACTGGCGCTCGCTGCTCGATGGTTTTCAGAGAAACTTTAGAACCTATTGTGGATTTCTTCCAACTTGCTGAACTCATCGAGATAAGGTCATTGCCACTTTCTCAATTCATTGAGATACACACATTGGCTGAATATCAGCCAAATAGCATTCACTGCTCGTAGGTATTCAGAGAAACTTTGGAACAGATTGTGGATTTCTTCCAACTTGCTGAACTCATCGAGATAAGGTCATTGCCACTTTCTCAATTCATTGAGATACACACATTGGCAGAATATCAGCCAAATGGGATTCACTGCTCGATGGATTTCAGAGAAACTTTGGAACCTATTGTGGATTTCTTCCAACTTGCTGAACTCATCGAGGTAAGCAGTTTACCAGTTTCTCATCTCATTGAGATTCACTCATTGACAGAATATCAGCTAAATGGCTTTTACTGCTCGAAGGTATTCAGAGAAATTTTGGAACAGATTGTGGATTTCTTCCAACTTGCTGAACTCATCGAGATAAGGACATTACCACTTTCTCAATTCACTGAGATACACACATTGGCAGAATATCAGCCAAATGGCATTCACTGCTCGATGGTTTTCAGAGAAACTTTAGAACCGATTGTGGATTTCTTCCAACTTGCTCAACTCATCGAGATAAGCACTTAACCACTTTCTCATTTCATTGAGATACACACATTGGCAGAACATCAGCCAAATGGCGCTCATTGCTCGATGGTTTTCAGAGAAACTTTGGAACCGTTGGTGGATTTGTTCCATTTTGCTGAACTCATTGAGATAAGGACATTACCACTTCCACAATTCATTGAGATACACACATTGGCAGAATATCAGCCAAATGGCATTCACTGCTCGATGGTTTTCAGAGAAACTTTGGAACAGATTGTGGATTTCTTTCAAATTGCTGAACTCATCGAGATAAGGACATTACCACTTTCTCAATTCATTGAGATACACACATTGGCTGAATATCAGCCAAATAGCATTCACTGCTCGTAGGTTTTCAGAGAAACTTTGGAACAGATTGTGGATTTCTTCCAACTTGCTGAACTCATCGAGATAAGGACATTACCAGTTTCTCAATTCATTGAGATACACACATTGGCAGAATATCAGCCAAATGGGATTCACTGCTCGATGGATTTCATAGAAACTTTGGAACCTATTGTAGATTTCTTCCAACTTGCTGAACTCATCGAGGTAAGCACTTTACCAGTTTCTCATCTCATTGAGATTCACGCATTGACAGAATATCAGCTAAATGGCTTTTACTGCTCGAAGGTATTCAGAGAAATTTTGGAACAGATTGTGGATTTCTTCCAACTTGCTGAACTCATCGAGATAAGGACATTACCACTTTCTCAATTCACTGAGATACACACATTGGCAGAATATCAGCCAAATGGCATTCACTGCTCGATGGTATTCAGAGAAACTTTGGAACAGATTGTGGATTTCTTCCAACTTGCTGAACTCATCGAGATAAGGACATTACCAGTTTCACAATTCATTGAGATACACACATTGGCTGAATATCAGCCAAATAGCATTCACTGCTCGTAGGTATTCAGAGAAACTTTGGAACAGATTGTGGATTTCTTCCAACTTGCTGAACTCATCGAGATAAGTACATTACCACTTTCTCAATTCACTGAGATACACACATTGGCAGAATATCAGCCAAATGGCATTCACTGCTCGATGGTTTTCAGAGAAACTTTGGAGACGATTGTGGATTTCTCCCAAATTGCTGAACTCATCGAGATAAGGACATTACCACTTCTTCAATTCATTGAGATACACACATTGGCTGAATATCAGCCAAATGGCATTCACTGCTCGAAGGTATTCAGAGAAAATTTGGAACAGATTGGGTATTTCTTCCAACTTGCTGAACCCATCGAGATAAACAACTTAACGCTTTCTGATTTCATTGAGATACACTCATTGGCAGAATATCAGCCAAATGGCATTCACTCCTCGAAGGTATTCAGAGAAACTTTGGAACAGATTGTGGATATCTTCCAATTTGCTCTACTCATCGAGATAAGGACATTGCCACTTTCTCAATTCATTGAGATACACACGTTGGCAGAATATCAGCCAAATGGCATTCACTGCTCGATTGTTTTCTGAGATACTTTGGAACAGATTGTGGATTTCTTCCAAATTGCTGAACTCATCGAGATAAGGACATTACCACTTTCTCAATTCATTGAGATACACACACTGGCTGAATATCAGCCAAATAGCATTCACTGCTCGATGGTTTTCTGAGAAACTTTGGAACAGATTGTGGATTTCTTCCAACTTGCTGAACTCATCGAGATAAGGACATCACCAGTTTCTCAATTCATTGAGATACACACATTGGCTGAATATCAGCCAAATGGCATTCACTGCTCGAAGGTTGTCAGAGAAAGTTTGGAACCGATTGTGGATTTCTTCCAAATTGCTGAACTCATCGAGATAAGGACATTACCACTTTCTCAATTCATTGAGATACACACATTGGCTGAATATCAGACAAATGGCATTCACTGCTCGATGGTTTTCAGAGAAACTTTGGAACAGATTGTGAATTTCTTCCAACTTTCTGAACTCATCGAGATAAGGACATTACCTCTTTCTCAATTCATTGAGATACACACATTGGCTGAATATCAGCCAAATGGCATTCACTGCTCGAAGGTTTTCAGAGAAACTTTGGAACAGATTGGGTATTTCTTCCAACTTGCTGAACCCATCGAGATAAACAACTTAACGCTTTCTGATTTCATTGAGATACACTCATTGGCAGAATATCAGCCAAATGGCATTCACTCCTCGAAGGTATTCAGAGAAACTTTGGAACAGATTGTGGATATCTTCCAATTTGGTCTACTCATCGAGGTAAGGACATTGCCACTTTCTCAATTCATTGAGATACACACGTTGGCAGAATATCAGCCAAATGGCATTCACTGCTCGATGGTTTTCTGAGAAACTTTGGAACAGATTGAGGATTTCTTCCAACTTGCTGAATTCATCGAGATAAGGACATTACCAGTTTCTCAATTCATTGAGATACACACATTGGCTGAATATCAGGCAAATGGCTTTCACTGCTCGATGGTTCTCAGAGAAAGTTTGGAACCGATTGTGGATTTCTTCCAAATTGCTGAAGTCATCGAGAAAAGGACATTACCACTTTCTCAATTCATTGAGATACACACATTGGCTGAATATCAGACAAATGGCATTCACTGCTCGAAGGTATTCAGAGAAACTTTGGAACAGATTGTGAATTTCTTCCAACTTTCTGAACTCATCGAGATAAGGACATTACCTCTTTCTCAATTCATTGAGATACACACATTGGCTGAATATCAGCCAAATGGCATTCACTGCTCGATGGTTTTCAGAGAAACTTTGGAACCGATTGTGGATTTCTCCCAAATTGCTGTACTCATCGAGATAATTACATTACCACTTTCTCAATTCATTGAGATACACACATAGGCTGAATATCAGCCAATTGGCATTCACTGCTCGAAGGTAGTCAGAGAAACTTTGGAACAGATTGGGTATTTCTTCCAACTTGCTGAACCCATCGAGATAAACATCTTTACACATTCTCATTTCATTGAGATACACTCATTGGCAGAATATTAGACAAATGGCATTCACGGCTCGATGGTATTCAGAGAAACTTGGGAACCGGTTGTGAATTTCTTCCAAATTGCTGAACTCATCGAGATAAGCACTTGACCACATTCTCAAATCATTGAGATACACAGATTGGCTGTATATCAGCCAAATGGCATTCACTGCTCGAAGGTATTCAAGAAACTTTGGAACAGATTGTGGATTTCGTCCAACTTGCTGAACTCATCGAGATAAGCACTATAACACTTTCTCATTTCATTGAGATACACACATTGGCAGAATATCAGCCAAATGGCATTCACTGCTCGAAGGTATTCAGAGAAACTTTGGAACAGATTGTGGATTTCTTCCAATTTGCTGAACTCATCGCGATAAGGACATTACCACTTTCTCAATTCATTGAGATACACACATTGGCAGAATATCAGCCAAATGGCATTCACTGCACGATGGTTTTCTGAGAAACTTTGGAACAGATTGTGGATTTCTTCCAAATTGCTGAACTCATCGAGATAAGGACATTACCACATTCTCAATTCATTGAGATACACACATTGGCAGAATATCAGCCAAATGGCATTCACTGCTCGAAGGTTGTCAGAGAAAGTTTGGAACCGATTGTGGATTTCTTCCAAATTGCTGAACTCATCGAGATAAGGACATTACCACTTTCTCAATTCATTGAGATACACACATTGGCTGAATATCAGACAAATGGCATTCACTGCTCGAAGGTATTCAGAGAAACTTTGGAACAGATTGTGAATTTCTACCAACTTTCTGAACTCATCGAGATAAGGACATTACCTCTTTCTCAATTCATTGAGATACACACATTGGCTGAATATCAGCCAAATGGCATTCACTGCTTGAAGGCATTCAGAGAAACTTTGGAACAGATTGTGGATTTCTTCCAACTTGCTGAACTCATCGCGATAAGGACATTACCAGATTCACAATTCATTGAGATACACACATTGGCAGAATATCAGCCAAATGGCATTCACTGCTCGATGGTTTTCAGAGAAACTTTAGAACCGATTGTGGATTTCTTCCAAATTGCTGAACTCATCGAGATAAGGACATTACCACTTTCTCAATTCATTGAGATACACACATTGGCTGAATATCAGCCAAACGGCATTCACTGCCCGAAGGTATTCAGAGAAGCTTTGGAACAGATTGTGGATTTCTTCCAACTTGCTGAACTCATCGCGATAAGGACATTACCAGATTCACAATTCATTGAGATACACACATTGGCAGAATATCAGCCAACTGGCATTCACTGCTCGATGGTTTTCAGAGAAACTTTAGAACCGATTGTGGATTTCTTTCAACTTGCTGAACTCATCGAGATAAGCACTTAACCACTTTCTCATTTCATTGAGATACACACATTGGCAGAACATCAGCCAAATGGCGCTCATTGCTCGATGGTTTTCAGAGAAACTTTGGAACCGTTTGTGGATTTGTTCCATTTTGCTAAACTCATTGAGATAAGGACATTACCACTTCCACAATTCATTGAGATACACACATTGGCAGAATATCAGCCAACTGGCACTCGCTGCTCGATGGTTTTCAGAGAAACTTTAGAACCTACTGTGGATTTCTTCCAACTTGCTGAACTCATCGAGATAAGGTCATTGCCACTTTCTCAATTCATTGAGATACACACATTGGCAGAATATCAGCCAAATGGCATCCAGAGCTCGATGGTATTCAGAGAAATTTTGGAACAGATTGTGGATTTCTTCCAACTTGCCGAACTCATCCAGATAAGCACTTTACCACTTTCTCATTTCATTGAGATACACACATTGGCAGAACATCAGCCAAATGGCGCTCACTGCCCGATGGTTTTCAGAGAAACTTTGGAACCGATTGTGGATTTCTTCCAAATTGCTGAACTCATCGAGATAAGGACATTACCACTTTCTCAATTCATTGAGATACACACATTGGCTGAATATCAGCCAAATGGCATTCACTGCTCGAAGGTATTCAGAGAAATTTTGGAACAGATTGTGGATTTCTTCCAACTTGCTGAACTCATCCAGATAAGCGCTTTACCACTTTCTCATTTCATTGAGATACACACATTGGCAGAACATCAGCCAAATGGCGCTCACTGCCCGATGGTTTTAAGAGAAACTTTGGAACAGATTGTGGATTTCTTCCAATTTGCTGAACTCATCGCGATAAGGACATTACCACTTTCTCAATTCATTGAGATACACACATTGGCCGAATATCAGCCAAATGGCATTCACTGCTCGATGGATTTCAGAGAAACTTTGGAACCGACTGTGGATTTCGTCCAACTTGCTGAACTCTTCGGGATAAGGACATTACCACTTTCTCAATTCATTGAGATACACACATTGGCTGAATATCAGCCAAATTGCATTCACTGCTCGATGGTTTTCTGAGAAACTTTGGAACAGATTGTGGATTTCTTCCAACTTGCTGAACTCATCGAGATAAGGACATCACCAGTTTCTCAATTCATTGAGATACACACATTGGCTGAATATCAGCCAAATGGCATTCACTGCTCGAAGGTTGTCAGAGAAATTTTGGAAGCGATTGTGGATTTCTTCCAAATTGCTGAACTCATCGAGATAAGGACATTACCACTTTCTCAATTCATTGAGATACACACATTGGCTGAATATCAGACAAATGGCATTCACTGCTCGAAGGTATTGAGAGAAACTTTGGAACAGATTGTGAATTTCTTCCAACTTTCTGAACTCATCGAGATAAGGACATTACCTCTTTCTCAATTCATTGAGATACACACATTGGCTGAATATCAGCCAAATGGCATTCACTGCTCGAAGGTATTCAGAGAAACTTTGGAAATGATTGTGGATTTCTTCCAATTTGCTGATCTCATCGAGATAAGGACATTACCACTTTCTCAATTCATTGAGATACACACTTTGGCAGAATATCAGCCAAATGGCATTCACGTCTCGATGGTTTTCAGAGAAACTTTGGAACCGATTGTGCATTTCTTCCAAATTGCTGAACTCATTGAGATAAGGACATTACCACTTTCTCAATTCATTGTGATACATACATTGGCTGAATATCAGCCAAATGGCATTCACTGCCCGAAGGTATTCAGAGAAACTTTGGAACAGATTGTGGATTTCTTCCAACTTGCTGAACTCATCGAGATAAGGACATTACCAGTTTCACAATTCATTGAGATACACACATTTGCAGAATATCAGCCAAATGGCATTCACTGCTCGATGTTTTTCAGAGAAACTTTAGAACCGAATGTGGATTTCTTCCAACTTGCTGAACTCATCGAGATAAGCACTTAACCACTTTCTCATTTCATTGAGATACACACATTGGCAGAACTTCAGCCAAATGGCGCTCATTGCTCGATGGTTTTCAGAGAAACATTGGAACCGTTTGTGGATTTTCTTCCATTTTGCTAAACTCATTGAGATAAGGACATTACCACTTCCAGAATTCATTGAGATACACACATTGGCAGAATATCAGCCAAATGGGATTCACTGCTCGATGGTTTTCAGAGAAACTTTGGAACAGATTGTGGATTTCTTTCAAATTGCTGAACTCATCGAGATAAGGACATTACCACTTTCTCAATTCATTGAGATACACACATTGGCTGAATATCAGCCAAATAGCATTCACTGCTCGTAGGTATTCAGAGAAACTTTGGAACAGATTGTGGATTTCTTCCAACTTGCTCAACTCATCGAGATAAGGACATTACCAGTTTCTCAATTCATTGAGATACACACATTGGCCGAATATCAGCCAAATGGGATTCACAGCTCGATGGATTTCAGAGAAACTTTGGAACCTATTGTGGATTTCTTCCAACTTGCTGAACTCATCGAGGTAAGCACTTTACCAGTTTCTCATCTCATTGAGATTCACGCATTGTTAGAATATCAGCTAAATGGCTATTACTGCTCGAAGGTATTCAGAGAAATTTTGGAACAGATTGTGGATTTCTTCCAACTTGCTGAACTCATCGACATAAGGACATTACCACTTTCTCAATTCACTGAGATACACACATTGGCAGAATATCAGCCAAATGGGATTCACTGCTCGATGGTTTTCAGAGAAACTTTGGAACCGATTGTGGATTTCTCCCAAATTGCTGAACTCATCGAGATAAGGACATTACCACTTCTTCAATTCATTGAGATACACACATTGGCTGAATATCAGCCAAATGGCATTCACTGCTCGAAGGGATTCAGAGAAACTTTGGAACAGATTGGGTGTTTCTTCCAACTTGCTGAACCCATCGAGATAAACAACTTAACGCTTTCTGATTTCATTGAGATACACTCATTGGCAGAATATTAGACTAATGGCATTCACGGCTCGATGGTATTCAGAGAAACTTGGGAACCGATTGTGAATTTCTTCCAAATTGCTGAACTCATCGAGATAAGCACTTGACCACTTTCTCAATTCATTGAGATACACACATTGGCAGAACTTCAGCCAAATGGCGCTCACTGCTCGAAGGTATTCAGAGAAACTTTGGAACAGATTGTGGATTTCTTCCAGCTTGCTGAACTCATCGAGATAAGGACATTACCAGTTTCTCAATTCATTGAGATACACACATTGGCAGAATATCAGCCAAATGGGATTCACTGCTCGATGGATTCCAGAGAAACTTTGGAACAGATTGTGGATTTCTTCAAACTTGCTGAACTCATCGAGGTAAGCACTTCACCAGTTTCTCATCTGATTGAGATTCACGCATGGACAGAATATCAGCTAAATGGCTTTTACTGCACGAAGGTATTCAGAGAAATTTTGGAACAGATTGTGGATTTCTTCCAACTTGCTGAACTCATCGAGATAAGGACATTACCATTTCTCAATTCACTGAGATACACACATTGGCAGAATATCAGCCAAATGGCATTCACTGCTCGATGGTATTCAGAGAAACTTTGGAACCGATTGTGGATTTCTCCCAAATTGCTGAACTCATCGAGATAAGGACATTGCCACTATCTCAATTCATTGAGATACACACATTGGCTGAATATCAGCCAAATGGCATTCACTGCCCGAAGGTATTCAGAGAAACTTTGGAACAGATTGGGTATTTCTTCCAACTTGCTGAACCCATCGAGATAAACAACTTAACGCTTTCTGATTTCATTGAGATACACTCATTGGCAGAATATCAGCCAAATGGCATTCACTCCTCGAAGGTATTCAGAGAAACTTTGGAACAGATTGTGGATATCTTCCAATTTGCTCTACTCATCGAGATAAGGACATTGCCTCTTTCTCAATTCATTGAGATACACACGTTGGCAGAATATCAGCCAAATGGCATTCACTGCTCGATGGTTTTCTGAGAAACTTTGGAACAGATTGTGGATTTCTTCCAAATTGCTGAACTCATCGAGATAAGGACATTACCACATTCTCAATTCATTGAGATACACACATTGGCTGAACATCAGCCAAATAGCATTCACTGCTCGATGGTTTTCTGAGAAACTTTGGAACAGATTGTGGATTTCTTCCAACTTGCTGAACTCATCGAGATAAGGACATCAGCAGTTTCTCAATTCATTGAAATACACACATTGGCAGAATATCAGCCAAATGGCATTCACTGCTCGAAGGTTGTCAGAGAAAGTTTGGAACCGATTGTGGATTTCTTCCAAATTGCTGAACTCATCGAGATAAGGACATTACCACTTTCTCAATTCATTGAGATACACACATTGGCTGAATATCAGACAAATGGCATTCACTGCTTGAAGGTATTCAGAGAAACTTTGGAACAGATTGTGGATTTCTTCCAATTTGCTGATCTCATCGAGATAAGGACATTACCACTTTCTCAATTCATTGAGATACACACTTTGGCAGAATATCGGCCAAATGGCATTCACGTCTCGATGGTTTTCAGAGAAACTTTGGAACCGATTGTGGATTTCTTCCAAATTGCTGAACTCATCGAGATAAGGACATTACCACTTTCTCAATTCATTGAGATACACACATTGGCTGAATATCAGCCAAACGGCATTCACTGCCCGAAGGTATTCAGAGAAACTTTGGAACAGATTGTGGATTTCTTCCAACTTGCTGAACTCATCGCGATAAGGACATTACCAGATTCACAATTCATTGAGATACACACATTGGCAGAATATCAGCCAAATGGCATTCACTGCTCGATGGTTTTCAGAGAAACTTTAGAACCGATTGTGGATTTCTTTCAACTTGCTGAACTCATCGAGATAAGCACTTAACCACTTTCTCATTTCATTGAGATACACACATTGGCAGAACATCAGCCAAATGGCGCTCATTGCTCGATGGTTTTCAGAGAAACTTTGGAACCGTTTGTGGATTTGTTCCATTTTGCTAAACTCATTGAGATAAGGACATTACCACTTCCACAATTCATTGAGATACACACATTGGCAGAATATCAGCCAACTGGCGCTCGCTGCTCGATGGTTTTCAGAGAAACTTTAGAACCTATTGTGGATTTCTTCCAACTTGCTGAACTCATCGAGATAAGGTCATTGCCACTTTCTCAATTCATTGAGATACACACATTGGCAGAATATCAGCCAAATGGCATCCACAGCTCGATGATATTCAGAGAAATTTTGGAACAGATTGTGGATTTCTTCCAACTTGCTGAACTCATCCCGATAAGCACTTTACCACTTTCTCATTTCATTGAGATACACACATTGGCAGAACATCAGCCAAATGGCGCTCACTGCTCCATGGTTTTCAGAGAAACTTTGGAACAGATTGTGGATTTCTTCCAACTTGCTGAACTCATCGAGATAAGGACATTACCAGTTTCTCAATTCATTGAGATACACACATTGGCAGAATATCAGCCAAATGGGATTCACTGCTCGATGGATTTCAGAGAAACTTTGGAACCTATTGTGGATTTCTTCCAACTTGCTGAACTCATCGAGGTAAGCACTTTACCAGTTTCTCATCTCATTGAGATTCACGCATGGACAGAATATCAGCTAAATGGCTTTTACTGCTCGAAGGTATTCAGAGAAATTTTGGAACAGATTGTGGATTTCTTCCAACTAGCTGAACTCATCGAGATAAGGACATTACCATTTCTCAATTCACTGAGATACACACATTGGCAGAATATCAGCCAAATGGCATTCACTGCTCGATGGTTTTCAGAGAAACTTTGGAACCGATTGTGGATTTCTCCCAAATTGCTGAACTCATCGAGATAAGGACATTACCACTTCTTCAATTCATTGAGATACACAAATTGGCCGAATATCAGCCAAATGGCATTCACTGCTCGAAGGTATTCAGAGAAACTTTGGAACAGATTGGGTATTTCTTCCAGCTTGCTGAACCCATCGAGATAAACAGCTTAACGCTTTCTGATTTCATTGAGATACACTCATTGGCAGAATATCAGCCAAATGGCATTCACTGCTCGATGGTTTTCTGAGAAACTTTGGAACAGATTTTGATTTCTTCCAAATTGCTGAACTCATCGAGATAAGGACATTACCACATTCTCAATTCATTGAGATACACACATTGGCTGAACATCAGCCAAATAGCATTCACTGCACGATGGTTTTCTGAGAAACTTTGGAACAGATTGTGGATTTCTTCCAACTTGCTGAACTCATCGAGATAAGGACATTACCACTTTCTCAATTCATTGAGATACACACATTGGCTGAATATCAGACAAATGGCATTCACTGCTCGAAGGTATTCAGAGAAACTATGGAACAGATTGTGAATTTCTACCAACTTTCTGAACTCATCGAGATAAGGACATTACCTCTTTCTCAATTCATTGAGATACACACATTGGCTGAATATCAGCCAAATGCCATTCACTGCTTGAAGGCATTCAGAGAAACTTTGGAACAGATTGTGGATTTCTTCCAATTTGCTGATCTCATCGAGATAAGGACATTACCACTTTCTCAATTCATTGAGATACACACTTTGGCAGAATATCGGCCAAATGGCATTCACGTCTCGATGGTTTTCAGAGAAACTTTGGAACCGATTGTGGATTTCTTCCAAATTGCTGAACTCTTCGAGATAAGGACATTACCACTTTCTCAATTCATTGAGATACACACATTGGCTGAATATCAGCCAAACGGCATTCACTGCCCGAAGGTATTCAGAGAAACTTTGGAACAGATTGTGGATTTCTTCCAACTTGCTGAACTCATCGCGATAAGGACATTACCAGATTCACAATTCATTGAGATACACACATTGGCAGAATATCAGCCAAATGGCATTCACTGCTCGTTGGTTTTCAGAGAAACTTTAGAACCGATTGTGGATTTCTTCCAACTTGTGAACTCATCAAGATAAGGACATTACCTCTTTCTCAATTCATTGAGATACACACATTGGCTGAATATCAGCCAAATGGCATTCACTGCTCGCTGGTTTTCAGGGAAAATTTGGAACCGATTGTGGATTTCTCCCAAATTGCTGTACTCACCGAGATAATTACATTACCACTTTCTCAATTCATTGAGATATACACATAGGCTGAATATCAGCCAATTGGCATTCACTGCTCGAAGGTATTCAGAGAAACTTTGGAACAGATTGTGGATTTCTTCCAACTTGCTGAACTCATCGAGATAAGGACATTACCAGTTTCACAATTCATTGAGATACACACATTTGCAGAATATCAGCCAAATGGCATTCACTGCTCGATGTTTTTCAGAGAAACTTTAGAACCGAATGTGGATTTCTTCCAACTTGCTGAACTCATCGAGATAAGCACTTAACCACTTTCTCATTTCATTGAGATACACACATTGGCAGAACATCAGCCAAATGGCGCTCATTGCTCGATGGTTTTCAGAGAAACATTGGAACCGTTTGTGGATTTGTTCCATTTTGCTAAACTCATTGAGATAAGGACATTACCACTTCCAGAATTCATTGAGATACACACATTGGCAGAATATCAGCCAAATGGCATTCACTGCTCGATGGTTTTCAGAGAAACTTTGGAACAGATTGTGGATTTCTTTCAAATTGCTGAACTCATCGAGATAAGGACATTACCACTTTCTCAATTCATTGAGATACACACATTGGCTGAATATCAGGCAAATAGCATTCACTGCTCGTAGGTATTCAGAGAAACTTTGGAACAGATTGTGGATTTCTTCCAACTTGCTCAACTAATCGAGATAAGGACATCACCAGTTTCTCAATTCATTGAGATACACACATTGGCCGAATATCAGCCAAATGGGATTCACAGCTCGATGGATTTCAGAGAAACTTTGGAACCTATTGTGGATTTCTTCCAACTTGCTGAACTCATCGAGGTAAGCACTTTACCAGTTTCTCATCTCATTGAGATTCACGCATTGTTAGAATATCAGCTAAATGGCTATTACTGCTCGAAGGTATTCAGAGAAATTTTGGAACAGATTGTGGATTTCTTCCAACTTGCTGAACTCATCGACATAAGGACATTACCACTTTCTCAATTCACTGAGATACACACATTGGCAGAATATCAGCCAAATGGGATTCACTGCTCGATGGTTTTCAGAGAAACTTCGGAACCGATTGTGGATTTCTCCCAAATTGCTGAACTCATCGAGATAAGGACATTACCACTTCTTCAATTCATTGAGATACACACATTGGCTGAATATCAGCCAAATGGCATTCACTGCTCGATGGATTTCAGAGAAACTTTGGAACCGATTGTGGATTTCGTCCAACTTGCTGAACTCAATGAAATAAGGACATGACCACTTTCTCAATTCATTGAGATACACACATTGGCTGAATATCAGCCAAATCGCATTCACTCCTCGAAGGTATTCAGAGAAACTTTGGAACAGATTGTGGATATCTTCCAATTTGCTGTACTCATCGAGATAAGGACATTGCCACTTTCTCAATTCATTGAGATACACACGTTGGCTGAATATCAGCCAAATGGCATTCACTGCTCGATGGTTTTCTGA
Source organism: Carcharhinus amblyrhynchos (assembly GCF_965287045.1). NCBI lineage: Eukaryota > Metazoa > Chordata > Chondrichthyes > Carcharhiniformes > Carcharhinidae > Carcharhinus > Carcharhinus amblyrhynchos. Next base: position 65,824,417 of record NC_137326.1, read on the forward strand.
GACACTTTGGAACAGATTGTGGATTTCTTCCCACTTGCTGAACTCATCGAGATAAGGACATTACCAGTTTCTCAATTCATTGAGATACACACATTTGCTGAATATCAGCCAAATAGCATTCACTGCTCGATGGTTTTCTGAGAAACTGTGGAACAGATTGAGGATTTCTTCCAACTTGCTGAACTCATCGAGATAAGGACATTACCAGTTTCTCAATTCATTGAGATACACACATTGGCTGAATATCAGGCAAATGGCATTCACTGCTCGATGGTTGTCAGAGAAAGTTTGGAACCGATTGTGGATTTCTTCCAAATTGCTGAACTCATCGAGAAAAGGACATTACCTCTTTCTCAATTCATTGAGATACACACATTGGCTGAATATCAGCGAAATGGCATTCACTGCTCGCTGGTTTTCAGAGAAACTTTGGAACCGATTGTGGATTTCTCCCAAATTGCTGTACTCATCGAGATAATTACATTACCACTTTCTCAAATCATTGAGATACACACATAGGCTGAATATCAGCCAATTGGCATTCACTGCTCGAAGGTATTCAGAGAAACTTTGGAACAGATTGGGTATTTCTTCCAACTTGCTGAACCCATCGAGATAAACAACTTTACACTTTCTCCTTTCATTGAGATACACTCTTTGGCAGAATATTTGACAAATGGCATTCACGGCTCGATGGTATTCAAAGAAACTTGGGAACCGATTGTGAATTTCTTCCAAATTGCTGAACTCATCGAGATAAGCACTTGACCACATTCTCAATTCACTGAGATACACACATTGGCTGAATATCAGCCAAATGGCATTCACTGCTCGAAGGTATTCAAGAAACTTTGGAACAGATTGTGGATTTCTTCCAATTTGCTGAACTCATCGCGATAAGGACATTACCACTTTCTCAATTCATTGAGATACACACATTGGCAGAATATCAGCCAAATGGCATTCACTGCTCGATGGATTTCAGAGAAACTTTGGAACCGATTGTGGATTTCGTCCAACTTGCTGAACTCATCGAGATAAGGACATTACCACTTTCTCAATTCATTGAGATACACACATTGGCTGAATATCAGCCAAATAGCATTCACTGCTCGAAGGTATTCAGAGAAACTTTGGAACAGATTGTGGATTTCTTCCAACTTGCTGAACTCATCGAGATAAGGACATTACCAGTTTCTCAATTCATTGAGATACACACATTGGCAGAATATCAGCCAAATGGGATTCACTGCTCGATGGATTTCAGAGAAACTTTGGAACCTATTGTGGATTTCTTCCAACTTGCTGAACTCATCGAGGTAAGCACTTCACCAGTTTCTCATCTCATTGAGATTCACGCATGGACAGAATATCAGCTAAATGGCTTTTACTGCTCGAAGGTATTCAGAGAAATTTTGGAACAGATTGTGGATTTGTTCCAACTTGCTGAACTCATCGAGATAAGGACATTACCATTTCTCAATTCACTGAGATACACACATTGGCAGAATATCAGCCAAATGGCATTCACTGCTCGATGGTTTTCAGAGAAACTTTGGAACCGATTGTGGATTTCTCCCAAATTGCTGAACTCATCGAGATAAGGACATTGCCACTTTCTCAATTCATTGAGATACACACATTGGCAGAATATCAGCCAAATGGCATTCACTGCTCGAAGGTATTCAGAGAAACTTTGGAACAGATTGGGTATTTCTTCCAACTTGCTGAACCCATCGAGATAAACAACATAACGCTTTCTGATTTCATTGAGATACACTCATTGGCAGAATATCAGCCAAATGGCATTCACTCCTCGAAGGTATTCAGAGAAACTTGGGAACAGATTGTGGATATCTTCCAATTTGCTCTACTCATCGAGATAAGGACATTGCCTCTTTCTCAATTCATTGAGATACACACGTTGGCAGAATATCAGCCAAATGGCATTCACTGCTCGATGGTTTTCTGAGAAACTTTGGAACAGATTGTGGATTTCTTCCAAATTGCTGAACTCATCGAGATAAGGACATTACCACATTCTCAATTCATTGAGATACACACATTGGCTGAACATCAGCCAAATAGCATTCACTGCTCGATGGTTTTCTGAGAAACTTTGGAACAGATTGTGGATTTCTTCCAACTTGCTGAACTCATCGAGATAAGGACATCAGCAGTTTCTCAATTCATTGAAATACACACATTGGCAGAATATCAGCCAAATGGCATTCACTGCTCGAAGGTTGTCAGAGAAAGTTTGGAACCGATTGTGGATTTCTTCCAAATTGCTGAACTCATCGAGATAAGGACATTACCACTTTCTCAATTCATTGAGATACACACATTGGCTGAATATCAGACAAATGGCATTCACTGCTCGAAGGTATTCAGAGGAACTTTGGAATAGATTGTGAATTTCTACCAACTTTCTGAACTCATCGAGATAAGGACATTACCTCTTTCTCAATTCATTGAGATACACACATTGGCTGAATATCAGCCAAATGGCATTCACTGCTTGAAGGTATTCAGAGAAACTTTGGAACCGATTGTGGATTTCTTCCAAATTGCTGAACTCATCGAGATAAGGACATTACCACTTTCTCAATTCATTGAGATACACACATTGGCTGAATATCAGCCAAACGGCATTCACTGCCCGAAGGTATTCAGAGAAACTTTGGAACAGATTGTGGATTTCTTCCAACTTGCTGAACTCATCGCGATAAGGACATTAACAGATTCACAATTCATTGAGATACACACTTTGGCAGAATATCAGCCAAATGGCATTCACTGCTCGATGGTTTTCAGAGAAACTTTAGAACCGATTGTGGATTTCTTCCAACTTGCTGATCTCATCGAGATTAGCACTTAACCACTTTCTCAATTCATTGAGATACACACATTGGCAGAATATCAGCCAAATGGCATCCACAGCTCGATGATATTCAGAGAAATTTTGGAACAGATTGTGGATTTCTTCCAACTTGCTGAACTCATCCCGATAAGCACTTTACCACATTCTCATTTCATTGAGATACACACATTGGCAGAACATCAGCCAAATGGCGCTCACTGCTCCATGGTTTTCAGAGAAACTTTGGAACAGATTGTGGATTTCTTCCAACTTGCTGAACTCATCGAGATAAGGACATTACCAGTTTCTCAATTCATTGAGATACACACATTGGCAGAATATCAGCCAAATGTGATTCACTGCTCGATGGATTTCAGAGAAACTTTGGAACCTATTGTGGATTTCTTCCAACTTGCTGAACTCATCGAGGTAAGCACTTTACCAGTTTCTCCTCTCATTGAGATTCACGCATGGACAGAATATCAGCTAAATGGCTTTTACTGCTCGAAGGTATTCAGAGAAATTTTGGAACAGATTGTGGATTTCTTCCAACTTGCTGAACTCATCGAGATATGGACATTACCACTTTCTCAATTCACTGAGATACACACATTGGCAGAATATCAGCCAAATGGCATTCACTGCTCGATGGTTTTCAGAGAAACTTTGGAACCGATTGTGGATTTCTCCCAAATTGCTGAACTCATCGAGATAAGGACATTGCCACTTTCTCAATTCATTGAGATACACACATTGGCTGAATATCAGCCAAATGGCATTCACTGCTCGAAGGTATTCAGAGAAACTTTGGAACAGATTGGGTATTTCTTCCAACTTGCTGAACCCATCGAGATAAACAACTTAACGCTTTCTGATTTCATTGAGATACACTCATTGGCAGAATATCAGCCAAATGGCATTCACTCCTCGAAGGTATTCAGAGAAACTTTGGAACAGATTGTGGATATCTTCCAATTTGCTCTACTCATCGAGATAAGGACATTGCCACTTTCTCAATTCATTGAGATACACACGTTGGCAGAATATCAGCCAAATGGCATTCACTGCACGATGGTTTTCTGAGAAACTTTGGAACAGATTGTGGATTTCTTCCAAATTGCTGAACTCATCGAGATAAGGACATTACCACATTCTCAATTCATTGAGATACACACATTGGCTGAACATCAGCCAAATAGCATTCACTGCTCGATGGTTTTCTGAGAAACTTTGGAACAGATTGTGGATTTCTTCCAACTTGCTGAACTCATCGAGATAAGGACATCAGCAGTTTCTCAATTCATTGAGATACACACATTGGCAGAATATCAGCCAAATGGCATTCACTGCTCGAAGGTTGTCAGAGAAAGTTTGGAACCGATTGTGGATTTCTTCCAAATTGCTGAACTCATCGAGATAAGGAAATTACCACTTTCTCAATTCATTGAGATACACACATTGGCTGAATATCAGACAAATGGCATTCACTGCTCGAAGGTATTCTGAGAAACTTTGGAACAGATTGTGAATTTCTACCAACTTTCTGAACTCATCGAGATAAGGACATTACCTCTTTCTCAATTCATTGAGATACACACATTGGCTGAATATCAGCCAAATGGCATTCACTGCTTGAAGGCATTCAGAGAAACTTTGGAACAGATTGTGGATTTCTTCCAACTTGCTGAACTCATCGCGATAAGGACATTACCAGATTCACAATTCATTGAGATACACACATTGGCAGAATATCAGCCAAATGGCATTCACTGCTCGATGGTTTTCAGAGACACTTTAGAACCGATTGTGGATTTCTTCCAACTTGCTGAACTCATCGAGATAAGGAAATTACCTCTTTCTCAATTCATTGAGATACACACATTGGCTGAATATCAGCCAAATGGCATTCACTGCTCGATGGTTTTCAGAGAAACTTTGGAACCGATTGTGGATTTCTCCCAAATTGCTGTACTCATCGAGATAATTACATTACCACTTTCTCAATTCATTGAGATACACACATAGGCTGAATATCAGCCAATTGGCATTCACTGCTCGAAGGTATTCAGAGAAACTTTGGAACAGATTGGGTATTTCTTCCAACTTGCTGAACCCATCGAGATAAACATCTTTACACTTTCTCCTTTCATTGAGATACACTCATTGGCAGAATATCAGCCAAATGGCATTCACTGCTCGATGGTATTCAGAGAAACTTTGGAACAGATTGTGGATTTCTTCCAATTTGCTGATCTCATCGAGATAAGGACATTACCACTTTCTCAATTCATTGAGATACACACTTTGGCAGAATATCGGCCAAATGGCATTCACGTCTCGATGGTTTTCAGAGAAACTTTGGAACCGATTGTGGATTTCTTCCAAATTGCTGAACTCATCGAGATAAGGACATTACCACTTTCTCAATTCATTGAGATACACACATTGGCTGAATATCAGCCAAACGGCATTCACTGCCCGAAGGTATTCAGAGAAACTTTGGAACAGATTGTGGATTTCTTCCAACTTGCTGAACTCATCGCGATAAGGACATTACCAGATTCACAATTCATTGAGATACACACATTGGCAGAATATCAGCCAAATGGCATTCACTGCTCGATGGTTTTCAGAGAAACTTTAGAACCGATTGTGGATTTCTTTCAACTTGCTGAACTCATCGAGATAAGCACTTAACCACTTTCTCATTTCATTGAGATACACACATTGGCAGAACATCAGCCAAATGGCGCTCATTGCTCGATGGTTTTCAGAGAAACTTTGGAACCGTTTGTGGATTTGTTCCATTTTGCTAAACTCATTGAGATAAGGACATTACCACTTCCACAATTCATTGAGATACACACATTGGCAGAATATCAGCCAACTGGCACTCGCTGCTCGATGGTTTTCAGAGAAACTTTAGAACCTACTGTGGATTTCTTCCAACTTGCTGAACTCATCGAGATAAGGTCATTGCCACTTTCTCAATTCATTGAGATACACACATTGGCAGAATATCAGCCAAATGGCATCCAGACCTCGATGGTATTCAGAGAAATTTTGGAACAGATTGTGGATTTCTTCCAACTTGCCGAACTCATCCAGATAAGCACTTTACCACTTTCTCATTTCATTGAGATACACACATTGGCAGAACATCAGCCAAATGGCGCTCACTGCCCGATGGTTTTCAGAGAAACTTTGGAACCGATTGTGGATTTCTTCCAAATTGCTGAACTCATCGAGATAAGGACATTACCACTTTCTCAATTCATTGAGATACACACATTGGCTGAATATCAGCCAAATGGCATTCACTGCTCGAAGGTATTCAGAGAAATTTTGGAACAGATTGTGGATTTCTTCCAACTTGCTGAACTCAACCAGATAAGCGCTTTACCACTTTCTCATTTCATTGAGATACCCACATTGGCAGAACATCAGCCAAATGGCGCTCAATGCTCGATGGTTTTCAGAGAAACTTTGGAACAGATTGTGGATTTCTTCCAATTTGCTGAACTCATCGCGATAAGGACATTATCACTTTCTCAATTCATTGAGATACACACATTGGCAGAATATCAGCCAAATGGCATTCACTGCTCGATGGATTTCAGAGAAACTTTGGAACCGATTGTGGATTTCGTCCAACTTGCTGAACTCATCGGGATAAGGACATTACCACTTTCTCAATTCATTGAGATACACACATTGGCTGAATATCAGCCAAATGGCATTCACTGCCCGAAGGTATTCAGAGAAACTTTGGAACAGATTGTGGATTTCTTCCAACTTGCTGAACTCATCGAGATAAGGACATTACCAGTTTCACAATTCATTGAGATACACACATTTGCAGAATATCAGCCAAATGGCATTCACTGCTCGATGTTTTTCAGAGAAACTTTAGAACCGAATGTGGATTTATTCCAACTTGCTGAACTCATCGAGATAAGCACTTAACCACTTTCTCATTTCACGGAGATACACACATTGGCAGAACATCAGCCAAATGGCGCTCATTGCTCGATGGTTTTCAGAGAAACTTTGGAACCGTTTGTGGATTTGTTCCATTTTGCTAAACTCATTGAGATAAGGACATTACCACTTCCAGAATTCATTGAGATACACACATTGGCAGAATATCAGCCAAATGGCATTCACTGCTCGATGGTTTTCAGAGAAACTTTGGAACAGATTGTGGATTTCTTTCAAATTGCTGAACTCATCGAGATAAGGACATTACCACTTTCTCAATTCATTGAGATACACACATTGGCTGAATATCAGCCAAATAGCATTCACTGCTCGAAGGTATTCAGAGAAACTTTGGAACAGTTTGTGGATTTCTTCCAACTTGCTGAACTCATCGAGATAAGGACATTACCAGTTTCTCAATTCATTGAGCTACACACATTGGCAGAATATCAGCCAAATGGGATTCACTGCTCGATGGATTTCAGAGAAACTTTGGAACCTATTGTGGATTTCATCCAACTTCCTGAACTCATCGAGGTAAGCACTTTCCCAGTTTCTCATCTCATTGAGATTCACGCATTGACAGAATATCAGCTAAATGGCTTTTACTGCTCGAAGGTATTCAGAGAAATTTTGGAACAGATTGTGGATTTCTTCCAACTTGCTGAACTCATCGAGATAAGGACATTACCACTTTCTCAATTCATTGAGATACACACATTGGCTGAATATCAGCCAAATAGCATTCACTGCTCGTAGGTATTCAGAGAAACTTTGGAACAGATTGTGGATTTCTTCCAACTTGCTGAACTCATCGAGGTAAGCACTTTACCAGTTTCTCATCTCATTGAGATTCACGCATTGTTAGAATATCAGCTAAATGGCTATTACTGCTCGAAGGTATTCAGAGAAATTTTGGAACAGATTGTGGATTTCTTCCAACTTGCTGAACTCATCGACATAAGGACATTACCACTTTCTCAATTCACTGAGATACACACATTGGCAGAATATCAGCCAAATGGGATTCACTGCTCGATGGTTTTCAGAGAAACTTTGGAACCGATTGTGGATTTCTCCCAAATTGCTGAACTCATCGAGATAAGGACATTACCACTTCTTCAATTCATTGAGATACACACATTGGCTGAATATCAGCCAAATGGCATTCACTGCTCGATGGATTTCAGAGAAACTTTGGAACCGATTGTGGATTTCGTCCAACTTGCTGAACTCAATGAAATAAGGACATGACCACTTTCTCAATTCATTGAGATACACACATTGGCTGAATATCAGCCAAATCGCATTCACTCCTCGAAGGTATTCAGAGAAACTTTGGAACAGATTGTGGATATCTTCCAATTTGCTGTACTCATCGAGATAAGGACATTGCCACTTTCTCAATTCATTGAGATACCCACGATGGCTGAATATCAGCCAAATGGCATTCACTGCTCGATGGTTTTCTGAGACACTTTGGAACAGATTGTGGATTTCTTCCCACTTGCTGAACTCATCGAGATAAGGACATTACCAGTTTCTCAATTCATTGAGATACACACATTTGCTGAATATCAGCCAAATAGCATTCACTGCTCGATGGTTTTCTGAGAAACTGTGGAACAGATTGAGGATTTCTTCCAACTTGCTGAACTCATCGAGATAAGGACATTACCAGTTTCTCAATTCATTGAGATACACACATTGGCTGAATATCAGGCAAATGGCATTCACTGCTCGATGGTTGTCAGAGAAAGTTTGGAACCGATTGTGGATTTCTTCCAAATTGCTGAACTCATCGAGAAAAGGACATTACCTCTTTCTCAATTCATTGAGATACACACATTGGCTGAATATCAGCGAAATGGCATTCACTGCTCGCTGGTTTTCAGAGAAACTTTGGAACCGATTGTGGATTTCTCCCAAATTGCTGTTCTCATCGAGATAATTACATTACCACTTTCTCAATTCATTGAGATACACACATAGGCTGAATATCAGCCAATTGGCATTCACTGCTCGAAGGTATTCAGAGAAACTTTGGAACAGATTGGGTATTTCTTCCAACTTGCTGAACCCATCGAGATAAACAACTTTACACTTTCTCCTTTCATTGAGATACACTCATTGGCAGAATATTTGACAAATGGCATTCACGGCTCGATGGTATTCAGAGAAACTTGGGAACCGATTGTGAATTTCTTCCAAATTGCTGAACTCATCGAGATAAGCACTTGACCACATTCTCAATTCATTGAGATACACACATTGGCTGAATATCAGCCAAATGGCATTCACTGCTCGAAGGTATTCAAGAAACTTTGGAACAGATTGTGGATTTCTTCCAATTTGCTGAACTCATCGCGATAAGGACATTACCACTTTCTCAATTCATTGAGATACACACATTGGCAGAATATCAGCCAAATGGCATTCACTGCTCGATGGATTTCAGAGAAACTTTGGAACCGATTGTGGATTTCGTCCAACTTGCTGAACTCATCGAGATAAGGACATTACCACTTTCTCAATTCATTGAGATACACACATTGGCTGAATATCAGCCAAATAGCATTCACTGCTCGAAGGTATTCAGAGAAACTTTGGAACAGATTGTGGATTTCTTCCAACTTGCTGAACTCATCGAGATAAGGACATTACCAGTTTCTCAATTCATTGAGATACACACATTGGCAGAATATCAGCCAAATGGGATTCACTGCTCGATGGATTTCAGAGAAATTTTGGAACCTATTGTGGATTTCTTCCAACTTGCTGAACTCATCGAGGTAAGCACTTCACCAGTTTCTCATCTCATTGAGATTCACGCATGGACAGAATATCAGCTAAATGGCTTTTACTGCTCGAAGGTATTCAGAGAAATTTTGGAACAGATTGTGGATTTGTTCCAACTTGCTGAACTCATCGAGATAAGGACATTACCATTTCTCAATTCACTGAGATACACACATTGGCAGAATATCAGCCAAATGGCATTCACTGCTCGATGGTTTTCAGAGAAACTTTGGAACCGATTGTGGATTTCTCCCAAATTGCTGAACTCATCGAGATAAGGACATTGCCACTTTCTCAATTCATTGAGATACACACATTGGCAGAATATCAGCCAAATGGCATTCACTGCTCGAAGGTATTCAGAGAAACTTTGGAACAGATTGGGTATTTCTTCCAACTTGCTGAACCCATCGAGATAAACAACATAACGCTTTCTGATTTCATTGAGATACACTCATTGGCAGAATATCAGCCAAATGGCATTCACTCCTCGAAGGTATTCAGAGAAACTTGGGAACAGATTGTGGATATCTTCCAATTTGCTCTACTCATCGAGATAAGGACATTGCCTCTTTCTCAATTCATTGAGATACACACGTTGGCAGAATATCAGCCAAATGGCATTCACTGCTCGATGGTTTTCTGAGAAACTTTGGAACAGATTGTGGATTTCTTCCAAATTGCTGAACTCATCGAGATAAGGACATTACCACATTCTCAATTCATTGAGATACACACATTGGCTGAACATCAGCCAAATAGCATTCACTGCTCGATGGTTTTCTGAGAAACTTTGGAACAGATTGTGGATTTCTTCCAACTTGCTGAACTCATCGAGATAAGGACATCAGCAGTTTCTCAATTCATTGAAATACACACATTGGCAGAATATCAGCCAAATGGCATTCACTGCTCGAAGGTTGTCAGAGAAAGTTTGGAACCGATTGTGGATTTCTTCCAAATTGCTGAACTCATCGAGATAAGGACATTACCACTTTCTCAATTCATTGAGATACACACATTGGCTGAATATCAGACAAATGGCATTCACTGCTTGAAGGTATTCAGAGAAACTTTGGAACAGATTGTGGATTTCTTCCAATTTGCTGATCTCATCGAGATAAGGACATTACCACTTTCTCAATTCATTGAGATACACACTTTGGCAGAATATCGGCCAAATGGCATTCACGTCTCGATGGTTTTCAGAGAAACTTTGGAACCAATTGTGGATTTCTTCCAAATTGCTGAACTCATCGCGATAAGGACATTACCACTTTCTCAATTCATTGAGATACACACATTGGCTGAATATCAGCCAAACGGCATTCACTGCCCGAAGGTATTCAGAGAAACTTTGGAACAGATTGTGGATTTCTTCCAACTTGCTGAACTCATCGCGATAAGGACATTACCAGATTCACAATTCATTGAGATACACACATTTGCAGAATATCAGCCAAATGGCATTCACTGCTCGATGTTTTTCAGAGAAACTTTAGAACCGATTGTGGATTTCTTCCAACTTGCTGAACTCATCGAGATAAGCACTTAACCACTTTCTCATTTCATTGAGATACACACATTGGCAGAACATCAGCCAAATGGCGCTCATTGCTCGAAGGTTTTCAGAGAAACTTTGGAACCGTTTGTGGATTTGTTCCATTTTGCTAAACTCATTGAGATAAGGACATTACCACTTCCACAATTCATTGAGATACACACATTGGCAGAATATCAGCCAACTGGCGCTCGCTGCTCGATGGTTTTCAGAGAAACTTTAGAACCTATTGTGGATTTCTTCCAACTTGCTGAACTCATCGAGATAAGGTCATTGCCACTTTCTCAATTCATTGAGATACACACATTGGCAGAATATCAGCCAAATGGCATCCACAGCTCGATGATATTCAGAGAAATTTTGGAACAGATTGTGGATTTCTTCCAACTTGCTGAACTCATCCCGATAAGCACTTTACCACTTTCTCATTTCATTGAGATACACACATTGGCAGAACGTCAGCCAAATGGCGCTCACTGCTCCATGGTTTTCAGAGAAACTTTGGAACAGATTGTGGATTTCTTCCAACTTGCTGAACTCATCGAGATAAGGACATTACCAGTTTCTCAATTCATTGAGATACACACATTGGCAGAATATCAGCCAAATGGGATTCACTGCTCGATGGATTTCAGAGAAACTTTGGAACCTATTGTGGATTTCTTCCAACTTGCTGAACTCATCGAGGTAAGCACTTTACCAGTTTCTCATCTCATTGAGATTCACGCATGGACAGAATATCAGCTAAATGGCTTTTACTGCTCGAAGGTATTCAGAGAAATTTTGGAACAGATTGTGGATTTCTTCCAACTTGCTGAACTCATCGAGATAAGGACATTACCATTTCTCAATTCACTGAGATACACACATTGGCAGAATATCAGCCAAATGGCATTCACTGCTCGATGGTTTTCAGAGAAACTTTGGAACCGATTGTGGATTTCTCCCAAATTGCTGAACTCATCGAGATAAGGACATTACCACTTCTTCAATTCGTTGAGATACACACATTGGCTGAATATCAGCCAAATGGCATTCACTGCTCGAAGGTATTCAGAGAAACTTTGGAACAGATTGGGTATTTCTTCCAGCTTGCTGAACCCATCGAGATAAACAACTTAACGCTTTCTGATTTCATTGAGATACACTCATTGGCAGAATATCAGCCAAATGGCATTCACTGCTCGATGGTTTTCTGAGAAACTCTGGAACAGATTGTGGATTTCTTCCAAATTGCTGAACTCATCGAGATAAGGACATTACCACATTCTCAATTCATTGAGATACACACATTGGCTGAACATCAGCCAAATAGCATTCACTGCTCGATGGTTTTCTGAGAAACTTTGGAACAGATTGTGGATTTCTTCCAACTTGCTGAACTCATCGAGATAAGGACATCAGCAGTTTCTCAATTCATTGAGATACACACATTGGCAGAATATCAGCCAAATGGCATTCACTGCTCGAAGGTTGTCAGAGACAGTTTGGAACCGATTGTGGATTTCTTCCAAATTGCTGAACTCATCGAGATAAGGACATTACCACATTCTCAATTCATTGAGATACACACATTGGCTGAATATCAGACAAATGGCATTCACTGCTCGAAGGTATTCAGAGAAACTTTGGAACAGATTGTGAATTTCTACCAACTTTCTGAACTCATCGAGATAAGGACATTACCTCTTTCTCAATTCATTGAGATACACACATTGGCTGCATATCAGCCAAATGCCATTCACTGCTTGAAGGCATTCAGAGAAACTTTGGAACAGATTGTGGATTTCTTCCAATTTGCTGATCTCATCGAGATAAGGACATTACCACTTTCTCAATTCATTGAGATACACACTTTGGCAGAATATCGGCCAAATGGCATTCACGTCTCGATGGTTTTCAGAGAAACTTTGGAACCGATTGTGGATTTCTTCCAAATTGCTGAACTCATCGAGATAAGGACATTACCACTTTCTCAATTCATTGAGATACACACATTGGCTGAATATCAGCCAAACGGCATTCACTGCCCGAAGGTATTCAGAGAAACTTTGGAACAGATTGTGGATTTCTTCCAACTTGCTGAACTCATCGCGATAAGGACATTACCAGAATCACAATTCATTGAGCTACACACTTTGGCAGAATATCAGCCAAATGGCATTCACTGCTCGATGGTTTTCAGAAAAACTTTAGAACCGATTGTGGATTTCTTCCAACTTGCTGAACTCATCAAGATAAGGATATTACCTCTTTCTCAATTCATTGAGATACACACATTGGCTGAATATCAGCCAAATGGCATTCACTGCTCGATGGTTTTCAGAGAAAATTTGGAACCGATTGTGGATTTCTCCCAAATTGCTGTACTCATCGAGATAATTACATTACCACTTTCTCAATTCATTGAGATACACACATAGGCTGAATATCAGCCAATTGGCATTCACTGCTCGAAGGTATTCAGAGAATCTTTGGAACAGATTGGGTATTTCTTCCAACTTGCTGAACCCATCGAGATAAACAACTTTACACTTTCTCCTTTCATTGAGATACACTCATTGGCAGAATATTTGACAAATGGCATTCACGGCTCGATGGTATTCAGAGAAACTTGGGAACCGATTGTGAATTTCTTCCAAATTGCTGAACTCATCGAGATAAGCACTTGACCACATTCTCAATTCATTGAGATACACACATTGGCTGAATATCAGCCAAATGGCATTCACTGCTCGAAGGTATTCAAGAAACTTTGGAACAGATTGTGGATTTCTTCCAATTTGCTGAACTCATCGCGATAAGGACATTACCACTTTCTCAATTCATTGAGATACACACATTGGCAGAATATCAGCCAAATGGCATTCACTGCTCGATGGATTTCAGAGAAACTTTGGAACCGATTGTGGATTTCGTCCAACTTGCTGAACTCATCGAGATAAGGACATTACCACTTTCTCAATTCATTGAGATACACACATTGGCTGAATATCAGCCAAATAGCATTCACTGCTCGAAGGTATTCAGAGAAACTTTGGAACAGATTGTGGATTTCTTCCAACTTGCTGAACTCATCGAGATAAGGACATTACCAGTTTCTCAATTCATTGAGATACACACATTGACAGAATATCAGCCAAATGGGATTCACTGCTCGATGGATTCCAGAGAAACTTTGGAACCTATTGTGGATTTCTTCAAACTTGCTGAACTCATCGAGGTAAGCACTTCACCAGTTTCTCATCTCATTGAGATTCACGCATGGACAGAATATCAGCTAAATGGCTTTTACTGCTCGAAGGTATTCAGAGAAATTTTGGAACAGATTGTGGATTTCTTCCAACTTGCTGAACTCATCGAGATAAGGACATTACCATTTCTCAATTCACTGAGATACACACATTGGCAGAATATCAGCCAAATGGCATTCACTGCTCGATGGTATTCAGAGAAACTTTGGAACCGATTGTGGATTTCTCCCAAATTGCTGAACTCATCGAGATAAGGACATTGCCACTTTCTCAATTCATTGAGATACACACATTGGCTGAATATCAGCCAAATGGCATTCACTGCCCGAAGGTATTCAGAGAAACTTTGGAACAGATTGGGTATTTCTTCCAACTTGCTGAACCCATCGAGATAAACAACTTAACGCTTTCTGATTTCATTGAGATACACTCATTGGCAGAATATCAGCCAAATGGCATTCATTCCTCGAAGGTATTCAGAGAAACTTTGGAACAGATTGTGGATATCTTCCAATTTGCTCTACTCATCGAGATAAGGACATTGCCTCTTTCTCAATTCATTGAGATACACACGTTGGCAGAATATCAGCCAAATGGCATTCACTGCTCGATGGTTTTCTGAGAAACTTTGGAACAGATTGTGGATTTCTTCCAAATTGCTGAACTCATCGAGATAAGGACATTACCACATTCTCAATTCATTGAGATACACACATTGGCTGAACATCAGCCAAATAGCATTCACTGCTCGATGGTTTTCTGAGAAACTTTGGAACAGATTGTGGATTTCTTCCAACTTGCTGAACTCATCGAGATAAGGACATCAGCAGTTTCTCAATTCATTGAAATACACACATTGGCAGAATATCAGCCAAATGGCATTCACTGCTCGAAGGTTGTCAGAGAAAGTTTGGAACCGATTGTGGATTTCTTCCAAATTGCTGAACTCATCGAGATAAGGACATTACCACTTTCTCAATTCATTGAGATACACACATTGGCTGAATATCAGACAAATGGCATTCACTGCTTGAAGGTATTCAGAGAAACTTTGGAACAGATTGTGGATTTCTTCCAATTTGCTGATCTCATCGAGATAAGGACATTACCACTTTCTCAATTCATTGAGATACACACTTTGGCAGAATATCGGCCAAATGGCATTCACGTCTCGATGGTTTTCAGAGAAACTTTGGAACCGATTGTGGATTTCTTCCAAATTGCTGAACTCATCGAGATAAGGACATTACCACTTTCTCAATTCATTGAGATACACACATTGGCTGAATATCAGCCAAACGGCATTCACTGCCCGAAGGTATTCAGAGAAACTTTGGAACAGATTGTGGATTTCTTCCAACTTGCTGAACTCATCGCGATAAGGACATTACCAGATTCACAATTCATTGAGATACACACATTGGCAGAATATCAGCCAAATGGCATTCACTGCTCGATGGTTTTCAGAGAAACTTTAGAACCGATTGTGGATTTCTTCCAACTTGCTGAACTCATCGAGATAAGCACTTAACCACTTTCTCATTTCATTGAGATACACACATTGGCAGAACATCAGCCAAATGGCGCTCATTGCTCGATGGTTTTCAGAGAAACTTTGGAACCGTTTGTGGATTTGTTCCATTTTGCTAAACTCATTGAGATAAGGACATTACCACTTCCACAATTCATTGAGATACACACATTGGCAGAATATCAGCCAAATGGCGCTCGCTGCTCGATGGTTTTCAGAGAAACTTTAGAACCTATTGTGGATTTCTTCCAACTTGCTGAACTCATCGAGATAAGGTCATTGCCACTTTCTCAATTCATTGAGATACACACATTGGCAGAATATCAGCCAAATGGCATCCACAGCTCGATGATATTCAGAGAAATTTTGGAACAGATTGTGGATTTCTTCCAACTTGCTGAACTCATCCCGATAAGCACTTTACCACTTTCTCATTTCATTGAGATACACACATTGGCAGAACATCAGCCAAATGGCGCTCACTGCTCCATGGTTTTCAGAGAAACTTTGGAACAGATTGTGGATTTCTTCCAACTTGCTGAACTCATCGAGATAAGGACATTACCAGTTTCTCAATTCATTGAGATACACACATTGGCAGAATATCAGCCAAATGGCATTCACTGCTCGATGGTTTTCTGAGAAACTCTGGAACAGATTGTGGATTTATTCCAAATTGCTGAACTCATCGAGATAAGGACATTACCACATTCTCAATTCATTGAGATACACACATTGGCTGAACATCAGCCAAATAGCATTCACTGCTCGATGGTTTTCTGAGAAACTTTGGAACAGATTGTGGATTTCTTCCAACTTGCTGAACTCATCGAGATAAGGACATCAGCAGTTTCTCAATTCATTGAGATACACACATTGGCAGAATATCAGCCAAATGGCATTCACTGCTCGAAGGTTGTCAGAGACAGTTTGGAACCGATTGTGGATTTCTTCCAAATTGCTGAACTCATCGAGATAAGGACATTACCACATTCTCAATTCATTGAGATACACACATTGGCTGAATATCAGACAAATGGCATTCACTGCTCGAAGGTATTCAGAGAAACTTTGGAACAGATTGTGAATTTCTACCAACTTTCTGAACTCATCGAGATAAGGACATTACCTCTTTCTCAATTCATTGAGATACACACATTGGCTGCATATCAGCCAAATGCCATTCACTGCTTGAAGGCATTCAGAGAAACTTTGGAACAGATTGTGGATTTCTTCCAATTTGCTGATCTCATCGAGATAAGGACATTACCACTTTCTCAATTCATTGAGATACACACTTTGGCAGAATATCGGCCAAATGGCATTCACGTCTCGATGGTTTTCAGAGAAACTTTGGAACCGATTGTGGATTTCTTCCAAATTGCTGAACTCATCGAGATAAGGACATTACCACTTTCTCAATTCATTGAGATACACACATTGGCTGAATATCAGCCAAACGGCATTCACTGCCCGAAGGTATTCAGAGAAACTTTGGAACAGATTGTGGATTTCTTCCAACTTGCTGAACTCATCGCGATAAGGACATTACCAGAATAACAATTCATTGAGATACACACTTTGGCAGAATATCAGCCAAATGGCATTCACTGCTCGATGGTTTTCAGAAAAACTTTAGAACCGATTGTGGATTTCTTCCAACTTGCTGAACTCATCAAGATAAGGATATTACCTCTTTCTCAATTCATTGAGATACACACATTGGCTGAATATCAGCCAAATGGCATTCACTGCTCGATGGTTTTCAGAGAAACTTTAGAACCGATTGTGGATTTCTTCCAACTTGCTGAACTCATCGAGATAAGCACTTAACCACTTTCTCATTTCATTGAGATACACACATTGGCAGAACATCAGCCAAATGGCGCTCATTGCTCGATGGTTTTCAGAGAAACTTTGGAACCGTTTGTGGATTTGTTCCATTTTGCTAAACTCATTGAGATAAGGACATTACCACTTCCACAATTCATTGAGATACACACATTGGCAGAATATCAGCCAAATGGCGCTCGCTGCTCGATGGTTTTCAGAGAAACTTTAGAACCTATTGTGGATTTCTTCCAACTTGCTGAACTCATCGAGATAAGGTCATTGCCACTTTCTCAATTCATTGAGATACACACATTGGCAGAATATCAGCCAAATGGCATCCACAGCTCGATGATATTCAGAGAAATTTTGGAACAGATTGTGGATTTCTTCCAACTTGCTGAACTCATCCCGATAAGCACTTTACCACTTTCTCATTTCATTGAGATACACACATTGGCAGAACATCAGCCAAATGGCGCTCACTGCTCCATGGTTTTCAGAGAAACTTTGGAACAGATTGTGGATTTCTTCCAACTTGCTGAACTCATCGAGATAAGGACATTACCAGTTTCTCAATTCATTGAGATACACACATTGGCAGAATATCAGCCAAATGGGATTCACTGCTCGATGGATTTCAGAGAAACTTTGGAACCTATTGTGGATTTCTTCCAACTTGCTGAACTCATCGAGGTAAGCACTTTACCAGTTTCTCATCTCATTGAGATTCACGCATGGACAGAATATCAGCTAAATGGCTTTTACTGCTCGAAGGTATTCAGAGAAATTTTGGAACAGATTGTGGATTTCTTCCAACTTGCTGAACTCATCGAGATAAGGACATTACCATTTCTCAATTCACTGAGATACACACATTGGCAGAATATCAGCCAAATGGCATTCACTGCTCGATGGATTTCAGAGAAACTTTGGAACCGATTGTGGATTTCTCCCAAATTGCTGAACTCATCGAGATAAGGACATTACCACTTCGTCAATTCATTGAGATACACAAATTGGCCGAATATCAGCCAAATGGCATTCACTGCTCGAAGGTATTCAGAGAAACTTTGGAACAGATTGGGTATTTCTTCCAGCTTGCTGAACCCATCGAGATAAACAACATAACGCTTTCGGATTTCATTGAGATACACTCATTGGCAGAATATCAGCCAAATGGCATTCACTGCTCGATGGTTTTCTGAGAAACTTTGGAACAGATTGTGGATTTCTTCCAAATTGCTGAACTCATCGAGATAAGGACATTACCACATTCTCAATTCATTGAGATACACACATTGGCTGAACATCAGCCAAATAGCATTCACTGCACGATGGTTTTCTGAGAAACTTTGGAACAGATTGTGGATTTCTTCCAACTTGCTGAACTCATCGAGATAAGGACATTACCACTTTCTCAATTCATTGAGATACACACATTGGCTGAATATCAGACAAATGGCATTCACTGCTCGAAGGTATTCAGAGAAACTTTGGAACAGATTGTGAATTTCTACCAACTTTCTGAACTCATCGAGATAAGGACATTACCTCTTTCTCAATTCATTGAGAATCACACATTGGCTGAATATCAGCCAAATGCCATTCACTGCTTGAAGGCATTCAGAGAAACTTTGGAACAGATTGTGGATTTCTTCCAATTTGCTGATCTCATCGAGATAAGGACATTACCACTTTCTCAATTCATTGAGATACACACTTTGGCAGAATATCGGCCAAATGGCATTCACGTCTCGATGGTTTTCAGAGAAACTTTGGAACCGATTGTGGATTTCTTCCAAATTGCTGAACTCATCGAGATAAGGACATTACCACTTTCTCAATTCATTGAGATACACACATTGGCTGAATATCAGCCAAACGGCATTCACTGCCCGAAGGTATTCAGAGAAACTTTGGAACAGATTGTGGATTTCTTCCAACTTGCTGAACTCATCGCGATAAGGACATTACCAGATTCACAATTCATTGAGATACACACATTGGCAGAATATCAGCCAAATGGCATTCACTGCTCGATGGTTTTCAGAGATACTTTAGAACCGATTGTGGATTTCTTCCAACTTGTGAACTCATCAAGATAAGGACATTACCTCTTTCTCAATTCATTGAGATACACACATTGGCTGAATATCAGCCAAATGGCATTCACTGCTCGCTGGTTTTCAGAGAAAATTTGGAACCGATTGTGGATTTCTCCCAAATTGCTGTACTCATCGAGATAATTACATTACCACTTTCTCAATTCATTGAGATATACACATAGGCTGAATATCAGCCAATTGGCATTCACTGCTCGAAGGTATTCAGAGAAACTTTGGAACAGATTGGGTATTTCTTCCAACTTGCTGAACCCATCGAGATAAACAACTTTACACTTTCTCCTTTCATTGAGATACACTCATTGGCAGAATATTTGACAAATGGCATTCACGGCTCGATGGTATTCAGAGAAACTTGGGAACCGATTGTGAATTTCTTCCAAATTGCTGAACTCATCGAGATAAGCACTTGACCACATTCTCAATTCATTGAGATACACAGATTGGCTGAATATCAGCCAAATGGCATTCACTGCTCGAAGGTATTCAAGAAACTTTGGAACAGATTGTGGATTTCTTCCAATTTGCTGAACTCATCGCGATAAGGACATTACCACTTTCTCAATTCATTGAGATACACACATTGGCAGAATATCAGCCAAATGGCATTCACTGCTCGATGGATTTCAGAGAAACTTTGGAACCGATTGTGGATTTCGTCCAACTTGCTGAACTCATCGAGATAAGGACATTACCACTTTCTCAATTCATTGAGATACACACATTGGCTGAATATCAGCCAAATAGCATTCACTGCTCGAAGGTATTCAGAGAAATTTTGGAAAAGATTGTGGATTTCTTCCAACTTGCTGAACTCATCGAGATAAGGACATTACCATTTCTCAATTCACTGAGATACACACATTGGCAGAATATCAGCCAAATGGATGCTCGATGGATTCCAGAGAAACTTTGGAACCTATTGTGGATTTCTTCAAACTTGCTGAACTCATCGAGGTAAGCACTTCACCAGTTTCTCATCTCATTGAGATTCACGCATGGACAGAATATCAGCTAAATGGCTTTTACTGCTCGAAGGTATTCAGAGAAATTTTGGAACAGATTGTGGATTTCTTCCAACTTGCTGAACTCATCGAGATAAGGACATTACCATTTCTCAATTCACTGAGATACACACATTGGCAGAATATCAGCCAAATGGCATTCACTGCTCGATGGTATTCAGAGAAACTTTGGAACCGATTGTGGATTTCTCCCAAATTGCTGAACTCATCGAGATAAGGACATTGCCACTTTCTCAATTCATTGAGATACACACATTGGCTGAATATCAGCCAAATGGCATTCACTGCCCGAAGGTATTCAGAGAAACTTTGGAACAGATTGGGTATTTCTTCCAACTTGCTGAACCCATCGAGATAAACAACTTAACGCTTTCTGATTTCATTGAGATACACTCATTGGCAGAATATCAGCCAAATGGCATTCACTCCTCGAAGGTATTCAGAGAAACTTTGGAACAGATTGTGGATATCTTCCAATTTGCTCTACTCATCGAGATAAGGACATTGCCTCTTTCTCAATTCATTGAGATACACACGTTGGCAGAATATCAGCCAAATGGCATTCACTGCTCGATGGTTTTCTGAGAAACTTTGGAACAGATTGTGGATTTCTTCCAAATTGCTGAACTCATCGAGATAAGGACATTACCACATTCTCAATTCATTGAGATACACACATTGGCTGAACATCAGCCAAATAGCATTCACTCCTCGATGGTTTTCTGAGAAACTTTGGAACAGATTGTGGATTTCTTCCAACTTGCTGAACTCATCGAGATAAGGACATCAGCAGTTTCTCAATTCATTGAAATACACACATTGGCAGAATATCAGCCAAATGGCATTCACTGCTCGAAGGTTGTCAGAGAAAGTTTGGAACCGATTGTGGATTTCTTCCAAATTGCTGAACTCATCGAGATAAGGACATTACCACTTTCTCAATTCATTGAGATACACACATTGGCTGAATATCAGACAAATGGCATTCACTGCTTGAAGGTATTCAGAGAAACTTTGGAACAGATTGTGGATTTCTTCCAATTTGCTGATCTCATCGAGATAAGGACATTACCACTTTCTCAATTCATTGAGATACACACTTTGGCAGAATATCGGCCAAATGGCATTCACGTCTCGATGGTTTTCAGAGAAACTTTGGAACCGATTGTGGATTTCTTCCAAATTGCTGAACTCATCGAGATAAGGACATTACCACTTTCTCAATTCATTGAGATACACACATTGGCTGAATATCAGCCAAACGGCATTCACTGCCCGAAGGTATTCAGAGAAACTTTGGAACAGATTGTGGATTTCTTCCAACTTGCTGAACTCATCGCGATAAGGACATTACCAGATTCACAATTCATTGAGATACACACATTGGCAGAATATCAGCCAAATGGCATTCACTGCTCGATGGTTTTCAGAGAAACTTTAGAACCGATTGTGGATTTCTTCCAACTTGCTGAACTCATCGAGATAAGCACTTAACCACTTTCTCATTTCATTGAGATACACACATTGGCAGAACATCAGCCAAATGGCGCTCATTGCTCGATGGTTTTCAGAGAAACTTTGGAACCGTTTGTGGATTTGTTCCATTTTGCTAAACTCATTGAGATAAGGACATTACCACTTCCACAATTCATTGAGATACACACATTGGCAGAATATCAGCCAAATGGCGCTCGCTGCTCGATGGTTTTCAGAGAAACTTTAGAACCTATTGTGGATTTCTTCCAACTTGCTGAACTCATCGAGATAAGGTCATTGCCACTTTCTCAATTCATTGAGATACACACATTGGCAGAATATCAGCCAAATGGCATCCACAGCTCGATGATATTCAGAGAAATTTTGGAACAGATTGTGGATTTCTTCCAACTTGCTGAACTCATCCCGATAAGCACTTTACCACTTTCTCATTTCATTGAGATACACACATTGGCAGAACATCAGCCAAATGGCGCTCACTGCTCCATGGTTTTCAGAGAAACTTTGGAACAGATTGTGGATTTCTTCCAACTTGCTGAACTCATCGAGATAAGGACATTACCAGTTTCTCAATTCATTGAGATACACACATTGGCAGAATATCAGCCAAATGGCATTCACTGCTCGATGGTTTTCTGAGAAACTCTGGAACAGATTGTGGATTTCTTCCAAATTGCTGAACTCATCGAGATAAGGACATTACCACATTCTCAATTCATTGAGATACACACATTGGCTGAACATCAGCCAAATAGCATTCACTGCTCGATGGTTTTCTGAGAAACTTTGGAACAGATTGTGGATTTCTTCCAACTTGCTGAACTCATCGAGATAAGGACATCAGCAGTTTCTCAATTCATTGAGATACACACATTGGCAGAATATCAGCCAAATGGCATTCACTGCTCGAAGGTTGTCAGAGACAGTTTGGAACCGATTGTGGATTTCTTCCAAATTGCTGAACTCATCGAGATAAGGACATTACCACATTCTCAATTCATTGAGATACACACATTGGCTGAATATCAGACAAATGGCATTCACTGCTCGAAGGTATTCAGAGAAACTTTGGAACAGATTGTGAATTTCTACCAACTTTCTGAACTCATCGAGATAAGGACATTACCTCTTTCTCAATTCATTGAGATACACACATTGGCTGCATATCAGCCAAATGCCATTCACTGCTTGAAGGCATTCAGAGAAACTTTGGAACAGATTGTGGATTTCTTCCAATTTGCTGATCTCATCGAGATAAGGACATTACCACTTTCTCAATTCATTGAGATACACACTTTGGCAGAATATCGGCCAAATGGCATTCACGTCTCGATGGTTTTCAGAGAAACTTTGGAACCGATTGTGGATTTCTTCCAAATTGCTGAACTCATCGAGATAAGGACATTACCACTTTCTCAATTCATTGAGATACACACATTGGCTGAATATCAGCCAAACGGCATTCACTGCCCGAAGGTATTCAGAGAAACTTTGGAACAGATTGTGGATTTCTTCCAACTTGCTGAACTCATCGCGATAAGGACATTACCAGAATCACAATTCATTGAGATACACACTTTGGCAGAATATCAGCCAAATGGCATTCACTGCTCGATGGTTTTCAGAAAAACTTTAGAACCGATTGTGGATTTCTTCCAACTTGCTGAACTCATCAAGATAAGGATATTACCTCTTTCTCAATTCATTGAGATACACACATTGGCTGAATATCAGCCAAATGGCATTCACTGCTCGATGGTTTTCAGAGAAAATTTGGAACCGATTGTGGATTTCTCCCAAATTGCTGTACTCATCGAGATAATTACATTACCACTTTCTCAATTCATTGAGATACACACATAGGCTGAATATCAGCCAATTGGCATTCACTGCTCGAAGGTATTCAGAGAATCTTTGGAACAGATTGGGTATTTCTTCCAACTTGCTGAACCCATCGAGATAAACAACTTTACACTTTCTCCTTTCATTGAGATACACTCATTGGCAGAATATTTGACAAATGGCATTCACGGCTCGATGGTATTCAGAGAAACTTGGGAACCGATTGTGAATTTCTTCCAAATTGCTGAACTCATCGAGATAAGCACTTGACCACATTCTCAATTCATTGAGATACACACATTGGCTGAATATCAGCCAAATGGCATTCACTGCTCGAAGGTATTCAAGAAACTTTGGAACAGATTGTGGATTTCTTCCAATTTGCTGAACTCATCGCGATAAGGACATTACCACTTTCTCAATTCATTGAGATACACACATTGGCAGAATATCAGCCAAATGGCATTCACTGCTCGATGGATTTCAGAGAAACTTTGGAACCGATTGTGGATTTCGTCCAACTTGCTGAACTCATCGAGATAAGGACATTACCACTTTCTCAATTCATTGAGATACACACATTGGCTGAATATCAGCCAAATAGCATTCACTGCTCGAAGGTATTCAGAGAAACTTTGGAACAGATTGTGGATTTCTTCCAACTTGCTGAACTCATCGAGATAAGGACATTACCAGTTTCTCAATTCATTGAGATACACACATTGGCAGAATATCAGCCAAATGGGATTCACTGCTCGATGGATTCCAGAGAAACTTTGGAACCTATTGTGGATTTCTTCAAACTTGCTGAACTCATCGAGGTAAGCACTTCACCAGTTTCTCATCTCATTGAGATTCACGCATGGACAGAATATCAGCTAAATGGCTTTTACTGCTCGAAGGTATTCAGAGAAATTTTGGAACAGATTGTGGATTTCTTCCAACTTGCTGAACTCATCGAGATAAGGACATTACCATTTCTCAATTCACTGAGATACACACATTGGCAGAATATCAGCCAAATGGCATTCACTGCTCGATGGTATTCAGAGAAACTTTGGAACCGATTGTGGATTTCTCCCAAATTGCTGAACTCATCGAGATAAGGACATTGCCACTTTCTCAATTCATTGAGATACACACATTGGCTGAATATCAGCCAAATGGCATTCACTGCCCGAAGGTATTCAGAGAAACTTTGGAACAGATTGGGTATTTCTTCCAACTTGCTGAACCCATCGAGATAAACAACTTAACGCTTTCTGATTTCATTGAGATACACTCATTGGCAGAATATCAGCCAAATGGCATTCATTCCTCGAAGGTATTCAGAGAAACTTTGGAACAGATTGTGGATATCTTCCAATTTGCTCTACTCATCGAGATAAGGACATTGCCTCTTTCTCAATTCATTGAGATACACACGTTGGCAGAATATCAGCCAAATGGCATTCACTGCTCGATGGTTTTCTGAGAAACTTTGGAACAGATTGTGGATTTCTTCCAAATTGCTGAACTCATCGAGATAAGGACATTACCACATTCTCAATTCATTGAGATACACACATTGGCTGAACATCAGCCAAATAGCATTCACTGCTCGATGGTTTTCTGAGAAACTTTGGAACAGATTGTGGATTTCTTCCAACTTGCTGAACTCATCGAGATAAGGACATCAGCAGTTTCTCAATTCATTGAAATACACACATTGGCAGAATATCAGCCAAATGGCATTCACTGCTCGAAGGTTGTCAGAGAAAGTTTGGAACCGATTGTGGATTTCTTCCAAATTGCTGAACTCATCGAGATAAGGACATTACCACTTTCTCAATTCATTGAGATACACACATTGGCTGAATATCAGACAAATGGCATTCACTGCTTGAAGGTATTCAGAGAAACTTTGGAACAGATTGTGGATTTCTTCCAATTTGCTGATCTCATCGAGATAAGGACATTACCACTTTCTCAATTCATTGAGATACACACTTTGGCAGAATATCGGCCAAATGGCATTCACGTCTCGATGGTTTTCAGAGAAACTTTGGAACCGATTGTGGATTTCTTCCAAATTGCTGAACTCATCGAGATAAGGACATTACCACTTTCTCAATTCATTGAGATACACACATTGGCTGAATATCAGCCAAACGGCATTCACTGCCCGAAGGTATTCAGAGAAACTTTGGAACAGATTGTGGATTTCTTCCAACTTGCTGAACTCATCGCGATAAGGACATTACCAGATTCACAATTCATTGAGATACACACATTGGCAGAATATCAGCCAAATGGCATTCACTGCTCGATGGTTTTCAGAGAAACTTTAGAACCGATTGTGGATTTCTTCCAACTTGCTGAACTCATCGAGATAAGCACTTAACCACTTTCTCATTTCATTGAGATACACACATTGGCAGAACATCAGCCAAATGGCGCTCATTGCTCGATGGTTTTCAGAGAAACTTTGGAACCGTTTGTGGATTTGTTCCATTTTGCTAAACTCATTGAGATAAGGACATTACCACTTCCACAATTCATTGAGATACACACATTGGCAGAATATCAGCCAAATGGCGCTCGCTGCTCGATGGTTTTCAGAGAAACTTTAGAACCTATTGTGGATTTCTTCCAACTTGCTGAACTCATCGAGATAAGGTCATTGCCACTTTCTCAATTCATTGAGATACACACATTGGCAGAATATCAGCCAAATGGCATCCACAGCTCGATGATATTCAGAGAAATTTTGGAACAGATTGTGGATTTCTTCCAACTTGCTGAACTCATCCCGATAAGCACTTTACCACTTTCTCATTTCATTGAGATACACACATTGGCAGAACATCAGCCAAATGGCGCTCACTGCTCCATGGTTTTCAGAGAAACTTTGGAACAGATTGTGGATTTCTTCCAACTTGCTGAACTCATCGAGATAAGGACATTACCAGTTTCTCAATTCATTGAGATACACACATTGGCAGAATATCAGCCAAATGGGATTCACTGCTCGATGGATTTCAGAGAAACTTTGGAACCTATTGTGGATTTCTTCCAACTTGCTGAACTCATCGAGGTAAGCACTTTACCAGTTTCTCATCTCATTGAGATTCACGCATGGACAGAATATCAGCTAAATGGCTTTTACTGCTCGAAGGTATTCAGAGAAATTTTGGAACAGATTGTGGATTTCTTCCAACTTGCTGAACTCATCGAGATAAGGACATTACCATTTCTCAATTCACTGAGATACACACATTGGCAGAATATCAGCCAAATGGCATTCACTGCTCGATGGTTTTCAGAGAAACTTTGGAACCGATTGTGGATTTCTCCCAAATTGCTGAACTCATCGAGATGAGGACATTACCACTTCGTCAATTCATTGAGATACACAAATTGGCCGAATATCAGCCAAATGGCATTCACTGCTCGAAGGTATTCAGAGAAACTTTGGAACAGATTGGGTATTTCTTCCAGCTTGCTGAACCCATCGAGATAAACAACTTAACGCTTTCGGATTTCATTGAGATACACTCATTGGCAGAATATCAGCCAAATGGCATTCACTGCTCGATGGTTTTCTGAGAAACTTTGGAACAGATTGTGGATTTCTTCCAAATTGCTGAACTCATCGAGATAAGGACATTACCACATTCTCAATTCATTGAGATACACACATTGGCTGAACATCAGCCAAATAGCATTCACTGCACGATGGTTTTCTGAGAAACTTTGGAACAGATTGTGGATTTCTTCCAACTTGCTGAACTCATCGAGATAAGGACATTACCACTTTCTCAATTCATTGAGATACACACATTGGCTGAATATCAGACAAATGGCATTCACTGCTCGAAGGTATTCAGAGAAACTTTGGAACAGATTGTGAATTTCTACCAACTTTCTGAACTCATCGAGATAAGGACATTACCTCTTTCTCAATTCATTGAGAATCACACATTGGCTGAATATCAGCCAAATGCCATTCACTGCTTGAAGGCATTCAGAGAAACTTTGGAACAGATTGTGGATTTCTTCCAATTTGCTGATCTCATCGAGATAAGGACATTACCACTTTCTCAATTCATTGAGATACACACTTTGGCAGAATATCGGCCAAATGGCATTCACGTCTCGATGGTTTTCAGAGAAACTTTGGAACCGATTGTGGATTTCTTCCAAATTGCTGAACTCATCGAGATAAGGACATTACCACTTTCTCAATTCATTGAGATACACACATTGGCTGAATATCAGCCAAACGGCATTCACTGCCCGAAGGTATTCAGAGAAACTTTGGAACAGATTGTGGATTTCTTCCAACTTGCTGAACTCATCGCGATAAGGACATTACCAGATTCACAATTCATTGAGATACACACATTGGCAGAATATCAGCCAAATGGCATTCACTGCTCGATGGTTTTCAGAGATACTTTAGAACCGATTGTGGATTTCTTCCAACTTGTGAACTCATCAAGATAAGGACATTACCTCTTTCTCAATTCATTGAGATACACACATTGGCTGAATATCAGCCAAATGGCATTCACTGCTCGCTGGTTTTCAGAGAAAATTTGGAACCGATTGTGGATTTCTCCCAAATTGCTGTACTCATCGAGATAATTACATTACCACTTTCTCAATTCATTGAGATATACACATAGGCTGAATATCAGCCAATTGGCATTCACTGCTCGAAGGTATTCAGAGAAACTTTGGAACAGATTGGGTATTTCTTCCAACTTGCTGAACCCATCGAGATAAACAACTTTACACTTTCTCCTTTCATTGAGATACACTCATTGGCAGAATATTTGACAAATGGCATTCACGGCTCGATGGTATTCAGAGAAACTTGGGAACCGATTGTGAATTTCTTCCAAATTGCTGAACTCATCGAGATAAGCACTTGACCACATTCTCAATTCATTGAGATACACAGATTGGCTGAATATCAGCCAAATGGCATTCACTGCTCGAAGGTATTCAAGAAACTTTGGAACAGATTGTGGATTTCTTCCAATTTGCTGAACTCATCGCGATAAGGACATTACCACTTTCTCAATTCATTGAGATACACACATTGGCAGAATATCAGCCAAATGGCATTCACTGCTCGATGGATTTCAGAGAAACTTTGGAACCGATTGTGGATTTCGTCCAACTTGCTGAACTCATCGAGATAAGGACATTACCACTTTCTCAATTCATTGAGATACACACATTGGCTGAATATCAGCCAAATAGCATTCACTGCTCGAAGGTATTCAGAGAAATTTTGGAAAAGATTGTGGATTTCTTCCAACTTGCTGAACTCATCGAGATAAGGACATTACCATTTCTCAATTCACTGAGATACACACATTGGCAGAATATCAGCCAAATGGATGCTCGATGGATTCCAGAGAAACTTTGGAACCTATTGTGGATTTCTTCAAACTTGCTGAACTCATCGAGGTAAGCACTTCACCAGTTTCTCATCTCATTGAGATTCACGCATGGACAGAATATCAGCTAAATGGCTTTTACTGCTCGAAGGTATTCAGAGAAATTTTGGAACAGATTGTGGATTTCTTCCAACTTGCTGAACTCATCGAGATAAGGACATTACCATTTCTCAATTCACTGAGATACACACATTGGCAGAATATCAGCCAAATGGCATTCACTGCTCGATGGTATTCAGAGAAACTTTGGAACCGATTGTGGATTTCTCCCAAATTGCTGAACTCATCGAGATAAGGACATTGCCACTTTCTCAATTCATTGAGATACACACATTGGCTGAATATCAGCCAAATGGCATTCACTGCCCGAAGGTATTCAGAGAAACTTTGGAACAGATTGGGTATTTCTTCCAACTTGCTGAACCCATCGAGATAAACAACTTAACGCTTTCTGATTTCATTGAGATACACTCATTGGCAGAATATCAGCCAAATGGCATTCACTCCTCGAAGGTATTCAGAGAAACTTTGGAACAGATTGTGGATATCTTCCAATTTGCTCTACTCATCGAGATAAGGACATTGCCTCTTTCTCAATTCATTGAGATACACACGTTGGCAGAATATCAGCCAAATGGCATTCACTGCTCGATGGTTTTCTGAGAAACTTTGGAACAGATTGTGGATTTCTTCCAAATTGCTGAACTCATCGAGATAAGGACATTACCACATTCTCAATTCATTGAGATACACACATTGGCTGAACATCAGCCAAATAGCATTCACTCCTCGATGGTTTTCTGAGAAACTTTGGAACAGATTGTGGATTTCTTCCAACTTGCTGAACTCATCGAGATAAGGACATCAGCAGTTTCTCAATTCATTGAAATACACACATTGGCAGAATATCAGCCAAATGGCATTCACTGCTCGAAGGTTGTCAGAGAAAGTTTGGAACCGATTGTGGATTTCTTCCAAATTGCTGAACTCATCGAGATAAGGACATTACCACTTTCTCAATTCATTGAGATACACACATTGGCTGAATATCAGACAAATGGCATTCACTGCTTGAAGGTATTCAGAGAAACTTTGGAACAGATTGTGGATTTCTTCCAATTTGCTGATCTCATCGAGATAAGGACATTACCACTTTCTCAATTCATTGAGATACACACTTTGGCAGAATATCGGCCAAATGGCATTCACGTCTCGATGGTTTTCAGAGAAACTTTGGAACCGATTGTGGATTTCTTCCAAATTGCTGAACTCATCGAGATAAGGACATTACCACTTTCTCAATTCATTGAGATACACACATTGGCTGAATATCAGCCAAACGGCATTCACTGCCCGAAGGTATTCAGAGAAACTTTGGAACAGATTGTGGATTTCTTCCAACTTGCTGAACTCATCGCGATAAGGACATTACCAGATTCACAATTCATTGAGATACACACATTGGCAGAATATCAGCCAAATGGCATTCACTGCTCGATGGTTTTCAGAGAAACTTTAGAACCGATTGTGGATTTCATCCAACTTGCTGATCTCATCGAGATTAGCACTTAACCACTTTCTCAATTCATTGAGATACACACATTGGCAGAATATCAGCCAAATGGCATCCACAGCTCGATGATATTCAGAGAAATTTTGGAACAGATTGTGGATTTCTTCCAACTTGCTGAACTCATCCCGATAAGCACTTTACCACATTCTCATTTCATTGAGATACACACATTGGCAGAACATCAGCCAAATGGCGCTCACTGCTCCATGGTTTTCAGAGAAACTTTGGAACAGATTGTGGATTTCTTCCAACTTGCTGAACTCATCGAGATAAGGACATTACCAGTTTCTCAATTCATTGAGATACACACATTGGCAGAATATCAGCCAAATGTGATTCACTGCTCGATGGATTTCAGAGAAACTTTGGAACCTATTGTGGATTTCTTCCAACTTGCTGAACTCATCGAGGTAAGCACTTTACCAGTTTCTCCTCTCATTGAGATTCACGCATGGACAGAATATCAGCTAAATGGCTTTTACTGCTCGAAGGTATTCAGAGAAATTTTGGAACAGATTGTGGATTTCTTCCAACTTGCTGAACTCATCGAGATAAGGACATTACCACTTTCTCAATTCACTGAGATACACACATTGGCAGAATATCAGCCAAATGGCATTCACTGCTCGCTGGTTTTCAGAGAAACTTTGGAACAGATTGTGGATTTCTTCCAACTTGCTGAACTCATCGAGATAAGGACATCAGCAGTTTCTCAATTCATTGAAATACACACATTGGCAGAATATCAGCCAAATGGCATTCACTGCTCGAAGGTTGTCAGAGAAAGTTTGGAACCGATTGTGGATTTCTTCCAAATTGCTGAACTCATCGAGATAAGGACATTACCACTTTCTCAATTCATTGAGATACACACATTGGCTGAATATCAGCCAAATGGCATTCACTGCTCGCTGGTTTTCAGAGAAAATTTGGAACCGATTGTGGATTTCTCCCAAATTGCTGTACTCATCGAGATAATTACATTACCACTTTCTCAATTCATTGAGATATACACATAGGCTGAATATCAGCCAATTGGCATTCACTGCTCGAAGGTATTCAGAGAAACTTTGGAACAGATTGGGTATTTCTTCCAACTTGCTGAACCCATCGAGATAAACAACTTTACACTTTCTCCTTTCATTGAGATACACTCATTGGCAGAATATTTGACAAATGGCATTCACGGCTCGATGGTATTCAGAGAAACTTGGGAACCGATTGTGAATTTCTTCCAAATTGCTGAACTCATCGAGATAAGGACATTACCACTTTCTCAATTCATTGAGATACACACATTGGCTGAATATCAGCCAAACGGCATTCACTGCCCGAAGGTATTCAGAGAAACTTTGGAACAGATTGTGGATTTCTTCCAACTTGCTGAACTCATCGCGATAAGGACATTACCAGATTCACAATTCATTGAGATACACACATTGGCAGAATATCAGCCAAATGGCATTCACTGCTCGATGGTTTTCAGAGAAACTTTAGAACCGATTGTGGATTTCTTTCAACTTGCTGAACTCATCGAGATAAGCACTTAACCACTTTCTCATTTCATTGAGATACACACATTGGCAGAACATCAGCCAAATGGCGCTCATTGCTCGATGGTTTTCAGAGAAACTTTGGAACCGTTTGTGGATTTGTTCCATTTTGCTAAACTCATTGAGATAAGGACATTACCACTTCCACAATTCATTGAGATACACACATTGGCAGAATATCAGCCAACTGGCACTCGCTGCTCGATGGTTTTCAGAGAAACTTTAGAACCTACTGTGGATTTCTTCCAACTTGCTGAACTCATCGAGATAAGGTCATTGCCACTTTCTCAATTCATTGAGATACACACATTGGCAGAATATCAGCCAAATGGCATCCAGACCTCGATGGTATTCAGAGAAATTTTGGAACAGATTGTGGATTTCTTCCAACTTGCCGAACTCATCCAGATAAGCACTTTACCACTTTCTCATTTCATTGAGATACACACATTGGCAGAACATCAGCCAAATGGCGCTCACTGCCCGATGGTTTTCAGAGAAACTTTGGAACCGATTGTGGATTTCTTCCAAATTGCTGAACTCATCGAGATAAGGACATTACCACTTTCTCAATTCATTGAGATACACACATTGGCTGAATATCAGCCAAATGGCATTCACTGCTCGAAGGTATTCAGAGAAATTTTGGAACAGATTGTGGATTTCTTCCAACTTGCTGAACTCAACCAGATAAGCGCTTTACCACTTTCTCATTTCATTGAGATACCCACATTGGCAGAACATCAGCCAAATGGCGCTCAATGCTCGATGGTTTTCAGAGAAACTTTGGAACAGATTGTGGATTTCTTCCAATTTGCTGAACTCATCGCGATAAGGACATTACCACTTTCTCAATTCATTGAGATACACACATTGGCAGAATATCAGCCAAATGGCATTCACTGCTCGATGGATTTCAGAGAAACTTTGGAACCGATTGTGGATTTCGTCCAACTTGCTGAACTCATCGGGATAAGGACATTACCACTTTCTCAATTCATTGAGATACACACATTGGCTGAATATCAGCCAAATGGCATTCACTGCCCGAAGGTATTCAGAGAAACTTTGGAACAGATTGTGGATTTCTTCCAACTTGCTGAACTCATCGAGATAAGGACATTACCAGTTTCACAATTCATTGAGATACACACATTTGCAGAATATCAGCCAAATGGCATTCACTGCTCGATGTTTTTCAGAGAAACTTTAGAACCGAATGTGGATTTATTCCAACTTGCTGAACTCATCGAGATAAGCACTTAACCACTTTCTCATTTCATGGAGATACACACATTGGCAGAACATCAGCCAAATGGCGCTCATTGCTCGATGGTTTTCAGAGAAACTTTGGAACCGTTTGTGGATTTGTTCCATTTTGCTAAACTCATTGAGATAAGGACATTACCACTTCCAGAATTCATTGAGATACACACATTGGCAGAATATCAGCCAAATGGCATTCACTGCTCGATGGTTTTCAGAGAAACTTTGGAACAGATTGTGGATTTCTTTCAAATTGCTGAACTCATCGAGATAAGGACATTACCACTTTCTCAATTCATTGAGATACACACATTGGCTGAATATCAGCCAAATAGCATTCACTGCTCGAAGGTATTCAGAGAAACTTTGGAACAGTTTGTGGATTTCTTCCAACTTGCTGAACTCATCGAGATAAGGACATTACCAGTTTCTCAATTCATTGAGCTACACACATTGGCAGAATATCAGCCAAATGGGATTCACTGCTCGATGGATTTCAGAGAAACTTTGGAACCTATTGTGGATTTCATCCAACTTCCTGAACTCATCGAGGTAAGCACTTTCCCAGTTTCTCATCTCATTGAGATTCACGCATTGACAGAATATCAGCTAAATGGCTTTTACTGCTCGAAGGTATTCAGAGAAATTTTGGAACAGATTGTGGATTTCTTCCAACTTGCTGAACTCATCGAGATAAGGACATTACCACTTTCTCAATTCATTGAGATACACACATTGGCTGAATATCAGCCAAATAGCATTCACTGCTCGTAGGTATTCAGAGAAACTTTGGAACAGATTGTGGATTTGTTCCAACTTGCTGAACTCATCGAGGTAAGCACTTTACCAGTTTCTCATCTCATTGAGATTCACGCATTGTTAGAATATCAGCTAAATGGCTATTACTGCTCGACGGTATTCAGAGAAATTTTGGAACAGATTGTGGATTTCTTCCAACTTGCTGAACTCATCGACATAAGGACATTACCACTTTCTCAATTCACTGAGATACACACATTGGCAGAATATCAGCCAAATGGGATTCACTGCTCGATGGTTTTCAGAGAAACTTTGGAACCGATTGTGGATTTCTCCCAAATTGCTGAACTCATCGAGATAAGGACATTACCACTTCTTCAATTCATTGAGATACACACATTGGCTGAATATCAGCCAAATGGCATTCACTGCTCGATGGATTTCAGAGAAACTTTGGAACCGATTGTGGATTTCGTCCAACTTGCTGAACTCAATGAAATAAGGACATGACCACTTTCTCAATTCATTGAGATACACACATTGGCTGAATATCAGCCAAATCGCATTCACTCCTCGAAGGTATTCAGAGAAACTTTGGAACAGATTGTGGATATCTTCCAATTTGCTGTACTCATCGAGATAAGGACATTGCCACTTTCTCAATTCATTGAGATACCCACGATGGCTGAATATCAGCCAAATGGCATTCACTGCTCGATGGTTTTCTGAGACACTTTGGAACAGATTGTGGATTTCTTCCCACTTGCAGAACTCATCGAGATAAGGACATTACCAGTTTCTCAATTCATTGAGATACACACATTTGCTGAATATCAGCCAAATAGCATTCACTGCTCGATGGTTTTCTGAGAAACTGTGGAACAGATTGAGGATTTCTTCCAACTTGCTGAACTCATCGAGATAAGGACATTACCAGTTTCTCAATTCATTGAGATACACACATTGGCTGAATATCAGGCAAATGGCATTCACTGCTCGATGGTTGTCAGAGAAAGTTTGGAACCGATTGTGGATTTCTTCCAAATTGCTGAACTCATCGAGAAAAGGACATTACCTCTTTCTCAATTCATTGAGATACACACATTGGCTGAATATCAGCGAAATGGCATTCACTGCTCGCTGGTTTTCAGAGAAACTTTGGAACCGATTGTGGATTTCTCCCAAATTGCTGTTCTCATCGAGATAATTACATTACCACTTTCTCAATTCATTGAGATACACACATAGGCTGAATATCAGCCAATTGGCATTCACTGCTCGAAGGTATTCAGAGAAACTTTGGAACAGATTGGGTATTTCTTCCAACTTGCTGAACCCATCGAGATAAACAACTTTACACTTTCTCCTTTCATTGAGATACACTCATTGGCAGAATATTTGACAAATGGAATTCACGGCTCGATGGTATTCAGAGAAACTTGGGAACCGATTGTGAATTTCTTCCAAATTGCTGAACTCATCGAGATAAGCACTTGACCACATTCTCAATTCATTGAGATACACACATTGGCTGAATATCAGCCAAATGGCATTCACTGCTCGAAGGTATTCAAGAAACTTTGGAACAGATTGTGGATTTCTTCCAATTTGCTGAACTCATCGCGATAAGGACATTACCACTTTCTCAATTCATTGAGATACACACATTGGCAGAATATCAGCCAAATGGCATTCACTGCTCGATGGATTTCAGAGAAACTTTGGAACCGATTGTGGATTTCGTCCAACTTGCTGAACTCATCGAGATAAGGACATTACCACTTTCTCAATTCATTGAGATACACACATTGGCTGAATATCAGCCAAATAGCATTCACTGCTCGAAGGTATTCAGAGAAACTTTGGAACAGATTGTGGATTTCTTCCAACTTGCTGAACTCATCGAGATAAGGACATTACCAGTTTCTCAATTCATTGAGATACACACATTGGCAGAATATCAGCCAAATGGGATTCACTGCTCGATGGATTTCAGAGAAACTTTGGAACCTATTGTGGATTTCTTCCAACTTGCTGAACTCATCGAGGTAAGCACTTCACCAGTTTCTCATCTCATTGAGATTCACGCATGGACAGAATATCAGCTAAATGGCTTTTACTGCTCGAAGGTATTCAGAGAAATTTTGGAACAGATTGTGGATTTGTTCCAACTTGCTGAACTCATCGAGATAAGGACATTACCATTTCTCAATTCACTGAGATACACACATTGGCAGAATATCAGCCAAATGGCATTCACTGCTCGATGGTTTTCAGAGAAACTTTGGAACCGATTGTGGATTTCTCCCAAATTGCTGAACTCATCGAGATAAGGACATTGCCACTTTCTCAATTCATTGAGATACACACATTGGCAGAATATCAGCCAAATGGCATTCACTGCTCGAAGGTATTCAGAGAAACTTTGGAACAGATTGGGTATTTCTTCCAACTTGCTGAACCCATCGAGATAAACAACATAACGCTTTCTGATTTCATTGAGATACACTCATTGGCAGAATATCAGCCAAATGGCATTCACTCCTCGAAGGTATTCAGAGAAACTTGGGACCAGATTGTGGATATCTTCCAATTTGCTCTACTCATCGAGATAAGGACATTGCCTCTTTCTCAATTCATTGAGATACACACGTTGGCAGAATATCAGCCAAATGGCATTCACTGCTCGATGGTTTTCTGAGAAACTTTGGAACAGATTGTGGATTTCTTCCAAATTGCTGAACTCATCGAGATAAGGACATTACCACATTCTCAATTCATTGAGATACACACATTGGCTGAACATCAGCCAAATAGCATTCACTGCTCGATGGTTTTCTGAGAAACTTTGGAACAGATTGTGGATTTCTTCCAACTTGCTGAACTCATCGAGATAAGGACATCAGCAGTTTCTCAATTCATTGAAATACACACATTGGCAGAATATCAGCCAAATGGCATTCACTGCTCGAAGGTTGTCAGAGAAAGTTTGGAACCGATTGTGGATTTCTTCCAAATTGCTGAACTCATCGAGATAAGGACATTACCACTTTCTCAATTCATTGAGATACACACATTGGCTGAATATCAGACAAATGGCATTCACTGCTTGAAGGTATTCAGAGAAACTTTGGAACAGATTGTGGATTTCTTCCAATTTGCTGATCTCATCGAGATAAGGACATTACCACTTTCTCAATTCATTGAGATACACACATTGGCAGAATATCAGCCAAATGGCATTCACTGCTCGATGGATTTCAGAGAAACTTTGGAACCGATTGTGGATTTCGTCCAACTTGCTGAACTCATCGGGATAAGGACATTACCACTTTCTCAATTCATTGAGATACACACATTGGCTGAATATCAGCCAAATGGCATTCACTGCCCGAAGGTATTCAGAGAAACTTTGGAACAGATTGTGGATTTCTTCCAACTTGCTGAACTCATCGAGATAAGGACATTACCAGTTTCACAATTCATTGAGATACACACATTTGCAGAATATCAGCCAAATGGCATTCACTGCTCGATGTTTTTCAGAGAAACTTTAGAACCGAATGTGGATTTATTCCAACTTGCTGAACTCATCGAGATAAGCACTTAACCACTTTCTCATTTCATGGAGATACACACATTGGCAGAACATCAGCCAAATGGCGCTCATTGCTCGATGGTTTTCAGAGAAACTTTGGAACCGTTTGTGGATTTGTTCCATTTTGCTAAACTCATTGAGATAAGGACATTACCACTTCCAGAATTCATTGAGATACACACATTGGCAGAATATCAGCCAAATGGCATTCACTGCTCGATGGTTTTCAGAGAAACTTTGGAACAGATTGTGGATTTCTTTCAAATTGCTGAACTCATCGAGATAAGGACATTACCACTTTCTCAATTCATTGAGATACACACATTGGCTGAATATCAGCCAAATAGCATTCACTGCTCGAAGGTATTCAGAGAAACTTTGGAACAGTTTGTGGATTTCTTCCAACTTGCTGAACTCATCGAGATAAGGACATTACCAGTTTCTCAATTCATTGAGCTACACACATTGGCAGAATATCAGCCAAATGGGATTCACTGCTCGATGGATTTCAGAGAAACTTTGGAACCTATTGTGGATTTCATCCAACTTCCTGAACTCATCGAGGTAAGCACTTTCCCAGTTTCTCATCTCATTGAGATTCACGCATTGACAGAATATCAGCTAAATGGCTTTTACTGCTCGAAGGTATTCAGAGAAATTTTGGAACAGATTGTGGATTTCTTCCAACTTGCTGAACTCATCGAGATAAGGACATTACCACTTTCTCAATTCATTGAGATACACACATTGGCTGAATATCAGCCAAATAGCATTCACTGCTCGTAGGTATTCAGAGAAACTTTGGAACAGATTGTGGATTTGTTCCAACTTGCTGAACTCATCGAGGTAAGCACTTTACCAGTTTCTCATCTCATTGAGATTCACGCATTGTTAGAATATCAGCTAAATGGCTATTACTGCTCGACGGTATTCAGAGAAATTTTGGAACAGATTGTGGATTTCTTCCAACTTGCTGAACTCATCGACATAAGGACATTACCACTTTCTCAATTCACTGAGATACACACATTGGCAGAATATCAGCCAAATGGGATTCACTGCTCGATGGTTTTCAGAGAAACTTTGGAACCGATTGTGGATTTCTCCCAAATTGCTGAACTCATCGAGATAAGGACATTACCACTTCTTCAATTCATTGAGATACACACATTGGCTGAATATCAGCCAAATGGCATTCACTGCTCGATGGATTTCAGAGAAACTTTGGAACCGATTGTGGATTTCGTCCAACTTGCTGAACTCAATGAAATAAGGACATGACCACTTTCTCAATTCATTGAGATACACACATTGGCTGAATATCAGCCAAATCGCATTCACTCCTCGAAGGTATTCAGAGAAACTTTGGAACAGATTGTGGATATCTTCCAATTTGCTGTACTCATCGAGATAAGGACATTGCCACTTTCTCAATTCATTGAGATACCCACGATGGCTGAATATCAGCCAAATGGCATTCACTGCTCGATGGTTTTCTGAGACACTTTGGAACAGATTGTGGATTTCTTCCCACTTGCAGAACTCATCGAGATAAGGACATTACCAGTTTCTCAATTCATTGAGATACACACATTTGCTGAATATCAGCCAAATAGCATTCACTGCTCGATGGTTTTCTGAGAAACTGTGGAACAGATTGAGGATTTCTTCCAACTTGCTGAACTCATCGAGATAAGGACATTACCAGTTTCTCAATTCATTGAGATACACACATTGGCTGAATATCAGGCAAATGGCATTCACTGCTCGATGGTTGTCAGAGAAAGTTTGGAACCGATTGTGGATTTCTTCCAAATTGCTGAACTCATCGAGAAAAGGACATTACCTCTTTCTCAATTCATTGAGATACACACATTGGCTGAATATCAGCGAAATGGCATTCACTGCTCGCTGGTTTTCAGAGAAACTTTGGAACCGATTGTGGATTTCTCCCAAATTGCTGTTCTCATCGAGATAATTACATTACCACTTTCTCAATTCATTGAGATACACACATAGGCTGAATATCAGCCAATTGGCATTCACTGCTCGAAGGTATTCAGAGAAACTTTGGAACAGATTGGGTATTTCTTCCAACTTGCTGAACCCATCGAGATAAACAACTTTACACTTTCTCCTTTCATTGAGATACACTCATTGGCAGAATATTTGACAAATGGAATTCACGGCTCGATGGTATTCAGAGAAACTTGGGAACCGATTGTGAATTTCTTCCAAATTGCTGAACTCATCGAGATAAGCACTTGACCACATTCTCAATTCATTGAGATACACACATTGGCTGAATATCAGCCAAATGGCATTCACTGCTCGAAGGTATTCAAGAAACTTTGGAACAGATTGTGGATTTCTTCCAATTTGCTGAACTCATCGCGATAAGGACATTACCACTTTCTCAATTCATTGAGATACACACATTGGCAGAATATCAGCCAAATGGCATTCACTGCTCGATGGATTTCAGAGAAACTTTGGAACCGATTGTGGATTTCGTCCAACTTGCTGAACTCATCGAGATAAGGACATTACCACTTTCTCAATTCATTGAGATACACACATTGGCTGAATATCAGCCAAATAGCATTCACTGCTCGAAGGTATTCAGAGAAACTTTGGAACAGATTGTGGATTTCTTCCAACTTGCTGAACTCATCGAGATAAGGACATTACCAGTTTCTCAATTCATTGAGATACACACATTGGCAGAATATCAGCCAAATGGGATTCACTGCTCGATGGATTTCAGAGAAACTTTGGAACCTATTGTGGATTTCTTCCAACTTGCTGAACTCATCGAGGTAAGCACTTCACCAGTTTCTCATCTCATTGAGATTCACGCATGGACAGAATATCAGCTAAATGGCTTTTACTGCTCGAAGGTATTCAGAGAAATTTTGGAACAGATTGTGGATTTGTTCCAACTTGCTGAACTCATCGAGATAAGGACATTACCATTTCTCAATTCACTGAGATACACACATTGGCAGAATATCAGCCAAATGGCATTCACTGCTCGATGGTTTTCAGAGAAACTTTGGAACCGATTGTGGATTTCTCCCAAATTGCTGAACTCATCGAGATAAGGACATTGCCACTTTCTCAATTCATTGAGATACACACATTGGCAGAATATCAGCCAAATGGCATTCACTGCTCGAAGGTATTCAGAGAAACTTTGGAACAGATTGGGTATTTCTTCCAACTTGCTGAACCCATCGAGATAAACAACATAACGCTTTCTGATTTCATTGAGATACACTCATTGGCAGAATATCAGCCAAATGGCATTCACTCCTCGAAGGTATTCAGAGAAACTTGGGACCAGATTGTGGATATCTTCCAATTTGCTCTACTCATCGAGATAAGGACATTGCCTCTTTCTCAATTCATTGAGATACACACGTTGGCAGAATATCAGCCAAATGGCATTCACTGCTCGATGGTTTTCTGAGAAACTTTGGAACAGATTGTGGATTTCTTCCAAATTGCTGAACTCATCGAGATAAGGACATTACCACATTCTCAATTCATTGAGATACACACATTGGCTGAACATCAGCCAAATAGCATTCACTGCTCGATGGTTTTCTGAGAAACTTTGGAACAGATTGTGGATTTCTTCCAACTTGCTGAACTCATCGAGATAAGGACATCAGCAGTTTCTCAATTCATTGAAATACACACATTGGCAGAATATCAGCCAAATGGCATTCACTGCTCGAAGGTTGTCAGAGAAAGTTTGGAACCGATTGTGGATTTCTTCCAAATTGCTGAACTCATCGAGATAAGGACATTACCACTTTCTCAATTCATTGAGATACACACATTGGCTGAATATCAGACAAATGGCATTCACTGCTTGAAGGTATTCAGAGAAACTTTGGAACAGATTGTGGATTTCTTCCAATTTGCTGATCTCATCGAGATAAGGACATTACCACTTTCTCAATTCATTGAGATACACACTTTGGCAGAATATCGGCCAAATGGCATTCACGTCTCGATGGTTTTCAGAGAAACTTTGGAACCAATTGTGGATTTCTTCCAAATTGCTGAACTCATCGCGATAAGGACATTACCACTTTCTCAATTCATTGAGATACACACATTGGCTGAATATCAGCCAAACGGCATTCACTGCCCGAAGGTATTCAGAGAAACTTTGGAACAGATTGTGGATTTCTTCCAACTTGCTGAACTCATCGCGATAAGGACATTACCAGATTCACAATTCATTGAGATACACACATTTGCAGAATATCAGCCAAATGGCATTCACTGCTCGATGTTTTTCAGAGAAACTTTAGAACCGATTGTGGATTTCTTCCAACTTGCTGAACTCATCGAGATAAGCACTTAACCACTTTCTCATTTCATTGAGATACACACATTGGCAGAACATCAGCCAAATGGCGCTCATTGCTCGAAGGTTTTCAGAGAAACTTTGGAACCGTTTGTGGATTTGTTCCATTTTGCTAAACTCATTGAGATAAGGACATTACCACTTCCACAATTCATTGAGATACACACATTGGCAGAATATCAGCCAACTGGCGCTCGCTGCTCGATGGTTTTCAGAGAAACTTTAGAACCTATTGTGGATTTCTTCCAACTTGCTGAACTCATCGAGATAAGGTCATTGCCACTTTCTCAATTCATTGAGATACACACATTGGCAGAATATCAGCCAAATGGCATCCACAGCTCGATGATATTCAGAGAAATTTTGGAACAGATTGTGGATTTCTTCCAACTTGCTGAACTCATCCCGATAAGCACTTTACCACTTTCTCATTTCATTGAGATACACACATTGGCAGAACATCAGCCAAATGGCGCTCACTGCTCCATGGTTTTCAGAGAAACTTTGGAACAGATTGTGGATTTCTTCCAACTTGCTGAACTCATCGAGATAAGGACATTACCAGTTTCTCAATTCATTGAGATACACACATTGGCAGAATATCAGCCAAATGGGATTCACTGCTCGATGGATTTCAGAGAAACTTTGGAACCTATTGTGGATTTCTTCCAACTTGCTGAACTCATCGAGGTAAGCACTTTACCAGTTTCTCATCTCATTGAGATTCACGCATGGACAGAATATCAGCTAAATGGCTTTTACTGCTCGAAGGTATTCAGAGAAATTTTGGAACAGATTGTGGATTTCTTCCAACTTGCTGAACTCATCGAGATAAGGACATTACCATTTCTCAATTCACTGAGATACACACATTGGCAGAATATCAGCCAAATGGCATTCACTGCTCGATGGTTTTCAGAGAAACTTTGGAACCGATTGTGGATTTCTCCCAAATTGCTGAACTCATCGAGATAAGGACATTACCACTTCTTCAATTCGTTGAGATACACACATTGGCTGAATATCAGCCAAATGGCATTCACTGCTCGAAGGTATTCAGAGAAACTTTGGAACAGATTGGGTATTTCTTCCAGCTTGCTGAACCCATCGAGATAAACAACTTAACGCTTTCTGATTTCATTGAGATACACTCATTGGCAGAATATCAGCCAAATGGCATTCACTGCTCGATGGTTTTCTGAGAAACTCTGGAACAGATTGTGGATTTCTTCCAAATTGCTGAACTCATCGAGATAAGGACATTACCACA
This sequence comes from Carcharhinus amblyrhynchos, assembly GCF_965287045.1. Lineage (NCBI taxonomy): Eukaryota > Metazoa > Chordata > Chondrichthyes > Carcharhiniformes > Carcharhinidae > Carcharhinus > Carcharhinus amblyrhynchos. The sequence goes on from NC_137326.1 coordinate 65,868,582, forward strand.
TTCTGAATTCATTGAGATACACACATTGGCTGAACATCAGCCAAATAGCATTCACTGCTCGATGGTTTTCTGAGAAACTTTGGAACAGATTGTGGATTTCTTCCAACTTGCTGAACTCATCGAGATAAGGACATCAGCAGTTTCTCAATTCATTGAGATACACACATTGGCAGAATATCAGCCAAATGGCATTCACTGCTCGAAGGTTGTCAGAGACAGTTTGGAACCGATTGTGGATTTCTTCCAAATTGCTGAACTCATCGAGATAAGGACATTACCACATTCTCAATTCATTGAGATACACACATTGGCTGAATATCAGACAAATGGCATTCACTGCTCGAAGGTATTCAGAGAAACTTTGGAACAGATTGTGAATTTCTACCAACTTTCTGAACTCATCGAGATAAGGACATTACCTCTTTCTCAATTCATTGAGATACACACATTGGCTGCATATCAGCCAAATGCCATTCACTGCTTGAAGGCATTCAGAGAAACTTTGGAACAGATTGTGGATTTCTTCCAATTTGCTGATCTCATCGAGATAAGGACATTACCACTTTCTCAATTCATTGAGATACACACTTTGGCAGAATATCGGCCAAATGGCATTCACGTCTCGATGGTTTTCAGAGAAACTTTGGAACCGATTGTGGATTTCTTCCAAATTGCTGAACTCATCGAGATAAGGACATTACCACTTTCTCAATTCATTGAGATACACACATTGGCTGAATATCAGCCAAACGGCATTCACTGCCCGAAGGTATTCAGAGAAACTTTGGAACAGATTGTGGATTTCTTCCAACTTGCTGAACTCATCGCGATAAGGACATTACCAGAATCACAATTCATTGAGATACACACTTTGGCAGAATATCAGCCAAATGGCATTCACTGCTCGATGGTTTTCAGAAAAACTTTAGAACCGATTGTGGATTTCTTCCAACTTGCTGAACTCATCAAGATAAGGATATTACCTCTTTCTCAATTCATTGAGATACACACATTGGCTGAATATCAGCCAAATGGCATTCACTGCTCGATGGTTTTCAGAGAAAATTTGGAACCGATTGTGGATTTCTCCCAAATTGCTGTACTCATCGAGATAATTACATTACCACTTTCTCAATTCATTGAGATACACACATAGGCTGAATATCAGCCAATTGGCATTCACTGCTCGAAGGTATTCAGAGAATCTTTGGAACAGATTGGGTATTTCTTCCAACTTGCTGAACCCATCGAGATAAACAACTTTACACTTTCTCCTTTCATTGAGATACACTCATTGGCAGAATATTTGACAAATGGCATTCACGGCTCGATGGTATTCAGAGAAACTTGGGAACCGATTGTGAATTTCTTCCAAATTGCTGAACTCATCGAGATAAGCACTTGACCACATTCTCAATTCATTGAGATACACACATTGGCTGAATATCAGCCAAATGGCATTCACTGCTCGAAGGTATTCAAGAAACTTTGGAACAGATTGTGGATTTCTTCCAATTTGCTGAACTCATCGCGATAAGGACATTACCACTTTCTCAATTCATTGAGATACACACATTGGCAGAATATCAGCCAAATGGCATTCACTGCTCGATGGATTTCAGAGAAACTTTGGAACCGATTGTGGATTTCGTCCAACTTGCTGAACTCATCGAGATAAGGACATTACCACTTTCTCAATTCATTGAGATACACACATTGGCTGAATATCAGCCAAATAGCATTCACTGCTCGAAGGTATTCAGAGAAACTTTGGAACAGATTGTGGATTTCTTCCAACTTGCTGAACTCATCGAGATAAGGACATTACCAGTTTCTCAATTCATTGAGATACACACATTGGCAGAATATCAGCCAAATGGGATTCACTGCTCGATGGATTCCAGAGAAACTTTGGAACCTATTGTGGATTTCTTCAAACTTGCTGAACTCATCGAGGTAAGCACTTCACCAGTTTCTCATCTCATTGAGATTCACGCATGGACAGAATATCAGCTAAATGGCTTTTACTGCTCGAAGGTATTCAGAGAAATTTTGGAACAGATTGTGGATTTCTTCCAACTTGCTGAACTCATCGAGATAAGGACATTACCATTTCTCAATTCACTGAGATACACACATTGGCAGAATATCAGCCAAATGGCATTCACTGCTCGATGGTATTCAGAGAAACTTTGGAACCGATTGTGGATTTCTCCCAAATTGCTGAACTCATCGAGATAAGGACATTGCCACTTTCTCAATTCATTGAGATACACACATTGGCTGAATATCAGCCAAATGGCATTCACTGCCCGAAGGTATTCAGAGAAACTTTGGAACAGATTGGGTATTTCTTCCAACTTGCTGAACCCATCGAGATAAACAACTTAACGCTTTCTGATTTCATTGAGATACACTCATTGGCAGAATATCAGCCAAATGGCATTCATTCCTCGAAGGTATTCAGAGAAACTTTGGAACAGATTGTGGATATCTTCCAATTTGCTCTACTCATCGAGATAAGGACATTGCCACTTTCTCAATTCATTGAGATACACACGTTGGCAGAATATCAGTCAAATGGCATTCACTGCTCGATGGTTTTCTGAGAAACTTTGGAACAGATTGTGGATTTCTTCCAAATTGCTGAACTCATCGAGATAAGGACATTACCACATTCTCAATTCATTGAGATACACACATTGGCTGAACATCAGCCAAATAGCATTCACTGCTCGATGGTTTTCTGAGAAACTTTGGAACAGATTGTGGATTTCTTCCAACTTGCTGAACTCATCGAGATAAGGACATCAGCAGTTTCTCAATTCATTGAAATACACACATTGGCAGAATATCAGCCAAATGGCATTCACTGCTCGAAGGTTGTCAGAGAAAGTTTGGAACCGATTGTGGATTTCTTCCAAATTGCTGAACTCATCGAGATAAGGACATTACCACTTTCTCAATTCATTGAGATACACACATTGGCTGAATATCAGACAAATGGCATTCACTGCTTGAAGGTATTCAGAGAAACTTTGGAACAGATTGTGGATTTCTTCCAATTTGCTGATCTCATCGAGATAAGGACATTACCACTTTCTCAATTCATTGAGATACACACTTTGGCAGAATATCGGCCAAATGGCATTCACGTCTCGATGGTTTTCAGAGAAACTTTGGAACCGATTGTGGATTTCTTCCAAATTGCTGAACTCATCGAGATAAGGACATTACCACTTTCTCAATTCATTGAGATACACACATTGGCTGAATATCAGCCAAACGGCATTCACTGCCCGAAGGTATTCAGAGAAACTTTGGAACAGATTGTGGATTTCTTCCAACTTGCTGAACTCATCGCGATAAGGACATTACCAGATTCACAATTCATTGAGATACACACATTGGCAGAATATCAGCCAAATGGCATTCACTGCTCGATGGTTTTCAGAGAAACTTTAGAACCGATTGTGGATTTCTTCCAACTTGCTGAACTCATCGAGATAAGCACTTAACCACTTTCTCATTTCATTGAGATACACACATTGGCAGAACATCAGCCAAATGGCGCTCATTGCTCGATGGTTTTCAGAGAAACTTTGGAACCGTTTGTGGATTTGTTCCATTTTGCTAAACTCATTGAGATAAGGACATTACCACTTCCACAATTCATTGAGATACACACATTGGCAGAATATCAGCCAACTGGCGCTCGCTGCTCGATGGTTTTCAGAGAAACTTTAGAACCTATTGTGGATTTCTTCCAACTTGCTGAACTCATCGAGATAAGGTCATTGCCACTTTCTCAATTCATTGAGATACACACATTGGCAGAATATCAGCCAAATGGCATCCACAGCTCGATGATATTCAGAGAAATTTTGGAACAGATTGTGGATTTCTTCCAACTTGCTGAACTCATCCCGATAAGCACTTTACCACTTTCTCATTTCATTGAGATACACACATTGGCAGAACATCAGCCAAATGGCGCTCACTGCTCCATGGTTTTCAGAGAAACTTTGGAACAGATTGTGGATTTCTTCCAACTTGCTGAACTCATCGAGATAAGGACATTACCAGTTTCTCAATTCATTGAGATACACACATTGGCAGAATATCAGCCAAATGGGATTCACTGCTCGATGGATTTCAGAGAAACTTTGGAACCTATTGTGGATTTCTTCCAACTTGCTGAACTCATCGAGGTAAGCACTTTACCAGTTTCTCATCTCATTGAGATTCACGCATGGACAGAATATCAGCTAAATGGCTTTTACTGCTCGAAGGTATTCAGAGAAATTTTGGAACAGATTGTGGATTTCTTCCAACTTGCTGAACTCATCGAGATAAGGACATTACCATTTCTCAATTCACTGAGATACACACATTGGCAGAATATCAGCCAAATGGCATTCACTGCTCGATGGTTTTCAGAGAAACTTTGGAACCGATTGTGGATTTCTCCCAAATTGCTGAACTCATCGAGATAAGGACATTACCACTTCGTCAATTCATTGAGATACACAAATTGGCCGAATATCAGCCAAATGGCATTCACTGCTCGAAGGTATTCAGAGAAACTTTGGAACAGATTGGGTATTTCTTCCAGCTTGCTGAACCCATCGAGATAAACAACTTAACGCTTTCGGATTTCATTGAGATACACTCATTGGCAGAATATCAGCCAAATGGCATTCACTGCTCGATGGTTTTCTGAGAAACTTTGGAACAGATTGTGGATTTCTTCCAAATTGCTGAACTCATCGAGATAAGGACATTACCACATTCTCAATTCATTGAGATACACACATTGGCTGAACATCAGCCAAATAGCATTCACTGCACGATGGTTTTCTGAGAAACTTTGGAACAGATTGTGGATTTCTTCCAACTTGCTGAACTCATCGAGATAAGGACATTACCACTTTCTCAATTCATTGAGATACACACATTGGCTGAATATCAGACAAATGGCATTCACTGCTCGAAGGTATTCAGAGAAACTTTGGAACAGATTGTGAATTTCTACCAACTTTCTGAACTCATCGAGATAAGGACATTACCTCTTTCTCAATTCATTGAGAATCACACATTGGCTGAATATCAGCCAAATGCCATTCACTGCTTGAAGGCATTCAGAGAAACTTTGGAACAGATTGTGGATTTCTTCCAATTTGCTGATCTCATCGAGATAAGGACATTACCACTTTCTCAATTCATTGAGATACACACTTTGGCAGAATATCGGCCAAATGGCATTCACGTCTCGATGGTTTTCAGAGAAACTTTGGAACCGATTGTGGATTTCTTCCAAATTGCTGAACTCATCGAGATAAGGACATTACCACTTTCTCAATTCATTGAGATACACACATTGGCTGAATATCAGCCAAACGGCATTCACTGCCCGAAGGTATTCAGAGAAACTTTGGAACAGATTGTGGATTTCTTCCAACTTGCTGAACTCATCGCGATAAGGACATTACCAGATTCACAATTCATTGAGATACACACATTGGCAGAATATCAGCCAAATGGCATTCACTGCTCGATGGTTTTCAGAGATACATTAGAACCGATTGTGGATTTCTTCCAACTTGTGAACTCATCAAGATAAGGACATTACCTCTTTCTCAATTCATTGAGATACACACATTGGCTGAATATCAGCCAAATGGCATTCACTGCTCGCTGGTTTTCAGAGAAAATTTGGAACCGATTGTGGATTTCTCCCAAATTGCTGTACTCATCGAGATAATTACATTACCACTTTCTCAATTCATTGAGATATACACATAGGCTGAATATCAGCCAATTGGCATTCACTGCTCGAAGGTATTCAGAGAAACTTTGGAACAGATTGGGTATTTCTTCCAACTTGCTGAACCCATCGAGATAAACAACTTTACACTTTCTCCTTTCATTGAGATACACTCATTGGCAGAATATTTGACAAATGGCATTCACGGCTCGATGGTATTCAGAGAAACTTGGGAACCGATTGTGAATTTCTTCCAAATTGCTGAACTCATCGAGATAAGCACTTGACCACATTCTCAATTCATTGAGATACACAGATTGGCTGAATATCAGCCAAATGGCATTCACTGCTCGAAGGTATTCAAGAAACTTTGGAACATATTGTGGATTTCTTCCAATTTGCTGAACTCATCGCGATAAGGACATTACCACTTTCTCAATTCATTGAGATACACACATTGGCAGAATATCAGCCAAATGGCATTCACTGCTCGATGGATTTCAGAGAAACTTTGGAACCGATTGTGGATTTCGTCCAACTTGCTGAACTCATCGAGATAAGGACATTACCACTTTCTCAATTCATTGAGATACACACATTGGCTGAATATCAGCCAAATAGCATTCACTGCTCGAAGGTATTCAGAGAAATTTTGGAAAAGATTGTGGATTTCTTCCAACTTGCTGAACTCATCGAGATAAGGACATTACCATTTCTCAATTCACTGAGATACACACATTGGCAGAATATCAGCCAAATGGATGCTCGATGGATTCCAGAGAAACTTTGGAACCTATTGTGGATTTCTTCAAACTTGCTGAACTCATCGAGGTAAGCACTTCACCACTTTCTCATCTCATTGAGATTCACGCATGGACAGAATATCAGCTAAATGGCTTTTACTGCTCGAAGGTATTCAGAGAAATTTTGGAACAGATTGTGGATTTCTTCCAACTTGCTGAACTCATCGAGATAAGGACATTACCATTTCTCAATTCACTGAGATACACACATTGGCAGAATATCAGCCAAATGGCATTCACTGCTCGATGGTATTCAGAGAAACTTTGGAACCGATTGTGGATTTCTCCCAAATTGCTGAACTCATCGAGATAAGGACATTGCCACTTTCTCAATTCATTGAGATACACACATTGGCTGAATATCAGCCAAATGGCATTCACTGCCCGAAGGTATTCAGAGAAACTTTGGAACAGATTGGGTATTTCTTCCAACTTGCTGAACCCATCGAGATAAACAACTTAACGCTTTCTGATTTCATTGAGATACACTCATTGGCAGAATATCAGCCAAATGGCATTCACTCCTCGAAGGTATTCAGAGAAACTTTGGAACAGATTGTGGATATCTTCCAATTTGCTCTACTCATCGAGATAAGGACATTGCCTCTTTCTCAATTCATTGAGATACACACGTTGGCAGAATATCAGCCAAATGGCATTCACTGCTCGATGGTTTTCTGAGAAACTTTGGAACAGATTGTGGATTTCTTCCAAATTGCTGAACTCATCGAGATAAGGACATTACCACATTCTCAATTCATTGAGATACACACATTGGCTGAACATCAGCCAAATAGCATTCACTCCTCGATGGTTTTCTGAGAAACTTTGGAACAGATTGTGGATTTCTTCCAACTTGCTGAACTCATCGAGATAAGGACATCAGCAGTTTCTCAATTCATTGAAATACACACATTGGCAGAATATCAGCCAAATGGCATTCACTGCTCGAAGGTTGTCAGAGAAAGTTTGGAACCGATTGTGGATTTCTTCCAAATTGCTGAACTCATCGAGATAAGGACATTACCACTTTCTCAATTCATTGAGATACACACATTGGCTGAATATCAGACAAATGGCATTCACTGCTTGAAGGTATTCAGAGAAACTTTGGAACAGATTGTGGATTTCTTCCAATTTGCTGATCTCATCGAGATAAGGACATTACCACTTTCTCAATTCATTGAGATACACACTTTGGCAGAATATCGGCCAAATGGCATTCACGTCTCGATGGTTTTCAGAGAAACTTTGGAACCGATTGTGGATTTCTTCCAAATTGCTGAACTCATCGAGATAAGGACATTACCACTTTCTCAATTCATTGAGATACACACATTGGCTGAATATCAGCCAAACGGCATTCACTGCCCGAAGGTATTCAGAGAAACTTTGGAACAGATTGTGGATTTCTTCCAACTTGCTGAACTCATCGCGATAAGGACATTACCAGATTCACAATTCATTGAGATACACACATTGGCAGAATATCAGCCAAATGGCATTCACTGCTCGATGGTTTTCAGAGAAACTTTAGAAGCGATTGTGGATTTCTTCCAACTTGCTGATCTCATCGAGATTAGCACTTAACCACTTTCTCAATTCATTGAGATACACACATTGGCAGAATATCAGCCAAATGGCATCCACAGCTCGATGATATTCAGAGAAATTTTGGAACAGATTGTGGATTTCTTCCAACTTGCTGAACTCATCCCGATAAGCACTTTACCACATTCTCATTTCATTGAGATACACACATTGGCAGAACATCAGCCAAATGGCGCTCACTGCTCCATGGTTTTCAGAGAAACTTTGGAACAGATTGTGGATTTCTTCCAACTTGCTGAACTCATCGAGATAAGGACATTACCAGTTTCTCAATTCATTGAGATACACACATTGGCAGAATATCAGCCAAATGTGATTCACTGCTCGATGGATTTCAGAGAAACTTTGGAACCTATTGTGGATTTCTTCCAACTTGCTGAACTCATCGAGGTAAGCACTTTACCAGTTTCTCCTCTCATTGAGATTCACGCATGGACAGAATATCAGCTAAATGGCTTTTACTGCTCGAAGGTATTCAGAGAAATTTTGGAACAGATTGTGGATTTCTTCCAACTTGCTGAACTCATCGAGATAAGGACATTACCACTTTCTCAATTCACTGAGATACACACATTGGCAGAATATCAGCCAAATGGCATTCACTGCTCGATGGTTTTCAGAGAAACTTTGGAACCGATTGTGGATTTCTCCCAAATTGCTGAACTCATCGAGATAAGGACATTACCACTTCTTCAATTCGTTGAGATACACACATTGGCTGAATATCAGCCAAATGGCATTCACTGCTCGAAGGTATTCAGAGAAACTTTGGAACAGATTGGGTATTTCTTCCAGCTTGCTGAACCCATCGAGATAAACAACTTAACGCTTTCTGATTTCATTGAGATACACTCATTGGCAGAATATCAGCCAAATGGCATTCACTGCTCGATGGTTTTCTGAGAAACTCTGGAACAGATTGTGGATTTCTTCCAAATTGCTGAACTCATCGAGATAAGGACATTACCACATTCTCAATTCATTGAGATACACACATTGGCTGAACATCAGCCAAATAGCATTCACTGCTCGATGGTTTTCTGAGAAACTTTGGAACAGATTGTGGATTTCTTCCAACTTGCTGAACTCATCGAGATAAGGACATCAGCAGTTTCTCAATTCATTGAGATACACACATTGGCAGAATATCAGCCAAATGGCATTCACTGCTCGAAGGTTGTCAGAGACAGTTTGGAACCGATTGTGGATTTCTTCCAAATTGCTGAACTCATCGAGATAAGGACATTACCACATTCTCAATTCATTGAGATACACACATTGGCTGAATATCAGACAAATGGCATTCACTGCTCGAAGGTATTCAGAGAAACTTTGGAACAGATTGTGAATTTCTACCAACTTTCTGAACTCATCGAGATAAGGACATTACCTCTTTCTCAATTCATTGAGATACACACATTGGCTGCATATCAGCCAAATGCCATTCACTGCTTGAAGGCATTCAGAGAAACTTTGGAACAGATTGTGGATTTCTTCCAATTTGCTGATCTCATCGAGATAAGGACATTACCACTTTCTCAATTCATTGAGATACACACTTTGGCAGAATATCGGCCAAATGGCATTCACGTCTCGATGGTTTTCAGAGAAACTTTGGAACCGATTGTGGATTTCTTCCAAATTGCTGAACTCATCGAGATAAGGACATTACCACTTTCTCAATTCATTGAGATACACACATTGGCTGAATATCAGCCAAACGGCATTCACTGCCCGAAGGTATTCAGAGAAACTTTGGAACAGATTGTGGATTTCTTCCAACTTGCTGAACTCATCGCGATAAGGACATTACCAGAATCACAATTCATTGAGATACACACTTTGGCAGAATATCAGCCAAATGGCATTCACTGCTCGATGGTTTTCAGAAAAACTTTAGAACCGATTGTGGATTTCTTCCAACTTGCTGAACTCATCAAGATAAGGATATTACCTCTTTCTCAATTCATTGAGATACACACATTGGCTGAATATCAGCCAAATGGCATTCACTGCTCGATGGTTTTCAGAGAAAATTTGGAACCGATTGTGGATTTCTCCCAAATTGCTGTACTCATCGAGATAATTACATTACCACTTTCTCAATTCATTGAGATACACACATAGGCTGAATATCAGCCAATTGGCATTCACTGCTCGAAGGTATTCAGAGAATCTTTGGAACAGATTGGGTATTTCTTCCAACTTGCTGAACCCATCGAGATAAACAACTTTACACTTTCTCCTTTCATTGAGATACACTCATTGGCAGAATATTTGACAAATGGCATTCACGGCTCGATGGTATTCAGAGAAACTTGGGAACCGATTGTGAATTTCTTCCAAATTGCTGAACTCATCGAGATAAGCACTTGACCACATTCTCAATTCATTGAGATACACACATTGGCTGAATATCAGCCAAATGGCATTCACTGCTCGAAGGTATTCAAGAAACTTTGGAACAGATTGTGGATTTCTTCCAATTTGCTGAACTCATCGCGATAAGGACATTACCACTTTCTCAATTCATTGAGATACACACATTGGCAGAATATCAGCCAAATGGCATTCACTGCTCGATGGATTTCAGAGAAACTTTGGAACCGATTGTGGATTTCGTCCAACTTGCTGAACTCATCGAGATAAGGACATTACCACTTTCTCAATTCATTGAGATACACACATTGGCTGAATATCAGCCAAATAGCATTCACTGCTCGAAGGTATTCAGAGAAACTTTGGAACAGATTGTGGATTTCTTCCAACTTGCTGAACTCATCGAGATAAGGACATTACCAGTTTCTCAATTCATTGAGATACACACATTGGCAGAATATCAGCCAAATGGGATTCACTGCTCGATGGATTCCAGAGAAACTTTGGAACCTATTGTGGATTTCTTCAAACTTGCTGAACTCATCGAGGTAAGCACTTCACCAGTTTCTCATCTCATTGAGATTCACGCATGGACAGAATATCAGCTAAATGGCTTTTACTGCTCGAAGGTATTCAGAGAAATTTTGGAACAGATTGTGGATTTCTTCCAACTTGCTGAACTCATCGAGATAAGGACATTACCATTTCTCAATTCACTGAGATACACACATTGGCAGAATATCAGCCAAATGGCATTCACTGCTCGATGGTATTCAGAGAAACTTTGGAACCGATTGTGGATTTCTCCCAAATTGCTGAACTCATCGAGATAAGGACATTGCCACTTTCTCAATTCATTGAGATACACACATTGGCTGAATATCAGCCAAATGGCATTCACTGCCCGAAGGTATTCAGAGAAACTTTGGAACAGATTGGGTATTTCTTCCAACTTGCTGAACCCATCGAGATAAACAACTTAACGCTTTCTGATTTCATTGAGATACACTCATTGGCAGAATATCAGCCAAATGGCATTCATTCCTCGAAGGTATTCAGAGAAACTTTGGAACAGATTGTGGATATCTTCCAATTTGCTCTACTCATCGAGATAAGGACATTGCCTCTTTCTCAATTCATTGAGATACACACGTTGGCAGAATATCAGCCAAATGGCATTCACTGCTCGATGGTTTTCTGAGAAACTTTGGAACAGATTGTGGATTTCTTCCAAATTGCTGAACTCATCGAGATAAGGACATTACCACATTCTCAATTCATTGAGATACACACATTGGCTGAACATCAGCCAAATAGCATTCACTGCTCGATGGTTTTCTGAGAAACTTTGGAACAGATTGTGGATTTCTTCCAACTTGCTGAACTCATCGAGATAAGGACATCAGCAGTTTCTCAATTCATTGAAATACACACATTGGCAGAATATCAGCCAAATGGCATTCACTGCTCGAAGGTTGTCAGAGAAAGTTTGGAACCGATTGTGGATTTCTTCCAAATTGCTGAACTCATCGAGATAAGGACATTACCACTTTCTCAATTCATTGAGATACACACATTGGCTGAATATCAGACAAATGGCATTCACTGCTTGAAGGTATTCAGAGAAACTTTGGAACAGATTGTGGATTTCTTCCAATTTGCTGATCTCATCGAGATAAGGACATTACCACTTTCTCAATTCATTGAGATACACACTTTGGCAGAATATCGGCCAAATGGCATTCACGTCTCGATGGTTTTCAGAGAAACTTTGGAACCGATTGTGGATTTCTTCCAAATTGCTGAACTCATCGAGATAAGGACATTACCACTTTCTCAATTCATTGAGATACACACATTGGCTGAATATCAGCCAAACGGCATTCACTGCCCGAAGGTATTCAGAGAAACTTTGGAACAGATTGTGGATTTCTTCCAACTTGCTGAACTCATCGCGATAAGGACATTACCAGATTCACAATTCATTGAGATACACACATTGGCAGAATATCAGCCAAATGGCATTCACTGCTCGATGGTTTTCAGAGAAACTTTAGAACCGATTGTGGATTTCTTCCAACTTGCTGAACTCATCGAGATAAGCACTTAACCACTTTCTCATTTCATTGAGATACACACATTGGCAGAACATCAGCCAAATGGCGCTCATTGCTCGATGGTTTTCAGAGAAACTTTGGAACCGTTTGTGGATTTGTTCCATTTTGCTAAACTCATTGAGATAAGGACATTACCACTTCCACAATTCATTGAGATACACACATTGGCAGAATATCAGCCAAATGGCGCTCGCTGCTCGATGGTTTTCAGAGAAACTTTAGAACCTATTGTGGATTTCTTCCAACTTGCTGAACTCATCGAGATAAGGTCATTGCCACTTTCTCAATTCATTGAGATACACACATTGGCAGAATATCAGCCAAATGGCATCCACAGCTCGATGATATTCAGAGAAATTTTGGAACAGATTGTGGATTTCTTCCAACTTGCTGAACTCATCCCGATAAGCACTTTACCACTTTCTCATTTCATTGAGATACACACATTGGCAGAACATCAGCCAAATGGCGCTCACTGCTCCATGGTTTTCAGAGAAACTTTGGAACAGATTGTGGATTTCTTCCAACTTGCTGAACTCATCGAGATAAGGACATTACCAGTTTCTCAATTCATTGAGATACACACATTGGCAGAATATCAGCCAAATGGGATTCACTGCTCGATGGATTTCAGAGAAACTTTGGAACCTATTGTGGATTTCTTCCAACTTGCTGAACTCATCGAGGTAAGCACTTTACCAGTTTCTCATCTCATTGAGATTCACGCATGGACAGAATATCAGCTAAATGGCTTTTACTGCTCGAAGGTATTCAGAGAAATTTTGGAACAGATTGTGGATTTCTTCCAACTTGCTGAACTCATCGAGATAAGGACATTACCATTTCTCAATTCACTGAGATACACACATTGGCAGAATATCAGCCAAATGGCATTCACTGCTCGATGGTTTTCAGAGAAACTTTGGAACCGATTGTGGATTTCTCCCAAATTGCTGAACTCATCGAGATAAGGACATTACCACTTCGTCAATTCATTGAGATACACAAATTGGCCGAATATCAGCCAAATGGCATTCACTGCTCGAAGGTATTCAGAGAAACTTTGGAACAGATTGGGTATTTCTTCCAGCTTGCTGAACCCATCGAGATAAACAACTTAACGCTTTCGGATTTCATTGAGATACACTCATTGGCAGAATATCAGCCAAATGGCATTCACTGCTCGATGGTTTTCTGAGAAACTTTGGAACAGATTGTGGATTTCTTCCAAATTGCTGAACTCATCGAGATAAGGACATTACCACATTCTCAATTCATTGAGATACACACATTGGCTGAACATCAGCCAAATAGCATTCACTGCACGATGGTTTTCGGAGAAACTTTGGAACAGATTGTGGATTTCTTCCAACTTGCTGAACTCATCGAGATAAGGACATTACCACTTTCTCAATTCATTGAGATACACACATTGGCTGAATATCAGACAAATGGCATTCACTGCTCGAAGGTATTCAGAGAAACTTTGGAACAGATTGTGAATTTCTACCAACTTTCTGAACTCATCGAGATAAGGACATTACCTCTTTCTCAATTCATTGAGAATCACACATTGGCTGAATATCAGCCAAATGCCATTCACTGCTTGAAGGCATTCAGAGAAACTTTGGAACAGATTGTGGATTTCTTCCAATTTGCTGATCTCATCGAGATAAGGACATTACCACTTTCTCAATTCATTGAGATACACACTTTGGCAGAATATCGGCCAAATGGCATTCACGTCTCGATGGTTTTCAGAGAAACTTTGGAACCGATTGTGGATTTCTTCCAAATTGCTGAACTCATCGAGATAAGGACATTACCACTTTCTCAATTCATTGAGATACACACATTGGCTGAATATCAGCCAAACGGCATTCACTGCCCGAAGGTATTCAGAGAAACTTTGGAACAGATTGTGGATTTCTTCCAACTTGCTGAACTCATCGCGATAAGGACATTACCAGATTCACAATTCATTGAGATACACACATTGGCAGAATATCAGCCAAATGGCATTCACTGCTCGATGGTTTTCAGAGATACATTAGAACCGAATGTGGATTTCTTCCAACTTGTGAACTCATCAAGATAAGGACATTACCTCTTTCTCAATTCATTGAGATACACACATTGGCTGAATATCAGCCAAATGGCATTCACTGCTCGCTGGTTTTCAGAGAAAATTTGGAACCGATTGTGGATTTCTCCCAAATTGCTGTACTCATCGAGATAATTACATTACCACTTTCTCAATTCATTGAGATATACACATAGGCTGAATATCAGCCAATTGGCATTCACTGCTCGAAGGTATTCAGAGAAACTTTGGAACAGATTGGGTATTTCTTCCAACTTGCTGAACCCATCGAGATAAACAACTTTACACTTTCTCCTTTCATTGAGATACACTCATTGGCAGAATATTTGACAAATGGCATTCACGGCTCGATGGTATTCAGAGAAACTTGGGAACCGATTGTGAATTTCTTCCAAATTGCTGAACTCATCGAGATAAGCACTTGACCACATTCTCAATTCATTGAGATACACAGATTGGCTGAATATCAGCCAAATGGCATTCACTGCTCGAAGGTATTCAAGAAACTTTGGAACAGATTGTGGATTTCTTCCAATTTGCTGAACTCATCGCGATAAGGACATTACCACTTTCTCAATTCATTGAGATACACACATTGGCAGAATATCAGCCAAATGGCATTCACTGCTCGATGGATTTCAGAGAAACTTTGGAACCGATTGTGGATTTCGTCCAACTTGCTGAACTCATCGAGATAAGGACATTACCACTTTCTCAATTCATTGAGATACACACATTGGCTGAATATCAGCCAAATAGCATTCACTGCTCGAAGGTATTCAGAGAAATTTTGGAAAAGATTGTGGATTTCTTCCAACTTGCTGAACTCATCGAGATAAGGACATTACCATTTCTCAATTCACTGAGATACACACATTGGCAGAATATCAGCCAAATGGATGCTCGATGGATTCCAGAGAAACTTTGGAACCTATTCTGGATTTCTTCCAACTTGCTGAACTCATCGAGGTAAGCACTTTACCAGTTTCTCCTCTCATTGAGATTCACGCATGGACAGAATATCAGCTAAATGGCTTTTACTGCTCGAAGGTATTCAGAGAAATTTTGGAACAGATTGTGGATTTCTTCCAACTTGCTGAACTCATCGAGATAAGGACATTACCACTTTCTCAATTCACTGAGATACACACATTGGCAGAATATCAGCCAAATAGCATTCACTGCTCGATGGTTTTCAGAGAAACTTTGGAACAGATTGTGGATTTCTTCCAACTTGCTGAACTCATCGAGATAAGGACATCAGCAGTTTCTCAATTCATTGAAATACACACATTGGCAGAATATCAGCCAAATGGCATTCACTGCTCGAAGGTTGTCAGAGAAAGTTTGGAACCGATTGTGGATTTCTTCCAAATTGCTGAACTCATCGAGATAAGGACATTACCACTTTCTCAATTCATTGAGATACACACATTGGCTGAATATCAGACAAATGGCATTCACTGCTTGAAGGTATTCAGAGAAACTTTGGAACAGATTGTGGATTTCTTCCAATTTGCTGATCTCATCGAGATAAGGACATTACCACTTTCTCAATTCATTGAGATACACACTTTGGCAGAATATCGGCCAAATGGCATTCACGTCTCGATGGTTTTCAGAGAAACTTTGGAACCGATTGTGGATTTCTTCCAAATTGCTGAACTCATCGAGATAAGGACATTACCACTTTCTCAATTCATTGAGATACACACATTGGCTGAATATCAGCCAAACGGCATTCACTGCCCGAAGGTATTCAGAGAAACTTTGGAACAGATTGTGGATTTCTTCCAACTTGCTGAACTCATCGCGATAAGGACATTACCAGATTCACAATTCATTGAGATACACACATTGGCAGAATATCAGCCAAATGGCATTCACTGCTCGATGGTTTTCAGAGAAACTTTAGAACCGATTGTGGATTTCTTCCAACTTGCTGATCTCATCGAGATTAGCACTTAACCACTTTCTCAATTCATTGAGATACACACATTGGCAGAATATCAGCCAAATGGCATCCACAGCTCGATGATATTCAGAGAAATTTTGGAACAGATTGTGGATTTCTTCCAACTTGCTGAACTCATCCCGATAAGCACTTTACCACATTCTCATTTCATTGAGATACACACATTGGCAGAACATCAGCCAAATGGCGCTCACTGCTCCATGGTTTTCAGAGAAACTTTGGAACAGATTGTGGATTTCTTCCAACTTGCTGAACTCATCGAGATAAGGACATTACCAGTTTCTCAATTCATTGAGATACACACATTGGCAGAATATCAGCCAAATGTGATTCACTGCTCGATGGATTTCAGAGAAACTTTGGAACCTATTGTGGATTTCTTCCAACTTGCTGAACTCATCGAGGTAAGCACTTTACCAGTTTCTCCTCTCATTGAGATTCACGCATGGACAGAATATCAGCTAAATGGCTTTTACTGCTCGAAGGTATTCAGAGAAATTTTGGAACAGATTGTGGATTTCTTCCAACTTGCTGAACTCATCGAGATAAGGACATTACCACTTTCTCAATTCACTGAGATACACACATTGGCAGAATATCAGCCAAATGGCATTCACTGCTCGATGGTTTTCAGAGAAACTTTGGAACCGATTGTGGATTTCTCCCAAATTGCTGAACTCATCGAGATAAGGACATTACCACTTCTTCAATTCATTGAGATACACACATTGGCTGAATATCAGCCAAATGGCATTCACTGCTCGAAGGTATTCAGAGAAACTTTGGAACAGATTGGGTATTTCTTCCAGCTTGCTGAACCCATCGAGATAAACAACTTAACGCTTTCTGATTTCATTGAGATACACTCATTGGCAGAATATCAGCCAAATGGCATTCACTGCTCGATGGTTTTCTGAGAAACTTTGGAACAGATTGTGGATTTCTTCCAATTTGCTGAACTCATCGAGATAAGGACATTACCACATTCTCAATTCATTGAGATACACACATTGGCTGAACATCAGCCAAATAGCATTCACTGCTCGATGGTTTTCTGAGAAACTTTGGAACAGATTGTGGATTTCTTCCAAATTGCTGAACTCATCGAGATAAGGACATTACCACATTCTCAATTCATTGAGATACACACATTGGCTGAACATCAGCCAAATAGCATTCACTGCTCGATGGTTTTCTGAGAAACTTTGGAACAGATTGTGGATTTCTTCCAACTTGCTGAACTCTTCGAGATAAGGACATCAGCAGTTTCTCAATTCATTGAGATACACACATTGGCAGAATATCAGCCAAATGGCATTCACTGCTCGAAGGTTGTCAGAGAAAGTTTGGAACCGATTGTGGATTTCTTCCAAATTGCTGAACTCATCGAGATAAGGACATTACCACTTTCTCAATTCATTGAGATACACACATTGGCTGAATATCAGACAAATGGCATTCACTGCTCGAAGGTATTCAGAGAAACTTTGGAACAGATTGTGAATTTCTACCAACTTTCTGAACTCATCGAGATTTGGACATTACCTCTTTCTCAATTCATTGAGATACACACATTGGCTGAATATCAGCCAAATGGCATTCACTGCTTGAAGGTATTCAGAGAAACTTTGGAACAGATTGTGGATTTCTTCCAATTTGCTGATCTCATCGAGATAAGGACATTACCACTTTCTCAATTCATTGAGATACACACTTTGGCAGAATATCGGCCAAATGGCATTCACGTCTCGATGGTTTTCAGAGAAACTTTGGAACCGATTGTGGATTTCTTCCAAATTGCTGAACTCATCGAGATAAGGACATTACCACTTTCTCAATTCATTGAGATACACACATTGGCTGAATATCAGCCAAACGGCATTCACTGCCCGAAGGTATTCAGAGAAACTTTGGAACAGATTGTGGATTTCTTCCAACTTGCTGAACTCATCGCGATAAGGACATTACCAGATTCACAATTCATTGAGATACACACATTGGCAGAATATCAGCCAAATGGCATTCACTGCTCGATGGTTTTCAGAGAAACTTTAGAACCGATTGTGGATTTCTCCCAAATTGCTGAACTCATCGAGATAAGCACTTAACCACTTTCTCATTTCATTGAGATACACACATTGGCAGAACATCAGCCAAATGGCGCTCATTGCTCGATGGTTTTTAGAGAAACTTTGGAACCGTTTGTGGATTTGTTCCATTTTGCTAAACTCATTGAGATAAGGACATTACCACTTCCACAATTCATTGAGATACACACATTGGCAGAATATCAGCCAACTGGCGCTCGCTGCTCGATGGTTTTCAGAGAAACTTTAGAACCTATTGTGGATTTCTTCCAAATTGCTGAACTCATCGAGATAAGGACATTACCACATTCTCAATTCATTGAGATACACACATTGGCTGAACATCAGCCAAATAGCATTCACTGCTCGATGGTTTTCTGAGAAACTTTGGAACAGATTGTGGATTTCTTCCAACTTGCTGAACTCATCGAGATAAGGACATCAGCAGTTTCTCAATTCATTGAGATACACACATTGGCAGAATATCAGCCAAATGGCATTCACTGCCCGAAGGTTGTCAGAGAAAGTTTGGAACCGATTGTGGATTTCTTCCAAATTGCTGAACTCATCGAGATAAGGACATTACCACTTTCTCAATTCATTGAGATACACACATTGGCTGAATATCAGACAAATGGCATTCACTGCTCGAAGGTATTCAGAGAAACTTTGGAACAGATTGTGAATTTCTACCAACTTTCTGAACTCATCGAGATAAGGACATTACCTCTTTCTCAATTCATTGAGATACACACATTGGCTGAATATCAGCCAAATGGCATTCACTGCTTGAAGGCATTCAGAGAAACTTTGGAAGAGATTGTGGATTCCTTCCAATTTGCTGATCTCATCGAGATAAGGACATTACCAATTTCTCAATTCATTGAGATACACACTTTGGCAGAATATCGGCCAAATGGCATTCACGTCTCGATGGTTTTCAGAGAAACTTTGGAACCGATTGTGGATTTCTTCCAAATTGCTGAACTCATCGAGATAAGGACATTACCACTTTCTCAATTCATTGAGATACACACATTGGCTGAATATCAGCCAAACGGCATTCACTGCCCGAAGGTATTCAGAGAAACTTTGGAACAGATTGTGGATTTCTTCCAACTTGCTGAACTCATCGCGATAAGGACATTACCAGATTCACAATTCATTGAGATACACACATTGGCAGAATATCAGCCAAATGGCATTCACTGCTCGATGGTTTTCAGAGAAACTTTAGAACCGATTGTGGATTTCTTCCAACTTGCTGAAATCATCGAGATAAGGACATTACCACTTTCTCAATTCATTGAGATACACACATTGGCTGAATATCAGCGAAATGGCTTTCACTGCTCGCTGGTTTTCAGAGAAACTTTGGAACCGATTGTGGATTTCTCCCAAATTGCTGTACTCATCGAGATAATTACATTACCACTTTCTCAATTCATTGAGATACACACATAGGCTGAATATCAGCCAATTGGCATTCACTGCTCGAAGGTATTCAGAGAAACTTTGGAACAGATTGGGTATTTCTTCCAACTTGCTGAACCCATCGAGATAAACAACTTTACACTTTCTCCTTTCATTGAGATACACTCATTGGCAGAATATTTGACAAATGGCATTCACGGCTCGATGGTATTCAGAGAAACTTGGGAACCGATTGTGAATATCTTCCAAATTGCTGAACTCATCGAGATAAGCACTTGAACACATTCTCAATTCATTGAGATACACACATTGGCTGAATATCAGCCAAATGGCATTCACTGCTCGAAGGTATTCAAGAAACTTTGGAACATATTGTGGATTTCTTCCTATTTGCTGAACTCATCGCGATTAGGACATTACCACTTTCTCAATTCATTGAGATACACACATTGGCAGAATATCAGCCAAATGGCATTCACTGCTCGATGGATTTCAGAGAAACTTTGGAACCGATTGTGGATTTCGTCCAACTTGCTGAACTCATCGAGATAAGGACATTACCACTTTCTCAATTCATTGAGATACACACATTGGCTGAATATCAGCCAAATAGCATTCACTGCTCGAAGGTATTCAGAGAAACTTTGGAACAGATTGTGGATTTCTTCCAACTTGCTGAACTCATCGAGATAAGGACATTACCAGTTTCTCAATTCATTGAGATACACACATTGGCAGAATATCAGCCAAATGGGATTCACTGCTCGATGGATTTCAGAGAAACTTTGGAACCTATTGTGGATTTCTTCCAACTTGCTGAACTCATCGAGGTAAGCACTTTACCAGTTTCTCATCTCATTGAGATTCACGCATGGACAGAATATCAGCTAAATGGCTTTTACTGCTCGAAGGTATTCAGAGAAATTTTGGAACAGATTGTGGATTTCTTCCAACTTGCTGAACTCATCGAGATAAGGACATTACCATTTCTCAATTCACTGAGATACACACATTGGCAGAATATCAGCCAAATGGCATTCACTGCTCGATGGTTTTCAGAGAAACTTTGGAACCGATTGTGGATTTCTCCCAAATTGCTGAACTCATCGAGATAAGGACATTACCACTTCTTCAATTCGTTGAGATACACACATTGGCTGAATATCAGCCAAATGGCATTCACTGCTCGAAGGTATTCAGAGAAACTTTGGAACAGATTGGGTATTTCTTCCAGCTTGCTGAACCCATCGAGATAAACAACTTAACGCTTTCGGATTTCATTGAGATACACTCATTGGCAGAATATCAGCCAAATGGCATTCACTGCTCGATGGTTTTCTGAGAAACTTTGGAACAGATTGTGGATTTCTTCCAAATTGCTGAACTCATCGAGATAAGGACATTACCACATTCTCAATTCATTGAGATACACACATTGGCTGAACATCAGCCAAATAGCATTCACTGCTCGATGGTTTTCTGAGAAACTTTGGAACAGATTGTGGATTTCTTCCAACTTGCTGAACTCATCGAGATAAGGACATCAGCAGTTTCTCAATTCATTGAGATACACACATTGGCAGAATATCAGCCAAATGGCATTCACTGCTCGAAGGTTGTCAGAGAAAGTTTGGAACCGATTGTGGATTTCTTCCAAATTGCTGAACTCATCGAGATAAGGACATTACCAATTTCTCAATTCATTGAGATACACACATTGGCTGAATATCTGACAAATGGCATTCACTGCTCGAAGGTATTCAGAGAAACTTTGGAACAGATTGTGAATTTCTACCAACTTTCTGAACTCATCGAGATAAGGACATTACCTCTTTCTCAATTCATTGAGATACACACATTGGCTGAATATCAGCCAAATGCCATTCACTGCTTGAAGTCATTCAGAGAAACTTTGGAACAGATTGTGGATTTCTTCCAATTTGCTGATCTCATCGAGATAAGGACATTACCACTTTCTCAATTCATTGAGATACACACTTTGGCAGAATATCGGCCAAATGGCATTCACGTCTCGATGGTTTTCAGAGAAACTTTGGAACCGATTGTGGATTTCTTCCAAATTGCTGAACTCATCGAGATAAGGACATTACCACTTTCTCAATTCATTGAGATACACACATTGGCTGAATATCAGACAAATGGCATTCACTGCTCGAAGGTATTTAGAGAAACTTTGGAACAGATTGTGAATTTCTACCAACTTTCTGAACTCATCGAGATAAGGACATTACCTCTTTCTCAATTCATTGAGATACACACATTGGCTGAATATCAGCCAAATGGCATTCACTGCTTGAAGGCATTCAGAGAAACTTTGGAACAGATTGTGGATTTCTTCCAATTTGCTGATCTCATCGAGATAAGGACATTACCAATTTCTCAATTCATTGAGATACACACTTTGGCAGAATATCGGCCAAATGGCATTCACGTCTCGATGGTTTTCAGAGAAACTTTGGAACCGATTGTGGATTTCTTCCAAATTGCTGAACTCATCGAGATAAGGACATTACCACTTTCTCAATTCATTGAGATACACACATTGGCTGAATATCAGCCAAACGGCATTCACTGCCCGAAGGTATTCAGAGAAACTTTGGAACAGATTGTGGATTTCTTCCAACTTGCTGAACTCATCGCGATAAGGACATTACCAGATTCACAATTCATTGAGATACACACATTGGCAGAATATCAGCCAAATGGCATTCACTGCTCGATGGTTTTCAGAGAAACTTTAGAACCGATTGTGGATTTCTTCCAACTTGCTGAACTCATCGAGATAAGGACATTACCACTTTCTCAATTCATTGAGATACACACATTGGCTGAATATCAGCGAAATGGCATTCACTGCTCGCTGGTTTTCAGAGAAACTTTGGAACCGATTGTGGATTTCTCCCAAATTGCTGTACTCATCGAGATAATTACATTACCACTTTCTCAATTCATTGAGATACACACATAGGCTGAATATCAGCCAATTGGCATTCACTGCTCGAAGGTATTCAGAGAAACTTTGGAACAGATTGGGTATTTCTTCCAACTTGCTGAACCCATCGAGATAAACAACTTTACACTTTCTCCTTTCATTGAGATACACTCATTGGCAGAATATTTGACAAATGGCATTCACGGCTCGATGGTATTCAGAGAAACTTGGGAACCGATTGTGAATTTCTTCCAAATTGCTGAACTCATCGAGATAAGCACTTGAACACATTCTCAATTCATTGAGATACACACATTGGCTGAATATCAGCCAAATGGCATTCACTGCTCGAAGGTATTCAAGAAACTTTGGAACATATTGTGGATTTCTTCCTATTTGCTGAACTCATCGCGATAAGGACATTACCACTTTCTCAATTCATTGAGATACACACATTGGCAGAATATCAGCCAAATGGCATTCACTGCTCGATGGATTTCAGAGAAACTTTGGAACCGATTGTGGATTTCGTCCAACTTGCTGAACTCATCGAGATAAGGACATTACCACTTTCTCAATTCATTGAGATACACACATTGGCTGAATATCAGCCAAATAGCATTCACTGCTCGAAGGTATTCAGAGAAACTTTGGAACAGATTGTGGATTTCTTCCAACTTGCTGAACTCATCGAGATAAGGACATTACCAGTTTCTCAATTCATTGAGATACACACATTGGCAGAATATCAGCCAAATGGGATTCACTGCTCGATGGATTTCAGAGAAACTTTGGAACCTATTGTGGATTTCTTCCAACTTGCTGAACTCATCGAGGTAAGCACTTTACCAGTTTCTCATCTCATTGAGATTCACGCATGGACAGAATATCAGCTAAATGGCTTTTACTGCTCGAAGGTATTCAGAGAAATTTTGGAACAGATTGTGGATTTCTTCCAACTTGCTGAACTCATCGAGATAAGGACATTACCATTTCTCAATTCACTGAGATACACACATTGGCAGAATATCAGCCAAATGGCATTCACTGCTCGATGGTTTTCAGAGAAACTTTGGAACCGATTGTGGATTTCTCCCAAATTGCTGAACTCATCGAGATAAGGACATTGCCACTTCTTCAATTCGTTGAGATACACACATTGGCTGAATATCAGCCAAATGGCATTCACTGCTCGAAGGTATTCAGAGAAACTTTGGAACAGATTGGGTATTTCTTCCAGCTTGCTGAACCCATCGAGATAAACAACTTAACGCTTTCTGATTTCATTGAGATACACTCATTGGCAGAATATCAGCCAAATGGCATTCACTGCTCGATGGTTTTCTGAGAAACTTTGGAACAGATTGTGGATTTCTTCCAAATTGCTGAACTCATCGAGATAAGGACATTACCACATTCTCAATTCATTGAGATACACACATTGGCTGAACATCAGCCAAATAGCATTCACTGCTCGATGGTTTTCTGAGAAACTTTGGAACAGATTGTGGATTTCTTCCAACTTGCTGAACTCATCGAGATAAGGACATCAGCAGTTTCTCAATTCATTGAGATACACACATTGGCAGAATATCAGCCAAATGGCATTCACTGCTCGAAGGTTGTCAGAGAAAGTTTGGAACCGATTGTGGATTTCTTCCAAATTGCTGAACTCATCGAGATAAGGGCATTACCACTTTCTCAATTCATTGAGATACACACATTGGCTGAATATCTGACAAATGGCATTCACTGCTCGAAGGTATTCAGAGAAACTTTGGAACAGATTGTGAATTTCTACCAACTTTCTGAACTCATCGAGATAAGGACATTACCTCTTTCTCAATTCATTGAGATACACACATTGGCTGAATATCAGCCAAATGCCATTCACTGCTTGAAGGCATTCAGAGAAACTTTGGAACAGATTGTGGATTTCTTCCAATTTGCTGATCTCATCGAGATAAGGACATTACCACTTTCTCAATTCATTGAGATACACACTTTGGCAGAATATCGGCCAAATGGCATTCACGTCTCGATGGTTTTCAGAGAAACTTTGGAACCGATTGTGGATTTCTTCCAAATTGCTGAACTCATCGAGATAAGGACATTACCACTTTCTCAATTCATTGAGATACACACATTGGCTGAATATCAGCCAAACGGCATTCACTGCCCGAAGGTATTCAGAGAAACTTTGGAACAGATTGTGGATTTCTTCCAACTTGCTGAACTCATCGCGATAAGGACATTACCAGATTCACAATTCATTGAGATACACACATTGGCAGAATATCAGCCAAATGGCATTCACTGCTCGATGGTTTTCAGAGAAACTTTAGAACCGATTGTGGATTTCTTCCAACTTGCTGAACTCATCAAGATAAGGATATTACCTCTTTCTCAATTCATTGAGATACACACATTGGCTGAATATCAGCCAAATGGCATTCACTGCTCGCTGGTTTTCAGAGAAAATTTGGAACCGATTGTGGATTTCTCCCAAATTGCTGTACTCATCGAGATAATTACATTACCACTTTCTCAATTCATTGAGATACACACATAGGCTGAATATCAGCCAATTGGCATTCACTGCTCGAAGGTATTCAGAGAAACTTTGGAACAGATTGGGTATTTCTTCCAACTTGCTGAACCCATCGAGATAAACAACTTTACACTTTCTCCTTTCATTGAGATACACTCATTGGCAGAATATTTGACAAATGGCATTCACGGCTCGATGGTATTCAGAGAAACTTGGGAACCGATTGTGAATTTCTTCCAAATTGCTGAACTCATCGAGATAAGCACTTGACCACATTCTCAATTCATTGAGATACACACATTGGCTGAATATCAGCCAAATGGCATTCACTGCTCGAAGGTATTCAAGAAACTTTGGAACAGATTGTGGATTTCTTCCAATTTGCTGAACTCATCGCGATAAGGACATTACCTCTTTCTCAATTCATTGAGATACACACTTTGGCAGAATATCAGCCAAATGGCATTCACTGCTCGATGGATTTCAGAGAAACTTTGGAACCGATTGTGGATTTCGTCCAACTTGCTGAACTCATCGAGATAAGGACATTACCACTTTCTCAATTCATTGAGATACACACATTGGCTGAATATCAGCCAAATAGCATTCACTGCTCGAAGGTATTCAGAGAAACTTTGGAACAGATTGTGGATTTCTTCCAACTTGCTGAACTCATCGAGATAAGGACATTACCAGTTTCTCAATTCATTGAGATACACACATTGGCAGAATATCAGCCAAATGGGATTCACTGCTCGATGGATTCCAGAGAAACTTTGGAACCTATTGTGGATTTCTTCAAACTTGCTGAACTCATCGAGGTAAGCACTTCACCAGTTTCTCATCTCATTGAGATTCACGCATGGACAGAATATCAGCTAAATGGCTTTTACTGCTCGAAGGTATTCAGAGAAATTTTGGAACAGATTGTGGATTTCTTCCAACTTGCTGAACTCATCGAGATAAGGACATTACCATTTCTCAATTCACTGAGATACACACATTGGCAGAATATCAGCCAAATGGCATTCACTGCTCGATGGTATTCAGAGAAACTTTGGAACCGATTGTGGATTTCTCCCAAATTGCTGAACTCATCGAGATAAGGACATTGCCACTTTCTCAATTCATTGAGATACACACATTGGCTGAATATCAGCCAAATGGCATTCACTGCCCGAAGGTATTCAGAGAAACTTTGGAACAGATTGGGTATTTCTTCCAACTTGCTGAACCCATCGAGATAAACAACTTAACGCTTTCTGATTTCATTGAGATACACTCATTGGCAGAATATCAGCCAAATGGCATTCACTCCTCGAAGGTATTCAGAGAAACTTTGGAACAGATTGTGGATATCTTCCAATTTGGTCTACTCATCGAGATAAGGACATTGCCACTTTCTCAATTCTTTGAGATACACACGTTGGCAGAATATCAGCCAAATGGCATTCACTGCTCGATGGTTTTCTGAGAAACTTTGGAACAGATTGTGGATTTCTTCCAAATTGCTGAACTCATCGAGATAAGGACATTACCACATTCTCAATTCATTGAGATACACACATTGGCTGAACATCAGCCAAATAGCATTCACTGCTCGATGGTTTTCTGAGAAACTTTGGAACAGATTGTGGATTTCTTCCAACTTGCTGAACTCATCGAGATAAGGACATTACCACTTTCTCAATTCACTGAGATACACACATTGGCAGAATATCAGCCAAATAGCATTCACTGCTCGATGGTTTTCAGAGAAACTTTGGAACAGATTGTGGATTTCTTCCAACTTGCTGAACTCATCGAGATAAGGACATCAGCAGTTTCTCAATTCATTGAAATACACACATTGGCAGAATATCAGCCAAATGGCATTCACTGCTCGAAGGTTGTCAGAGAAAGTTTGGAACCGATTGTGGATTTCTTCCAAATTGCTGAACTCATCGAGATAAGGACATTACCACTTTCTCAATTCATTGAGATACACACATTGGCTGAATATCAGACAAATGGCATTCACTGCTTGAAGGTATTCAGAGAAACTTTGGAACAGATTGTGGATTTCTTCCAATTTGCTGATCTCATCGAGATAAGGACATTACCACTTTCTCAATTCATTGAGATACACACTTTGGCAGAATATCGGCCAAATGGCATTCACGTCTCGATGGTTTTCAGAGAAACTTTGGAACCGATTGTGGATTTCTTCCAAATTGCTGAACTCATCGAGATAAGGACATTACCACTTTCTCAATTCATTGAGATACACACATTGGCTGAATATCAGCCAAACGGCATTCACTGCCCGAAGGTATTCAGAGAAACTTTGGAACAGATTGTGGATTTCTTCCAACTTGCTGAACTCATCGCGATAAGGACATTACCAGATTCACAATTCATTGAGATACACACATTGGCAGAATATCAGCCAAATGGCATTCACTGCTCGATGGTTTTCAGAGAAACTTTAGAACCGATTGTGGATTTCTTCCAACTTGCTGATCTCATCGAGATTAGCACTTAACCACTTTCTCAATTCATTGAGATACACACATTGGCAGAATATCAGCCAAATGGCATCCACAGCTCGATGATATTCAGAGAAATTTTGGAACAGATTGTGGATTTCTTCCAACTTGCTGAACTCATCCCGATAAGCACTTTACCACATTCTCATTTCATTGAGATACACACATTGGCAGAACATCAGCCAAATGGCGCTCACTGCTCCATGGTTTTCAGAGAAACTTTGGAACAGATTGTGGATTTCTTCCAACTTGCTGAACTCATCGAGATAAGGACATTACCAGTTTCTCAATTCATTGAGATACACACATTGGCAGAATATCAGCCAAATGTGATTCACTGCTCGATGGATTTCAGAGAAACTTTGGAACCTATTGTGGATTTCTTCCAACTTGCTGAACTCATCGAGGTAAGCACTTTACCAGTTTCTCCTCTCATTGAGATTCACGCATGGACAGAATATCAGCTAAATGGCTTTTACTGCTCGAAGGTATTCAGAGAAATTTTGGAACAGATTGTGGATTTCTTCCAACTTGCTGAACTCATCGAGATAAGGACATTACCACTTTCTCAATTCACTGAGATACACACATTGGCAGAATATCAGCCAAATGGCATTCACTGCTCGATGGTTTTCAGAGAAACTTTGGAACAGATTGGGTATTTCTTCCAGCTTGCTGAACCCATCGAGATAAACAACTTAACGCTTTCTGATTTCATTGAGATACACTCATTGGCAGAATATCAGCCAAATGGCATTCACTGCTCGATGGTTTTCTGAGAAACTTTGGAACAGATTGTGGATTTCTTCCAATTTGCTGAACTCATCGAGATAAGGACATTACCACATTCTCAATTCATTGAGATACACACATTGGCTGAACATCAGCCAAATAGCATTCACTGCTCGATGGTTTTCTGAGAAACTTTGGAACAGATTGTGGATTTCTTCCAAATTGCTGAACTCATCGAGATAAGGACATTACCACATTCTCAATTCATTGAGATACACACATTGGCTGAACATCAGCCAAATAGCATTCACTGCTCGATGGTTTTCTGAGAAACTTTGGAACAGATTGTGGATTTCTTCCAACTTGCTGAACTCATCGAGATAAGGACATCAGCAGTTTCTCAATTCATTGAGATACACACATTGGCAGAATATCAGCCAAATGGCATTCACTGCTCGAAGGTTGTCAGAGAAAGTTTGGAAACGATTGTGGATTTCTTCCAAATTGCTGAACTCATCGAGATAAGGACATTACCACTTTCTCAATTCATTGAGATACACACATTGGCTGAATATCAGACAAATGGCATTCACTGCTCGAAGGTATTCAGAGAAACTTTGGAACAGATTGTGAATTTCTACCAACTTTCTGAACTCATCGAGATTTGGACATTACCTCTTTCTCAATTCATTGAGATACACACATTGGCTGAATATCAGCCAAATGGCATTCACTGCTTGAAGGTATTCAGAGAAACTTTGGAACAGATTGTGGATTTCTTCCAATTTGCTGATCTCATCGAGATAAGGACATTACCACTTTCTCAATTCATTGAGATACACACTTTGGCAGAATATCGGCCAAATGGCATTCACGTCTCGATGGTTTTCAGAGAAACTTTGGAACCGATTGTGGATTTCTTCCAAATTGCTGAACTCATCGTGGTAAGGACATTACCACTTTCTCAATTCATTGAGATACACACATTGGCTGAATATCAGCCAAACGGCATTCACTGCCCGAAGGTATTCAGAGAAACTTTGGAACAGATTGTGGATTTCTTCCAACTTGCTGAACTCATCGCGATAAGGACATTACCAGATTCACAATTCATTGAGATACACACATTGGCAGAATATCAGCCAAATGGCATTCACTGCTCGATGGTTTTCAGAGAAACTTTAGAACCGATTGTGGATTTCTCCCAAATTGCTGAACTCATCGAGATAAGCACTTAACCACTTTCTCATTTCATTGAGATACACACATTGGCAGAACATCAGCCAAATGGCGCTCATTGCTCGATGGTTTTTAGAGAAACTTTGGAACCGTTTGTGGATTTGTTCCATTTTGCTAAACTCATTGAGATAAGGACATTACCACTTCCACAATTCATTGAGATACACACATTGGCAGAATATCAGCCAACTGGCGCACGCTGCTCGATGGTTTTCAGAGAAACTTTAGAACAGATTGTGGATTTCTTCCAAATTGCTGAACTCATCGAGATAAGGACATTACCACATTCTCAATTCATTGAGATAACACATTGGCTGAACATCAGCCAAATAGCATTCACTGCTCGATGGTTTTCTGAGAAACTTTGGAACAGATTGTGGATTTCTTCCAACTTGCTGAACTCATCGAGATAAGGACATCAGCAGTTTCTCAATTCATTGAGATACACACATTGGCAGAATATCAGCCAAATGGCATTCACTGCCCGAAGGTTGTCAGAGAAAGTTTGGAACCGATTGTGGATTTCTTCCAAATTGCTGAACTCATCGAGATAAGGACATTACCACTTTCTCAATTCATTGAGATACACACATTGGCTGAATATCAGACAAATGGCATTCACTGCTCGAAGGTATTCAGAGAAACTTTGGAACAGATTGTGAATTTCTACCAACTTTCTGAACTCATCGAGATAAGGACATTACCTCTTTCTCAATTCATTGAGATACACACATTGGCTGAATATCAGCCAAATGGCATTCACTGCTTGAAGGCATTCAGAGAAACTTTGGAACAGATTGTGGATTTCTTCCAATTTGCTGATCTCATCGAGATAAGGACATTACCAATTTCTCAATTCATTGAGATACACACTTTGGCAGAATATCGGCCAAATGGCATTCACGTCTCGATGGTTTTCAGAGAAACTTTGGAACCGATTGTGGATCTCTTCCAAATTGCTGAACTCATCGAGATAAGGACATTACCACTTTCTCAATTCATTGAGATACACACATTGGCTGAATATCAGCCAAACGGCATTCACTGCCCGAAGGTATTCAGAGAAACTTTGGAACAGATTGTGGATTTCTTCCAACTTGCTGAACTCATCGCGATAAGGACATTACCAGATTCACAATTCATTGAGATACACACATTGGCAGAATATCAGCCAAATGGCATTCACTGCTCGATGGTTTTCAGAGAAACTTTAGAACCGATTGTGGATTTCTTCCAACTTGCTGAACTCATCGAGATAAGGACATTACCACTTTCTCAATTCATTGAGATACACACATTGGCTGAATATCAGCGAAATGGCATTCACTGCTCGCTGGTTTTCAGAGAAACTTTGGAACCGATTGTGGATTTCTCCCAAATTGCTGTACTCATCGAGATAATTACATTACCACTTTCTCAATTCATTGAGATACACACATAGGCTGAATATCAGCCAATTGGCATTCACTGCTCGAAGGTATTCAGAGAAACTTTGGAACACATTGGGTATTTCTTCCAACTTGCTGAACCCATCGAGATAAACAACTTTACACTTTCTCCTTTCATTGAGATACACTCATTGGCAGAATATTTGACAAATGGCATTCACGGCTCGATGGTATTCAGAGAAACTTGGGAACCGATTGTGAATATCTTCCAAATTGCTGAACTCATCGAGATAAGCACTTGAACACATTCTCAATTCATTGAGATACACACATTGGCTGAATATCAGCCAAATGGCATTCACTGCTCGAAGGTATTCAAGAAACTTTGGAACATATTGTGGATTTCTTCCTATTTGCTGAACTCATCGCGATTAGGACATTACCACTTTCTCAATTCATTGAGATACACACATTGGCAGAATATCAGCCAAATGGCATTCACTGCTCGATGGATTTCAGAGAAACTTTGGAACCGATTGTGGATTTCGTCCAACTTGCTGAACTCATCGAGATAAGGACATTACCACTTTCTCAATTCATTGAGATACACACATTGGCTGAATATCAGCCAAATAGCATTCACTGCTCGAAGGTATTCAGAGAAACTTTGGAACAGATTGTGGATTTCTTCCAACTTGCTGAACTCATCGAGATAAGGACATTACCAGTTTCTCAATTCATTGAGATACACACATTGGCAGAATATCAGCCAAATGGGATTCACTGCTCGATGGATTTCAGAGAAACTTTGGAACCTATTGTGGATTTCTTCCAACTTGCTGAACTCATCGAGGTAAGCACTTTACCAGTTTCTCATCTCATTGAGATTCACGCATGGACAGAATATCAGCTAAATGGCTTTTACTGCTCGAAGGTATTCAGAGAAATTTTGGAACAGATTGTGGATTTCTTCCAACTTGCTGAACTCATCGAGATAAGGACATTACCATTTCTCAATTCACTGAGATACACACATTGGCAGAATATCAGCCAAATGGCATTCACTGCTCGATGGTTTTCAGAGAAACTTTGGAACCGATTGTGGATTTCTCCCAAATTGCTGAACTCATCGAGATAAGGACATTACCACTTCTTCAATTCGTTGAGATACACACATTGGCTGAATATCAGCCAAATGGCATTCACTGCTCGAAGGTATTCAGAGAAACTTTGGAACAGATTGGGTATTTCTTCCAGCTTGCTGAACCCATCGAGATAAACAACTTAACGCTTTCTGATTTCATTGAGATACACTCATTGGCAGAATATCAGCCAAATGGCATTCACTGCTCGATGGTTTTCTGAGAAACTTTGGAACAGATTGTGGATTTCTTCCAAATTGCTGAACTCATCGAGATAAGGACATTACCACATTCTCAATTCATTGAGATACACACATTGGCTGAACATCAGCCAAATAGCATTCACTGCTCGATGGTTTTCTGAGAAACTTTGGAACAGATTGTGGATTTCTTCCAACTTGCTGAACTCATCGAGATAAGGACATCAGCAGTTTCTCAATTCATTGAGATACACACATTGGCAGAATATCAGCCAAATGGCATTCACTGCTCGAAGGTTGTCAGAGAAAGTTTGGAACCGATTGTGGATTTCTTCCAAATTGCTGAACTCATCGAGATAAGGACATTACCAATTTCTCAAATCATTGAGATACACACATTGGCTGAATATCTGACAAATGGCATTCACTGCTCGAAGGTATTCAGAGAAACTTTGGAACAGATTGTGAATTTCTACCAACTTTCTGAACTCTTCGAGATAAGGACATTACCTCTTTCTCAATTCATTGAGATACACACATTGGCTGAATATCAGCCAAATGCCATTCACTGCTTGAAGGCATTCAGAGAAACTTTGGAACAGATTGTGGATTTCTTCCAATTTGCTGATCTCATCGAGATAAGGACATTACCACTTTCTCAATTCATTGAGATACACACTTTGGCAGAATATCGGCCAAATGGCATTCACGTCTCGATGGTTTTCAGAGAAACTTTGGAACCGATTGTGGATTTCTTCCAAATTGCTGAACTCATCGAGAAAAGGACATTACCACTTTCTCAATTCATTGAGATACACACATTGGCTGAATATCAGACAAATGGCATTCACTGCTCGAAGGTATTCAGAGAAACTTTGGAACAGATTGTGAATTTCTACCAACTTTCTGAACTCATCGAGATAAGGACATTACCTCTTTCTCAATTCATTGAGATACACACATTGGCTGAATATCAGCCAAATGGCATTCACTGCTTGAAGGCATTCAGAGAAACTTTGGAACAGATTGTGGATTTCTTCCAATTTGCTGATCTCATCGAGATAAGGACATTACCAATTTCTCAATTCATTGAGATACACACATTGGCAGAATATCGGCCAAATGGAATTCACGTCTCGATGGTTTTCAGAGAAACTTTGGAACCGATTGTGGATTTCTTCCAAATTGCTGAACTCATCGAGATAAGGACATTACCACTTTCTCAATTCATTGAGATACACACATTGGCTGAATATCAGCCAAACGGCATTCACTGCCCGAAGGTATTCAGAGAAACTTTGGAACAGATTGTGGATTTCTTCCAACTTGCTGAACTCATCGCGATAAGGACATTACCAGATTCACAATTCATTGAGATACACACATTGGCAGAATATCAGCCAAATGGCATTCACTGCTCGATGGTTTTCAGAGAAACTTTA
This sequence comes from Carcharhinus amblyrhynchos, assembly GCF_965287045.1. NCBI lineage: Eukaryota > Metazoa > Chordata > Chondrichthyes > Carcharhiniformes > Carcharhinidae > Carcharhinus > Carcharhinus amblyrhynchos. The sequence continues at coordinate 65,903,034 of NC_137326.1, forward strand.
GAACCGATTGTGGATTTCTTCCAACTTGCTGAACTCATCGAGATAAGGACATTACCACTTTCTCAATTCATTGAGATACACACATTGGCTGAATATCAGCGAAATGGCATTCACTGCTCGCTGGTTTTCAGAGAAACTTTGGAACCGATTGTGGATTTCTCCCAAATTGCTGTACTCATCGAGATAATTACATTACCACTTTCTCAATTCATTGAGATACACACATAGGCTGAATATCAGCCAATTGGCATTCACTGCTCGAAGGTATTCAGAGAAACTTTGGAACAGATTGGGTATTTCTTCCAACTTGCTGAACCCATCGAGATAAACAACTTTACACTTTCTCCTTTCATTGAGATACACTCATTGGCAGAATATTTGACAAATGGCATTCACGGCTCGATGGTATTCAGAGAAACTTGGGAACCGATTGTGAATATCTTCCAAATTGCTGATCTCATCGAGATAAGCACTTGAACACATTCTCAATTCATTGAGATACACACATTGGCTGAATATCAGCCAAATGGCATTCACTGCTCGAAGGTATTCAAGAAACTTTGGAACATATTGTGGATTTCTTCCTATTTGCTGAACTCATCGCGATAAGGACACTACCACTTTCTCAATTCATTGAGATACACACATTGGCAGAATATCAGCCAAATGGCATTCACTGCTCGATGGATTTCAGAGAAACTTTGGAACCGATTGTGGATTTCGTCCAACTTGCTGAACTCATCGAGATAAGGACATTACCACTTTCTCAATTCATTGAGATACACACATTGGCTGAATATCAGCCAAATAGCATTCACTGCTCGAAGGTATTCAGAGAAACTTTGGAACAGATTGTGGATTTCTTCCAACTTGCTGAACTCATCGAGATAAGGACATTACCAGTTTCTCAATTCATTGAGATACACACATTGGCAGAATATCAGCCAAATGGGATTCACTGCTCGATGGATTTCAGAGAAACTTTGGAACCTATTGTGGATTTCTTCCAACTTGCTGAACTCATCGAGGTAAGCACTTTACCAGTTTCTCATCTCATTGAGATTCACGCATGGACAGAATATCAGCTAAATGGCTTTTACTGCTCGAAGGTATTCAGAGAAATTTTGGAACAGATTGTGGATTTCTTCCAACTTGCTGAACTCATCGAGATAAGGACATTACCATTTCTCAATTCACTGAGATACACACATTGGCAGAATATCAGCCAAATGGCATTCACTGCTCGATGGTTTTCAGAGAAACTTTGGAACCGATTGTGGATTTCTCCCAAATTGCTGAACTCATCGAGATAAGGACATTGCCACTTCTTCAATTCGTTGAGATACACACATTGGCTGAATATCAGCCAAATGGCATTCACTGCTCGAAGGTATTCAGAGAAACTTTGGAACAGATTGGGTATTTCTTCCAGCTTGCTGAACCCATCGAGATAAACAACTTAACGCTTTCTGATTTCATTGAGATACACTCATTGGCAGAATATCAGCCAAATGGCATTCACTGCTCGATGGTTTTCTGAGAAACTTTGGAACAGATTGTGGATTTCTTCCAAATTGCTGAACTCATCGAGATAAGGACATTACCACATTCTCAATTCATTGAGATACACACATTGGCTGAACATCAGCCAAATAGCATTCACTGCACGATGGTTTTCTGAGAAACTTTGGAACAGATTGTGGATTTCTTCCAACTTGCTGAACTCATCGAGATAAGGACATCAGCAGTTTCTCAATTCATTGAGATACACACATTGGCAGAATATCAGCCAAATGGCATTCACTGCTCGAAGGTTGTCAGAGAAAGTTTGGAACCGATTGTGGATTTCTTCCAAATTGCTGAACTCATCGAGATAAGGACATTACCACTTTCTCAATTCATTGAGATACACACATTGGCTGAATATCTGACAAATGGCATTCACTGCTCGAAGGTATTCAGAGAAACTTTGGAACAGATTGTGAATTTCTACCAACTTTCTGAACTCATCGAGATAAGGACATTGCCTCTTTCTCAATTCATTGAGATACACACATTGGCTGAATATCAGCCAAATGCCATTCACTGCTTGAAGGCATTCAGAGAAACTTTGGAACAGATTGTGGATTTCTTCCAATTTGCTGATCTCATCGAGATAAGGACATTACCACTTTCTCAATTCATTGAGATACACACTTTGGCAGAATATCGGCCAAATGGCATTCACGTCTCGATGGTTTTCAGAGAAACTTTGGAACCGATTGTGGATTTCTTCCAAATTGCTGAACTCATCGAGATAAGGACATTACCACTTTCTCAATTCATTGAGATACACACATTGGCTGAATATCAGCCAAACGGCATTCACTGCCCGAAGGTATTCAGAGAAACTTTGGAACAGATTGTGGATTTCTTCCAACTTGCTGAACTCATCGCGATAAGGACATTACCAGATTCACAATTCATTGAGATACACACATTGGCAGAATATCAGCCAAATGGCATTCACTGCTCGATGGTTTTCAGAGAAACTTTAGAACCGATTGTGGATTTCTTCCAACTTGCTGAACTCATCAAGATAAGGATATTACCTCTTTCTCAATTCATTGAGATACACACATTGGCTGAATATCAGCCAAATGGCATTCACTGCTCGCTGGTTTTCAGAGAAAATTTGGAACCGATTGTGGATTTCTCCCAAATTGCTGTACTCATCGAGATAATTACATTACCACTTTCTCAATTCATTGAGATACACACATAGGCTGAATATCAGCCAATTGGCATTCACTGCTCGAAGGTATTCAGAGAAACTTTGGAACAGATTGGGTATTTCTTCCAACTTGCTGAACCCATCGAGATAAACAACTTTACACTTTCTCCTTTCATTGAGATACACTCATTGGCAGAATATTTGACAAATGGCATTCACGGCTCGATGGTATTCAGAGAAACTTGGGAACCGATTGTGAATTTCTTCCAAATTGCTGAACTCATCGAGATAAGCACTTGACCACATTCTCAATTCATTGAGATACACACATTGGCTGAATATCAGCCAAATGGCATTCACTGCTCGAAGGTATTCAAGAAACTTTGGAACAGATTGTGGATTTCTTCCAATTTGCTGAACTCATCGCGATAAGGACATTACCACTTTCTCAATTCATTGAGATACACACATTGGCAGAATATCAGCCAAATGGCATTCACTGCTCGATGGATTTCAGAGAAACTTTGGAACCGATTGTAGATTTCGTCCAACTTGCTGAACTCATCGAGATAAGGACATTACCACTTTCTCAATTCATTGAGATACACACATTGGCTGAATATCAGCCAAATAGCATTCACTGCTCGAAGGTATTCAGAGAAACTTTGGAACAGATTGTGGATTTCTTCCAACTTGCTGAACTCATCGAGATAAGGACATTACCAGTTTCTCAATTCATTGAGATACACACATTGGCAGAATATCAGCCAAATGGGATTCACTGCTCGATGGATTCCAGAGAAACTTTGGAACCTATTGTGGATTTCTTCAAACTTGCTGAACTCATCGAGGTAAGCACTTCACCAGTTTCTCATCTCATTGAGATTCACGCATGGACAGAATATCAGCTAAATGGCTTTTACTGCTCGAAGGTATTCAGAGAAATTTTGGAACAGATTGTGGATTTCTTCCAACTTGCTGAACTCATCGAGATAAGGACATTACCATTTCTCAATTCACTGAGATACACACATTGGCAGAATATCAGCCAAATGGCATTCACTGCTCGATGGTATTCAGAGAAACTTTGGAACCGATTGTGGATTTCTCCCAAATTGCTGAACTCATCGAGATAAGGACATTGCCACTTTCTCAATTCATTGAGATACACACATTGGCTGAATATCAGCCAAATGGCATTCACTGCCCGAAGGTATTCAGAGAAACTTTGGAACAGATTGGGTATTTCTTCCAACTTGCTGAACCCATCGAGATAAACAACTTAACGCTTTCTGATTTCATTGAGATACACTCATTGGCAGAATATCAGCCAAATGGCATTCACTCCTCGAAGGTATTCAGAGAAACTTTGGAACAGATTGTGGATATCTTCCAATTTGGTCTACTCATCGAGATAAGGACATTGCCACTTTCTCAATTCATTGAGATACACACGTTGGCAGAATATCAGCCAAATGGCATTCACTGCTCGATGGTTTTCTGAGAAACTTTGGAACAGATTGTGGATTTCTTCCAAATTGCTGAACTCATCGAGATAAGGACATTACCACATTCTCAATTCATTGAGATACACACATTGGCTGAACATCAGCCAAATAGCATTCACTGCTCGATGGTTTTCTGAGAAACTTTGGAACAGATTGTGGATTTCTTCCAACTTGCTGAACTCATCGAGATAAGGACATCAGCAGTTTCTCAATTCATTGAAATACACACATTGGCAGAATATCAGCCAAATGGCATTCACTGCTCGAAGGTTGTCAGAGAAAGTTTGGAACCGATTGTGGATTTCTTCCAAATTGCTGAACTCATCGAGATAAGGACATTACCACTTTCTCAATTCATTGAGATACACACATTGGCTGAATATCAGACAAATGGCATTCACTGCTTGAAGGTATTCAGAGAAACTTTGGAACAGATTGTGGATTTCTTCCAATTTGCTGATCTCATCGAGATAAGGACATTACCACTTTCTCAATTCATTGAGATACACACTTTGGCAGAATATCGGCCAAATGGCATTCACGTCTCGATGGTTTTCAGAGAAACTTTGGAACCGATTGTGGATTTCTTCCAAATTGCTGAACTCATCGAGATAAGGACATTACCACTTTCTCAATTCATTGAGATACACACATTGGCTGAATATCAGCCAAACGGCATTCACTGCCCGAAGGTATTCAGAGAAACTTTGGAACAGATTGTGGATTTCTTCCAACTTGCTGAACTCATCGCGATAAGGACATTACCAGATTCACAATTCATTGAGATACACACATTGGCAGAATATCAGCCAAATGGCATTCACTGCTCGATGGTTTTCAGAGAAACTTTAGAACCGATTGTGGATTTCTTTCAACTTGCTGAACTCATCGAGATAAGCACTTAACCACTTTCTCATTTCATTGAGATACACACATTGGCAGAACATCAGCCAAATGGCGCTCACTGCTCCATGGTTTTCAGAGAAACTTTGGAACAGATTGTGGATTTCTTCCAACTTGCTGAACTCATCGAGATAAGGACATTACCAGTTTCTCAATTCATTGAGATACACACATTGGCAGAATATCAGCCAAATGGGATTCACTGCTCGATGGATTTCAGAGAAACTTTGGAACCTATTGTGGATTTCTTCCAACTTGCTGAACTCATCGAGGTAAGCACTTTACCAGTTTCTCATCTCATTGAGATTCACGCATGGACAGAATATCAGCTAAATGGCTTTTACTGCTCGAAGGTATTCAGAGAAATTTTGGAACAGATTGTGGATTTCTTCCAACTTGCTGAACTCATCGAGATAAGGACATTACCATTTCTCAATTCACTGAGATACACACATTGGCAGAATATCAGCCAAATGGCATTCACTGCTCGATGGTTTTCAGAGAAACTTTGGAACCGATTGTGGATTTCTCCCAAATTGCTGAACTCATCGAGATAAGGACATTACCACTTCTTCAATTCATTGAGATACACAAATTGGCCGAATATCAGCCAAATGGCATTCACTGCTCGAAGGTATTCAGAGAAACTTTGGAACAGATTGGGTATTTCTTCCAGCTTGCTGAACCCATCGAGATAAACAACTTAACGCTTTCTGATTTCATTGAGATACACTCATTGGCAGAATATCAGCCAAATGGCATTCACTGCTCGATGGTTTTCTGAGAAACTTTGGAACAGATTGTGGATTTCTTCCAAATTGCTGAACTCATCGAGATAAGGACATTACCACATTCTCAATTCATTGAGATACACACATTGGCTGAACATCAGCCAAATAGTTTTCACTGCACGATGGTTTTCTGAGAAACTTTGGAACAGATTGTGGATTTCTTCCAACTTGCTGAACTCATCGAGATAAGGACATTACCACTTTCTCAATTCATTGAGATACACACATTGGCTGAATATCAGACAAATGGCATTCACTGCTCGAAGGTATTCAGAGAAACTTTGGAACAGATTGTGAATTTCTACCAACTTTCTGAACTCATGGAGATAAGGACATTACCTCTTTCTCAATTCATTGAGATACACACATTGGCTGAATATCAGCCAAATGCCATTCACTGCTTGAAGGCATTCAGAGAAACTTTGGAACAGATTGTGGATTTCTTCCAATTTGCTGATCTCATCGAGATAAGGACATTACCACTTTCTCAATTCATTGAGATACACACTTTGGCAGAATATCGGCCAAATGGCATTCACGTCCCGATGGTTTTCAGAGAAACTTTGGAACCGATTGTGGATTTCTTCCAAATTGCTGAACTCATCGAGATAAGGACATTACCACTTTCTCAATTCATTGAGATACACACATTGGCTGAATATCAGCCAAACGGCATTCACTGCCCGAAGGTATTCAGAGAAACTTTGGAACAGATTGTGGATTTCTTCCAACTTGCTGAACTCATCGCGATAAGGACATTACCAGATTCACAATTCATTGAGATACACACATTGGCAGAATATCAGCCAAATGGCATTCACTGCTCGATGGTTTTCAGAGAAACTTTAGAACCGATTGTGGATTTCTTCCAACTTGTGAACTCATCAAGATAAGGACATTACCTCTTTCTCAATTCATTGAGATACACACATTGGCTGAATATCAGCCAAATGGCATTCACTGCTCGCTGGTTTTCAGAGAAAATTTGGAACCGATTGTGGATTTCTCCCAAATTGCTGTACTCATCGAGATAATTACATTACCACTTTCTCAATTCATTGAGATATACACATAGGCTGAATATCAGCCAATTGGCATTCACTGCTCGAAGGTATTCAGAGAAACTTTGGAACAGATTGGGTATTTCTTCCAACTTGCTGAACCCATCGAGATAAACAACTTTACACTTTCTCCTTTCATTGAGATACACTCATTGGCAGAATATTTGACAAATGGCATTCACGGCTCGATGGTATTCAGAGAAACTTGGGAACCGATTGTGAATTTCTTCCAAATTGCTGAACTCATCGAGATAAGCACTTGACCACATTCTCAATTCATTGAGATACACAGATTGGCTGAATATCAGCCAAATGGCATTCACTGCTCGAAGGTATTCAAGAAACTTTGGAACAGATTGTGGATTTCTTCCAATTTGCTGAACTCATCGCGATAAGGACATTACCACTTTCTCAATTCATTGAGATACACACATTGGCAGAATATCAGCCAAATGGCATTCACTGCTCGATGGATTTCAGAGAAACTTTGGAACCGATTGTGGATTTCGTCCAACTTGCTGAACTCATCGAGATAAGGACATTACCACATTCTCAATTCATTGAGATACACACATTGGCTGAATATCAGCCAAATAGCATTCACTGCTCGAAGGTATTCAGAGAAACTTTGGAACAGATTGTGGATTTCTTCCAACTTGCTGAACTCATCGAGATAAGGACATTACCAGTTTCTCAATTCATTGAGATACACACATTGGCAGAATATCAGCCAAATGGGATTCACTGCTCGATGGATTCCAGAGAAACTTTGGAACCTATTGTGGATTTCTTCAAACTTGCTGAACTCATCGAGGTAAGCACTTCACCAGTTTCTCATCTCATTGAGATTCACGCATGGACAGAATATCAGCTAAATGGCTTTTACTGCTCGAAGGTATTCAGAGAAATTTTGGAACAGATTGTGGATTTCTTCCAACTTGCTGAACTCATCGAGATAAGGACATTACCATTTCTCAATTCACTGAGATACACACATTGGCAGAATATCAGCCAAATGGCATTCACTGCTCGATGGTATTCAGAGAAACTTTGGAACCGATTGTGGATTTCTCCCAAATTGCTGAACTCATCGAGATAAGGACATTGCCACTTTCTCAATTCATTGAGATACACACATTGGCTGAATATCAGCCAAATGGCATTCACTGCCCGAAGGTATTCAGAGAAACTTTGGAACAGATTGGGTATTTCTTCCAACTTGCTGAACCCATCGAGATAAACAACTTAACGCTTTCTGATTTCATTGAGATACACTCATTGGCAGAATATCAGCCAAATGGCATTCACTCCTCGAAGGTATTCAGAGAAACTTTGGAACAGATTGTGGATATCTTCCAATTTGCTCTACTCATCGAGATAAGGACATTGCCACTTTCTCAATTCATTGAGATACACACGTTGGCAGAATATCAGCCAAATGGCATTCACTGCTCGATGGTTTTCTGAGAAACTTTGGAACAGATTGTGGATTTCTTCCAAATTGCTGAACTCATCGAGATAAGGACATTACCACATTCTCAATTCATTGAGATACACACATTGGCTGAACATCAGCCAAATAGCATTCACTGCTCGATGGTTTTCTGAGAAACTTTGGAACAGATTGTGGATTTCTTCCAACTTGCTGAACTCATCGAGATAAGGACATCAGCAGTTTCTCAATTCATTGAAATACACACATTGGCAGAATATCAGCCAAATGGCATTCACTGCTCGAAGGTTGTCACAGAAAGTTTGGAACCGATTGTGGATTTCTTCCAAATTGCTGAACTCATCGAGATAAGGACATTACCACTTTCTCAATTCATTGAGATACACACATTGGCTGAATATCAGACAAATGGCATTCACTGCTTGAAGGTATTCAGAGAAACTTTGGAACAGATTGTGGATTTCTTCCAATTTGCTGATCTCATCGAGATAAGGACATTACCACTTTCTCAATTCATTGAGATACACACTTTGGCAGAATATCGGCCAAATGGCATTCACGTCTCGATGGTTTTCAGAGAAACTTTGGAACCGATTGTGGATTTCTTCCAAATTGCTGAACTCATCGAGATAAGGACATTACCACTTTCTCAATTCATTGAGATACACACATTGGCTGAATATCAGCCAAACGGCATTCACTGCCCGAAGGTATTCAGAGAAACTTTGGAACAGATTGTGGATTTCTTCCAACTTGCTGAACTCATCGCGATAAGGACATTACCAGATTCACAATTCATTGAGATACACACATTGGCAGAATATCAGCCAAATGGCATTCACTGCTCGATGGTTTTCAGAGAAACTTTAGAACCGATTGTGGATTTCTTTCAACTTGCTGAACTCATCGAGATAAGCACTTAACCACTTTCTCATTTCATTGAGATACACACATTGGCAGAACATCAGCCAAATGGCGCTCACTGCTCCATGGTTTTCAGAGAAACTTTGGAACAGATTGTGGATTTCTTCCAACTTGCTGAACTCATCGAGATAAGGACATTACCAGTTTCTCAATTCATTGAGATACACACATTGGCAGAATATCAGCCAAATGGGATTCACTGCTCGATGGATTTCAGAGAAACTTTGGAACCTATTGTGGATTTCTTCCAACTTGCTGAACTCATCGAGGTAAGCACTTTACCAGTTTCTCATCTCATTGAGATTCACGGATGGACAGAATATCAGCTAAATGGCTTTTACTGCTCGAAGGTATTCAGAGAAATTTTGGAACAGATTGTGGATTTCTTCCAACTTGCTGAACTCATCGAGATAAGGACATTACCATTTCTCAATTCACTGAGATACACACATTGGCAGAATATCAGCCAAATGGCATTCACTGCTCGATGGTTTTCAGAGAAACTTTGGAACCGATTGTGGATTTCTCCCAAATTGCTGAACTCATCGAGATAAGGACATTACCACTTCTTCAATTCATTGAGATACACAAATTGGCCGAATATCAGCCAAATGGCATTCACTGCTCGAAGGTATTCAGAGAAACTTTGGAACAGATTGGGTATTTCTTCCAGCTTGCTGAACCCATCGAGATAAACAACTTAACGCTTTCTGATTTCATTGAGATACACTCATTGGCAGAATATCAGCCAAATGGCATTCACTGCTCGATGGTTTTCTGAGAAACTTTGGAACAGATTGTGGATTTCTTCCAAATTGCTGAACTCATCGAGATAAGGACATTACCACATTCTCAATTCATTGAGATACACACATTGGCTGAACATCAGCCAAATAGCATTCACTGCACGATGGTTTTCTGAGAAACTTTGGAACAGATTGTGGATTTCTTCCAAATTGCTGAACTCATCGAGATAAGGACATCAGCAGTTTCTCAATTCATTGAAATAAACACATTGGCAGAATATCAGCCAAATGGCATTCACTGCTCGAAGGTTGTCAGAGAAAGTTTGGAACCGATTGTGGATTTCTTCCAAATTGCTGAACTCATCGAGATAAGGACATTACCACTTTCTCAATTCATTGAGATACACACATTGGCTGAATATCAGACAAATGGCATTCACTGCTTGAAGGTATTCAGAGAAACTTTGGAACAGATTGTGGATTTCTTCCAATTTGCTGATCTCATCGAGATAAGGACATTACCACTTTCTCAATTCATTGAGATACACACTTTGGCAGAATATCGGCCAAATGGCATTCACGTCTCGATGGTTTTCAGAGAAACTTTGGAACCGATTGTGGATTTCTTCCAAATTGCTGAACTCATCGAGATAAGGACATTACCACTTTCTCAATTCATTGAGATACACACATTGGCTGAATATCAGCCAAACGGCATTCACTGCCCGAAGGTATTCAGAGAAACTTTGGAACAGATTGTGGATTTCTTCCAACTAGCTGAACTCATCGCGATAAGGACATTACCAGATTCACAATTCATTGAGATACACACATTTGCAGAATATCAGCCAAATGGCATTCACTGCTCGATGGTTTTCAGAGAAACTTTAGAACCGATTGTGGATTTCTTCCAACTTGCTGAACTCATCGAGATAAGCACTTAACCACTTTCTCATTTCATTGAGATACACACATTGGCAGAACATCAGCCAAATGGCGCACATTGCTCGATGGTTTTCAGAGAAACTTTGGAACCGTTTGTGGATTTGTTCCATTTTGCCAAACTCATTGAGATAAGGACATTACCACTTCCACAATTCATTGAGATACACACATTGGCAGAGTATCAGCCAACTGGCGCTCGCTGCTCGATGGTTTTCAGAGAAACTTTAGAACCTATTGTGGATTTCTTCCAACTTGCTGAACTCATCGAGATAAGGTCATTGCCACTTTCTCAATTCATTGAGATACACACATTGGCAGAATATCAGCCAAATGGCATCCACAGCTCGATGATATTCAGAGAAATTTTGGAACAGATTGTGGATTTCTTCCAATTTGCTCTACTCATCGAGATAAGGACATTGCCACTTTCTCAATTCATTGAGATACACACGTTGGCAGAATATCAGCCAAATGGCATTCACTGCTCGATGGTTTTCTGAGAAACTTTGGAACAGATTGTGGATTTCTTCCAAATTGCTGAACTCATCGAGATAAGGACATTACCACATTCTCAATTCATTGAGATACACACATTGGCTGAACATCAGCCAAATAGCATTCACTGCTCGATGGTTGTCTGAGAAACTTTGGAACAGATTGTGGATTTCTTCCAACTTGCTGAACTCATCGAGATAAGGACATCAGCAGTTTCTCAATTCATTGAAATACACACATTGGCAGAATATCAGCCAAATGGCATTCACTGCTCGAAGGTTGTCAGAGAAAGTTTGGAACCGATTGTGGATTTCTTCCAAATTGCTGAACTCATCGAGATAAGGACATTACCACTTTCTCAATTCATTGAGATACACACATTGGCTGAATATCAGACAAATGGCATTCACTGCTCGAAGGTATTCAGAGAAACTTCGGAACAGATTGTGAATTTCTACCAACTTTCTGAACTCATCGAGATAAGGACATTACCTCTTTCTCAATTCATTGAGATACACACATTGGCTGAATATCAGCCAAATGGCATTCACTGCTTGAAGGTATTCAGAGAAACTTTGGAACAGATTGTGGATTTCTTCCAATTTGCTGATCTCATCGAGATAAGGACATTACCACTTTCTCAATTCATTGAGATACACACTTTGGCAGAATATCGGCCAAATGGCATTCACGTCTCGATGGTTTTCAGAGAAACTTTGGAACCGATTGTGGATTTCTTCCAAATTGCTGAACTCATCGAGATAAGGACATTACCACTTTCTCAATTCATTGAGATACACACATTGGCTGAATATCAGCCAAACGGCATTCACTGCCCGAAGGTATTCAGAGAAACTTTGGAACAGATTGTGGATTTCTTCCAACTTGCTGAACTCATCGAGATAAGGACATCACCAGTTTCTCAATTCATTGAGATACACACATTGGCTGAATATCAGCCAAATGGCATTCACTGCTCGAAGGTTGTCAGAGAAACTTTGGAACCGATTGTGGATTTCTTCCAAATTGCTGAACTCATCGAGAAAAGGACATTACCACTTTCTCAATTCATTGAGATACACACATTGGCTGAATATCAGACAAATGGCACTCACTGCTCGAAGGTATTGAGAGAAACTTTGGATCAGATTGTGAATTTCTTCCAACTTTCTGAACTCATCGAGATAAGGACATTACCTCTTTCTCAATTCATTGAGATACACACATTGGCTGAATATCAGCCAAATGGCATTCACGGCTCGAAGGTATTCAGAGAAACTTTGGAACAGATTGTGGATTTCTTCCAATTTGCTGATCTCATCGAGATAAGGACATTACCACTTTCTCAATTCATTGAGATACACACTTTGGCAGAATATCAGCCAAATGGCATTCACGTCTCGGTGGTTTTCAGAGAAACTTTGGAACAGATTGTGCATTTCTTCCAAGTTGCTGAACTCATCGAGATAAGGACATTACCACTTTCTCAATTCATTGTGATACACACATTGGCTGAATATCAGCCAAATGGCATTCACTGCCCGAAGGTATTCAGAGAAACTTTGGAACAGATTGTGGATTTCTTCCAACTTGCTGAACTCATCGAGATAAGGACATTACCAGTTTCACAATTCATTGAGATACACACATTTGCAGAATATTAGCCAAATGGCATTCACTGCTCGATGTTTTTCAGAGAAACTTTAGAACCGATTGTGGATTTCTTCCAACTTGCTGAACTCATCGAGATAAGCACTTAACCACTTTCTCATTTCATTGAGATACACACATTGGCAGAATATCAGCCAAATGGCATTCACTGCTCGATGGTTTTCAGAGAAACTTTGGAACTGATTGTGGATTTCTTTCAAATTGCTGAACTCATCGAGATAAGGACATTACCACTTTCTCAATTCAATGAGATACACACATTGGCTGAATATCAGCCAAATAGCATTCACTGCTCGATGGTATTCAGAGAAACTTTGGAACCGATTGTGGATTTCTCCCAAATTGCTGAACTCATCGAGATAAGGACATTGCCACTTTCTCAATTCATTGAGATACACACATTGGCTGAATATCAGCCAAATGGCATTCACTGCCCGAAGGTATTCAGAGAAACTTTGGAACAGATTGGGTATTTCTTCCAACTTGCTGAACCCATCGAGATAAACAACTTAACGCTTTCTGATTTCATTGAGATACACTCATTGGCAGAATATCAGCCAAATGGCATTCACTCCTCGAAGGTATTCAGAGAAACTTTGGAACAGATTGTGGATATCTTCCAATTTGCTCTACTCATCGAGATAAGGACATTGCCACTTTCTCAATTAATTGAGATACACACGTTGGCAGAATATCAGCCAAATTGCATTCACTGCTCGATGGTTTTCTGAGAAACTTTGGAACAGATTGTGGATTTCTTCCAAATTGCTGAACTCATCGAGATAAGGACATTACCACATTCTCAATTCATTGAGATACACACATTGGCTGAACATCAGCCAAATAGCATTCACTGCTCGATGGTTTTCTGAGAAACTTTGGAACAGATTGTGGATTTCTTCCAACTTGCTGAACTCATCGAGATAAGGACATCAGCAGTTTCTCAATTCATTGAAATACACACATTGGCAGAATATCAGCCAAATGGCATTCACTGCTCGAAGGTTGTCACAGAAAGTTTGGAACCGATTGTGGATTTCTTCCAAATTGCTGAACTCATCGAGATAAGGACATTACCACTTTCTCAATTCATTGAGATACACACATCGGCTGAATATCAGACAAATGGCATTCACTGCTTGAAGGTATTCAGAGAAACTTTGGAACAGATTGTGGATTTCTTCCAATTTGCTGATCTCATCGAGATAAGGACATTACCACTTTCTCAATTCATTGAGATACACACTTTGGCAGAATATCGGCCAAATGGCATTCACGTCTCGATGGTTTTCAGAGAAACTTTGGAACCGATTGTGGATTTCTTCCAAATTGCTGAACTCATCGAGATAAGGACATTACCACTTTCTCAATTCATTGAGATACACACATTGGCTGAATATCAGCCAAACGGCATTCACTGCCCGAAGGTATTCAGAGAAACTTTGGAACAGATTGTGGATTTCTTCCAACTTGCTGAACTCATCGCGATAAGGACATTACCAGATTCACAATTCATTGAGATACACACATTGGCAGAATATCAGCCAAATGGCATTCACTGCTCGATGGTTTTCAGAGAAACTTTAGAACCGATTGTGGATTTCTTTCAACTTGCTGAACTCATCGAGATAAGCACTTAACCACTTTCTCATTTCATTGAGATACACACATTGGCAGAACATCAGCCAAATGGCGCTCACTGCTCCATGGTTTTCAGAGAAACTTTGGAACAGATTGTGGATTTCTTCCAACTTGCTGAACTCATCGAGATAAGGACATTACCAGTTTCTCAATTCATTGAGATACACACATTGGCAGAATATCAGCCAAATGGGATTCACTGCTCGATGGATTTCAGAGAAACTTTGGAACCTATTGTGGATTTCTTCCAACTTGCTGAACTCATCGAGGTAAGCACTTTACCAGTTTCTCATCTCATTGAGATTCACGCATGGACAGAATATCAGCTAAATGGCTTTTACTGCTCGAAGGTATTCAGAGAAATTTTGGAACAGATTGTGGATTTCTTCCAACTTGCTGAACTCATCGAGATAAGGACATTACCATTTCTCAATTCACTGAGATACACACATTGGCAGAATATCAGCCAAATGGCATTCACTGCTCGATGGTTTTCAGAGAAACTTTGGAACCGATTGTGGATTTCTCCCAAATTGCTGAACTCATCGAGATAAGGACATTACCACTTCTTCAATTCATTGAGATACACAAATTGGCCGAATATCAGCCAAATGGCATTCACTGCTCGAAGGTATTCAGAGAAACTTTGGAACAGATTGGGTATTTCTTCCAGCTTGCTGAACCCATCGAGATAAACAACTTAACGCTTTCTGATTTCATTGAGATACACTCATTGGCAGAATATCAGCCAAATGGCATTCACTGCTCGATGGTTTTCTGAGAAACTTTGGAACAGATTGTGGATTTCTTCCAAATTGCTGAACTCATCGAGATAAGGACATTACCACATTCTCAATTCATTGAGATACACACATTGGCTGAACATCAGCCAAATAGCATTCACTGCACGATGGTTTTCTGAGAAACTTTGGAACAGATTGTGGATTTCTTCCAACTTGCTGAACTCATCGAGATAAGGACATTACCACTTTCTCAATTCATTGAGATACACACATTGGCTGAATATCAGACAAATGGCATTCACTGCTCGAAGGTATTCAGAGAAACTTTGGAACAGATTGTGAATTTCTACCAACTTTCTGAACTCATGGAGATAAGGACATTACCTCTTTCTCAATTCATTGAGATACACACATTGGCTGAATATCAGCCAAATGGCATTCACGGCTCGAAGGTATTCAGAGAAACTTTGGAACAGATTGTGGATTTCTTCCAATTTGCTGATCTCATCGAGATAAGGACATTACCACTTTCTCAATTCATTGAGATACACACTTTGGCAGAATATCAGCCAAATGGCATTCACGTCTCGGTGGTTTTCAGAGAAACTTTGGAACAGATTGTGCATTTCTTCCAAGTTGCTGAACTCATCGAGATAAGGACATTACCACTTTCTCAATTCATTGTGATACACACATTGGCTGAATATCAGCCAAATGGCATTCACTGCCCGAAGGTATTCAGAGAAACTTTGGAACAGATTGTGGATTTCTTCCAACTTGCTGAACTCATCGAGATAAGGACATTACCAGTTTCACAATTCATTGAGATACACACATTTGCAGAATATTAGCCAAATGGCATTCACTGCTCGATGTTTTTCAGAGAAACTTTAGAACCGATTGTGGATTTCTTCCAACTTGCTGAACTCATCGAGATAAGCACTTAACCACTTTCTCATTTCATTGAGATACACACATTGGCAGAATATCAGCCAAATGGCATTCACTGCTCGATGGTTTTCAGAGAAACTTTGGAACAGATTGTGGATTTCTTTCAAATTGCTGAACTCATCGAGATAAGGACATTACCACTTTCTCAATTCAATGAGATACACACATTGGCTGAATATCAGCCAAATAGCATTCACTGCTCGTAGGTATTCAGAGAAACTTTGGAACAGATTGTGGATTTCTTCCAACTTGCTGAACTCATCGAGATAAGGACATTACCAGTTTCTCAATTCATTGAGATACACACATTGGCAGAATATCAGCCAAATGGGATTCACAGCTCGATGGATTTCAAGAAACTTTGGAACCTATTGTGGATTTCTTCCAACTTGCTGAACTCATCGAGGTAAGCACTTCACCAGTTTCTCATCTCATTGAGATTCACGCATGGACAGAATATCAGCTAAATGGCTTTTACTGCTCGAAGGTATTCAGAGAAATTTTGGAACAGATTGTGGATTTCTTCCAACTTGCTGAACTCATCGAGATAAGGACATTACCATTTCTCAATTCACTGAGATACACACATTGGCAGAATATCAGCCAAATGGCATTCACTGCTCGATGGTATTCAGAGAAACTTTGGAACCGATTGTGGATTTCTCCCAAATTGCTGAACTCATCGAGATAAGGACATTGCCACTTTCTCAATTCATTGAGATACACACATTGGCTGAATATCAGCCAAATGGCATTCACTGCCCGAAGGTATTCAGAGAAACTTTGGAACAGATTGGGTATTTCTTCCAACTTGCTGAACCCATCGAGATAAACAACTTAACGCTTTCTGATTTCATTGAGATACACTCATTGGCAGAATATCAGCCAAATGGCATTCACTCCTCGAAGGTATTCAGAGAAACTTTGGAACAGATTGTGGATATCTTCCAATTTGCTCTACTCATCGAGATAAGGACATTGCCACTTTCTCAATTAATTGAGATACACACGTTGGCAGAATATCAGCCAAATGGCATTCACTGCTCGATGGTTTTCTGAGAAACTTTGGAACAGATTGTGGATTTCTTCCAAATTGCTGAACTCATCGAGATAAGGACATTACCACATTCTCAATTCATTGAGATACACACATTGGCTGAACATCAGCCAAATAGCATTCACTGCTCGATGGTTTTCTGAGAAACTTTGGAACAGATTGTGGATTTCTTCCAACTTGCTGAACTCATCGAGATAAGGACATCAGCAGTTTCTCAATTCATTGAAATACACACATTGGCAGAATATCAGCCAAATGGCATTCACTGCTCGAAGGTTGTCACAGAAAGTTTGGAACCGATTGTGGATTTCTTCCAAATTGCTGAACTCATCGAGATAAGGACATTACCACTTTCTCAATTCATTGAGATACACACATCGGCTGAATATCAGACAAATGGCATTCACTGCTTGAAGGTATTCAGAGAAACTTTGGAACAGATTGTGGATTTCTTCCAATTTGCTGATCTCATCGAGATAAGGACATTACCACTTTCTCAATTCATTGAGATACACACTTTGGCAGAATATCGGCCAAATGGCATTCACGTCTCGATGGTTTTCAGAGAAACTTTGGAACCGATTGTGGATTTCTTCCAAATTGCTGAACTCATCGAGATAAGGACATTACCACTTTCTCAATTCATTGAGATACACACATTGGCTGAATATCAGCCAAACGGCATTCACTGCCCGAAGGTATTCAGAGAAACTTTGGAACAGATTGTGGATTTCTTCCAACTTGCTGAACTCATCGCGATAAGGACATTACCAGATTCACAATTCATTGAGATACACACATTGGCAGAATATCAGCCAAATGGCATTCACTGCTCGATGGTTTTCAGAGAAACTTTAGAACCGATTGTGGATTTCTTTCAACTTGCTGAACTCATCGAGATAAGCACTTAACCACTTTCTCATTTCATTGAGATACACACATTGGCAGAACATCAGCCAAATGGCGCTCACTGCTCCATGGTTTTCAGAGAAACTTTGGAACAGATTGTGGATTTCTTCCAACTTGCTGAACTCATCGAGATAAGGACATTACCAGTTTCTCAATTCATTGAGATACACACATTGGCAGAATATCAGCCAAATGGGATTCACTGCTCGATGGATTTCAGAGAAACTTTGGAACCTATTGTGGATTTCTTCCAACTTGCTGAACTCATCGAGGTAAGCACTTTACCAGTTTCTCATCTCATTGAGATTCACGCATGGACAGAATATCAGCTAAATGGCTTTTACTGCTCGAAGGTATTCAGAGAAATTTTGGAACAGATTGTGGATTTCTTCCAACTTGCTGAACTCATCGAGATAAGGACATTACCATTTCTCAATTCACTGAGATACACACATTGGCAGAATATCAGCCAAATGGCATTCACTGCTCGATGGTTTTCAGAGAAACTTTGGAACCGATTGTGGATTTCTCCCAAATTGCTGAACTCATCGAGATAAGGACATTACCACTTCTTCAATTCATTGAGATACACAAATTGGCCGAATATCAGCCAAATGGCATTCACTGCTCGAAGGTATTCAGAGAAACTTTGGAACAGATTGGGTATTTCTTCCAGCTTGCTGAACCCATCGAGATAAACAACTTAACGCTTTCTGATTTCATTGAGATACACTCATTGGCAGAATATCAGCCAAATGGCATTCACTGCTCGATGGTTTTCTGAGAAACTTTGGAACAGATTGTGGATTTCTTCCAAATTGCTGAACTCATCGAGATAAGGACATTACCACATTCTCAATTCATTGAGATACACACATTGGCTGAACATCAGCCAAATAGCATTCACTGCACGATGGTTTTCTGAGAAACTTTGGAACAGATTGTGGATTTCTTCCAACTTGCTGAACTCATCGAGATAAGGACATTACCACTTTCTCAATTCATTGAGATACACACATTGGCTGAATATCAGACAAATGGCATTCACTGCTCGAAGGTATTCAGAGAAACTTTGGAACAGATTGTGAATTTCTACCAACTTTCTGAACTCATGGAGATAAGGACATTACCTCTTTCTCAATTCATTGAGATACACACATTGGCTGAATATCAGCCAAATGCCATTCACTGCTTGAAGGCATTCAGAGAAACTTTGGAACAGATTGTGGATTTCTTCCAATTTGCTGATCTCATCGAGATAAGGACATTACCACTTTCTCAATTCATTGAGATACACACTTTGGCAGAATATCGGCCAAATGGCATTCACGTCCCGATGGTTTTCAGAGAAACTTTGGAACCGATTGTGGATTTCTTCCAAATTGCTGAACTCATCGAGATAAGGACATTACCACTTTCTCAATTCATTGAGATACACACATTGGCTGAATATCAGCCAAACGGCATTCACTGCCCGAAGGTATTCAGAGAAACTTTGGAACAGATTGTGGATTTCTTCCAACTTGCTGAACTCATCGCGATAAGGACATTACCAGATTCACAATTCATTGAGATACACACATTGGCAGAATATCAGCCAAATGGCATTCACTGCTCGATGGTTTTCAGAGAAACTTTAGAACCGATTGTGGATTTCTTCCAACTTGTGAACTCATCAAGATAAGGACATTACCTCTTTCTCAATTCATTGAGATACACACATTGGCTGAATATCAGCCAAATGGCATTCACTGCTCGCTGGTTTTCAGAGAAAATTTGGAACCGATTGTGGATTTCTCCCAAATTGCTGTACTCATCGAGATAATTACATTACCACTTTCTCAATTCATTGAGATATACACATAGGCTGAATATCAGCCAATTGGCATTCACTGCTCGAAGGTATTCAGAGAAACTTTGGAACAGATTGGGTATTTCTTCCAACTTGCTGAACCCATCGAGATAAACAACTTTACACTTTCTCCTTTCATTGAGATACACTCATTGGCAGAATATTTGACAAATGGCATTCACGGCTCGATGGTATTCAGAGAAACTTGGGAACCGATTGTGAATTTCTTCCAAATTGCTGAACTCATCGAGATAAGCACTTGACCACATTCTCAATTCATTGAGATACACAGATTGGCTGAATATCAGCCAAATGGCATTCACTGCTCGAAGGTATTCAAGAAACTTTGGAACAGATTGTGGATTTCTTCCAATTTGCTGAACTCATCGCGATAAGGACATTACCACTTTCTCAATTCATTGAGATACACACATTGGCAGAATATCAGCCAAATGGCATTCACTGCTCGATGGATTTCAGAGAAACTTTGGAACCTATTGTGGATTTCTTCAAACTTGCTGAACTCATCGAGGTAAGCACTTCACCAGTTTCTCATCTCATTGAGATTCACGCATGGACAGAATATCAGCTAAATGGCTTTTACTGCTCGAAGGTATTCAGAGAAATTTTGGAACAGATTGTGGATTTCTTCCAACTTGCTGAACTCATCGAGATAAGGACATTACCATTTCTCAATTCACTGAGATACACACATTGGCAGAATATCAGCCAAATGGCATTCACTGCTCGATGGTATTCAGAGAAACTTTGGAACCGATTGTGGATTTCTCCCAAATTGCTGAACTCATCGAGATAAGGACATTGCCACTTTCTCAATTCATTGAGATACACACATTGGCTGAATATCAGCCAAATGGCATTCACTGCCCGAAGGTATTCAGAGAAACTTTGGAACAGATTGGGTATTTCTTCCAACTTGCTGAACCCATCGAGATAAACAACTTAACGCTTTCTGATTTCATTGAGATACACTCATTGGCAGAATATCAGCCAAATGGCATTCACTCCTCGAAGGTATTCAGAGAAACTTTGGAACAGATTGTGGATATCTTCCAATTTGCTCTACTCATCGAGATAAGGACATTGCCACTTTCTCAATTCATTGAGATACACACGTTGGCAGAATATCAGCCAAATGGCATTCACTGCTCGATGGTTTTCTGAGAAACTTTGGAACAGATTGTGGATTTCTTCCAAATTGCTGAACTCATCGAGATAAGGACATTACCACATTCTCAATTCATTGAGATACACACATTGGCTGAACATCAGCCAAATAGCATTCACTGCTCGATGGTTTTCTGAGAAACTTTGGAACAGATTGTGGATTTCTTCCAAATTGCTGAACTCATCGAGATAAGGACATCAGCAGTTTCTCAATTCATTGAAATAAACACATTGGCAGAATATCAGCCAAATGGCATTCACTGCTCGAAGGTTGTCAGAGAAAGTTTGGAACCGATTGTGGATTTCTTCCAAATTGCTGAACTCATCGAGATAAGGACATTACCACTTTCTCAATTCATTGAGATACACACATTGGCTGAATATCAGACAAATGGCATTCACTGCTTGAAGGTATTCAGAGAAACTTTGGAACAGATTGTGGATTTCTTCCAATTTGCTGATCTCATCGAGATAAGGACATTACCACTTTCTCAATTCATTGAGATACACACTTTGGCAGAATATCGGCCAAATGGCATTCACGTCTCGATGGTTTTCAGAGAAACTTTGGAACCGATTGTGGATTTCTTCCAAATTGCTGAACTCATCGAGATAAGGACATTACCACTTTCTCAATTCATTGAGATACACACATTGGCTGAATATCAGCCAAACGGCATTCACTGCCCGAAGGTATTCAGAGAAACTTTGGAACAGATTGTGGATTTCTTCCAACTAGCTGAACTCATCGCGATAAGGACATTACCAGATTCACAATTCATTGAGATACACACATTTGCAGAATATCAGCCAAATGGCATTCACTGCTCGATGGTTTTCAGAGAAACTTTAGAACCGATTGTGGATTTCTTCCAACTTGCTGAACTCATCGAGATAAGCACTTAACCACTTTCTCATTTCATTGAGATACACACATTGGCAGAACATCAGCCAAATGGCGCTCATTGCTCGATGGTTTTCAGAGAAACTTTGGAACCGTTTGTGGATTTGTTCCATTTTGCCAAACTCATTGAGATAAGGACATTACCACTTCCACAATTCATTGAGATACACACATTGGCAGAATATCAGCCAACTGGCGCTCGCTGCTCGATGGTTTTCAGAGAAACTTTAGAACCTATTGTGGATTTCTTCCAACTTGCTGAACTCATCGAGATAAGGTCATTGCCACTTTCTCAATTCATTGAGATACACACATTGGCAGAATATCAGCCAAATGGCATCCACAGCTCGATGATATTCAGAGAAATTTTGGAACAGATTGTGGATTTCTTCCAATTTGCTCTACTCATCGAGATAAGGACATTGCCACTTTCTCAATTCATTGAGATACACACGTTGGCAGAATATCAGCCAAATGGCATTCACTGCTCGATGGTTTTCTGAGAAACTTTGGAACAGATTGTGGATTTCTTCCAAATTGCTGAACTCATCGAGATAAGGACATTACCACATTCTCAATTCATTGAGATACACACATTGGCTGAACATCAGCCAAATAGCATTCACTGCTCGATGGTTGTCTGAGAAACTTTGGAACAGATTGTGGATTTCTTCCAACTTGCTGAACTCATCGAGATAAGGACATCAGCAGTTTCTCAATTCATTGAAATACACACATTGGCAGAATATCAGCCAAATGGCATTCACTGCTCGAAGGTTGTCAGAGAAAGTTTGGAACCGATTGTGGATTTCTTCCAAATTGCTGAACTCATCGAGATAAGGACATTACCACTTTCTCAATTCATTGAGATACACACATTGGCTGAATATCAGACAAATGGCATTCACTGCTCGAAGGTATTCAGAGAAACTTCGGAACAGATTGTGAATTTCTACCAACTTTCTGAACTCATCGAGATGAGGACATTACCTCTTTCTCAATTCATTGAGATACACACATTGGCTGAATATTAGCCAAATGGCATTCACTGCTTGAAGGTATTCAGAGAAACTTTGGAACAGATTGTGGATTTCTTCCAATTTGCTGATCTCATCGAGATAAGGACATTACCACTTTCTCAATTCATTGAGATACACACTTTGGCAGAATATCGGCCAAATGGCATTCACGTCTCGATGGTTTTCAGAGAAACTTTGGAACCGATTGTGGATTTCTTCCAAATTGCTGAACTCATCGAGATAAGGACATTACCACTTTCTCAATTCATTGAGATACACACATTGGCTGAATATCAGCCAAACGGCATTCACTGCCCGAAGGTATTCAGAGAAACTTTGGAACAGATTGTGGATTTCTTCCAACTTGCTGAACTCATCGAGATAAGGACATCACCAGTTTCTCAATTCATTGAGATACACACATTGGCTGAATATCAGCCAAATGGCATTCACTGCTCGAAGGTTGTCAGAGAAACTTTGGAACCGATTGTGGATTTCTTCCAAATTGCTGAACTCATCGAGAAAAGGACATTACCACTTTCTCAATTCATTGAGATACACACATTGGCTGAATATCAGACAAATGGCACTCACTGCTCGAAGGTATTGAGAGAAACTTTGGATCAGATTGTGAATTTCTTCCAACTTTCTGAACTCATCGAGATAAGGACATTACCTCTTTCTCAATTCATTGAGATACACACATTGGCTGAATATCAGCCAAATGGCATTCACGGCTCGAAGGTATTCAGAGAAACTTTGGAACAGATTGTGGATTTCTTCCAATTTGCTGATCTCATCGAGATAAGGACATTACCACTTTCTCAATTCATTGAGATACACACTTTGGCAGAATATCAGCCAAATGGCATTCACGTCTCGGTGGTTTTCAGAGAAACTTTGGAACAGATTGTGCATTTCTTCCAAGTTGCTGAACTCATCGAGATAAGGACATTACCACTTTCTCAATTCATTGTGATACACACATTGGCTGAATATCAGCCAAATGGCATTCACTGCCCGAAGGTATTCAGAGAAACTTTGGAACAGATTGTGGATTTCTTCCAACTTGCTGAACTCATCGAGATAAGGACATTACCAGTTTCACAATTCATTGAGATACACACATTTGCAGAATATTAGCCAAATGGCATTCACTGCTCGATGTTTTTCAGAGAAACTTTAGAACCGATTGTGGATTTCTTCCAACTTGCTGAACTCATCGAGATAAGCACTTAACCACTTTCTCATTTCATTGAGATACACACATTGGCAGAATATCAGCCAAATGGCATTCACTGCTCGATGGTTTTCAGAGAAACTTTGGAACAGATTGTGGATTTCTTTCAAATTGCTGAACTCATCGAGATAAGGACATTACCACTTTCTCAATTCAATGAGATACACACATTGGCTGAATATCAGCCAAATAGCATTCACTGCTCGTAGGTATTCAGAGAAACTTTGGAACAGATTGTGGATTTCTTCCAACTTGCTGAACTCATCGAGATAAGGACATTACCAGTTTCTCAATTCATTGAGATACACACATTGGCAGAATATCAGCCAAATGGGATTCACAGCTCGATGGATTTCAAGAAACTTTGGAACCTATTGTGGATTTCTTCCAACTTGCTGAACTCATCGAGGTAAGCACTTTACCAGTTTCTCATCTCATTGAGATTCACGCATTGTTAGAATATCAGCTAAATGGCTTTTACTGCTCGAAGGTATTCAGAGAAATTTTGGAACAGATTGTGGATTTCTTCCAACTTGCTGAACTCATCGAGATAAGGACATTACCACTTTCTCAATTCACTGAGATACACACATTGGCAGAATATCAGCCAAATGGGATTCACTGCTCGATGGTTTTCAGAGAAACTTTGGAACCGATTGTGGATTTCTCCCAAATTGCTGAACTCATCGACATAAGGACATTACCACTTCTTCAATTCATTGAGATACACACATTGGCTGAATATCAGCCAAATGGCATTCACTGCTCGAAGGGATTCAGAGAAACTTTGGAACAGATTGGGTGTTTCTTCCAACTTGCTGAACCCATCGAGATAAACAACTTAACGCTTTCTGATTTCATTGAGATACACTCATTGGCAGAATATTAGACTAATGGCATTCACGGCTCGATGGTATTCAGAGAAACTTGGGAACCGATTGTGAATTTCTTCCAAATTGCTGAACTCATCGAGATAAGCACTTGACCACTTTCTCAATTCATTGAGATACACACATTGGCAGAACTTCAGCCAAATGGCGCTCACTGCTCGAAGGTTATCAGAGAAACTTTGGAACCGATTGTGGATTTCTTCCAAATTGCTGAACTCATCGAGATAAGGACATTACCACTTTCTCAATTCATTGAGATACACACACTGGCTGAATATCAGCCAAATGGCATTCACTGCTCGAAGGTATTCAAGAAACTTTGGAACAGATTGTGGATTTCTTCCAATTTGCTGAAATCGTCGAGATAAGGACATTACCACTTCCTCAATTCATTGAGAAACACACATTGGCAGAATATCAGCAAAATGGCATTCACTGCTCGATGGATTTCAGAGAAACTTTGGAACCGATTGTGGATTTCGTCCAACTTGCTGAACTCAATGAAATAAGGACATGACCACTTTCTCAATTCATTGAGATACACACATTGGCTGAATATCAGCCAAATCGCATTCACTCCTCGAAGGTATTCAGAGAAACTTTGGAACAGATTGTGGATATCTTCCAATTTGCTGTACTCATCGAGATAAGGACATTGCCACTTTCTCAATTCATTGAGATACACACGTTGGCTGAATATCAGGCAAATGGAATTCACTGCTCGATGGTTGTCAGAGAAAGTTTGGAACCGATTGTGGATTTCTTCCAAATTGCTGAACTCATCGAGAAAAGGACATTACCACTTTCTCAATTCATTGAGATACACACATTGGCTGAATATCAGCCAAATAGCATTCACTGCTCGATGGTTTTCTGAGAAACTTTGGAACAGATTGAGGATTTCTTCCAACTTGCTGAACTCATCGAGATAAGGACATTACCTCTTTCTCAATTCATTGAGATACACACATTGGCTGAATATCAGCCAAATGGCATTCACTGCTCGCTGGTTTTCAGAGAAATTTTGGAACCGATTGTGGATTTCTCCCAAATTGCTGTACTCATCAAGATAATTACATTACCACTTTCTCAATTCATTGAGATACACACATAGGCTGAATATCAGCCAATTGGCATTCACTGCTCGAAGGTATTCAGAGAAACTTTGGAACAGATTGGGTATTTCTTCCAACTTGCTGAACCCATCGAGATAAACAACTTTACACTTTCTCCTTTCATTGAGATACACTCATTGGCAGAATATTTGACAAATGGGATTCACGGCTCGATGGTATTCAGAGAAACTTGGGAACCGATTCTGAATTTCTTCCAAATTGCTGAACTCATCGAGATAAGCACTTGACCACATTCTCAATTCATTGAGATACACAGATTGGCTGAATATCAGCCAAATGGCATTCACTGCTCGAAGGTATTCAAGAAACTTTGGAACAGATTGTGGATTTCTTCCAATTTGCTGAACTCATCGCGATAAGGACATTACCACTTTCTCAATTCATTGAGATACACACATTGGCAGAATATCAGCCAAATGGCATTCACTGCTCGATGGATTTCAGAGAAACTTTGGAACCGATTGTGGATTTCGTCCAACTTGCTGAACTCATCGAGATAAGGACATTACCACTTTCTCAATTCATTGAGATACACACATTGGCTGAATATCAGCCAAATAGCATTCACTGCTCGAAGGTATTCAGAGAAACTTTGGAACAGATTGTGGATTTCTTCCAACTTGCTGAACTCATCGAGATAAGGACATTACCAGTTTCTCAATTCATTGAGGTACACACATTGGCAGAATATCAGCCAAATGGGATTCACTGCTCGATGGATTTCAGAGAAACTTTGGAACCTATTGTGGATTTCTTCCAACTTGCTGAACTCATCGAGGTAAGCACTTCACCAGTTTCTCATCTCATTGAGATTCACGCATGGACAGAATATCAGCTAAATGGCTTTTACTGCTCGAAGGTATTCAGAGAAATTTTGGAACAGATTGTGGATTTCTTCCAACTTGCTGAACTCATCGAGATAAGGACATTACCATTTCTCAATTCACTGAGATACACACATTGGCAGAATATCAGCCAAATGGCATTCACTGCTCGATGGTATTCAGAGAAACTTTGGAACCGATTGTGGATTTCTCCCAAATTGCTGAACTCATCGAGATAAGGACATTGCCACTTTCTCAATTCATTGAGATACACACATTGGCTGAATATCAGCCAAATGGCATTCACTGCCCGAAGGTATTCAGAGAAACTTTGGAACAGATTGGGTATTTCTTCCAACTTGCTGAACCCATCGAGATAAACAACTTAACGCTTTCTGATTTCATTGAGATACACTCATTGGCAGAATATCAGCCAAATGGCATTCACTCCTCGAAGGTATTCAGAGAAACTTTGGAACAGATTGTGGATATCTTCCAATTTGCTCTACTCATCGAGATAAGGACATTGCCTCTTTCTCAATTCATTGAGATACAGACGTTGGCAGAATATCAGCCAAATGGCATTCACTGCTCGATGGTTTTCTGAGAAACTTTGGAACAGATTGTGGATTTCTTCCAACTTGCTGAACTCATCGAGATAAGGACATCAGCAGTTTCTCAATTCATTGAAATACACACATTGGCAGAATATCAGCCAAATGGCATTCACTGCTCGAAGGTTGTCACAGAAAGTTTGGAACCGATTGTGGATTTCTTCCAAATTGCTGAACTCATCGAGATAAGGACATTACCACTTTCTCAATTCATTGAGATACACACATTGGCTGAATATCAGACAAATGGCATTCACTGCTTGAAGGTATTCAGAGAAACTTTGGAACAGATTGTGGATTTCTTCCAATTTGCTGATCTCATCGAGATAAGGACATTACCACTTTCTCAATTCATTGAGATACACACTTTGGCAGAATATCGGCCAAATGGCATTCACGTCTCGATGGTTTTCAGAGAAAATTTGGAACCGATTGTGGATTTCTTCCAAATTGCTGAACTCATCGAGATAAGGACATTACCACTTTCTCAATTCATTGAGATACACACATTGGCTGAATATCAGCCAAACGGCATTCACTGCCCGAAGGTATTCAGAGAAACTTTGGAACAGATTGTGGATTTCTTCCAACTTGCTGAACTCATCGCGATAAGGACATTACCAGATTCACAATTCATTGAGATACACACATTGGCAGAATATCAGCCAAATGGCATTCACTGCTCGATGGTTTTCAGAGAAACTTTAGAACCGATTGTGGATTTCTTTCAACTTGCTGAACTCATCGAGATAAGCACTTAACCACTTTCTCATTTCATTGAGATACACACATTGGCAGAACATCAGCCAAATGGCGCTCACTGCTCCATGGTTTTCAGAGAAACTTTGGAACAGATTGTGGATTTCTTCCAACTTGCTGAACTCATCGAGATAAGGACATTACCAGTTTCTCAATTCATTGAGATACACACATTGGCAGAATATCAGCCAAATGGGATTCACTGCTCGATGGATTTCAGAGAAACTTTGGAACCTATTGTGGATTTCTTCCAACTTGCTGAACTCATCGAGGTAAGCACTTTACCAGTTTCTCATCTCATTGAGATTCACGCATGGACAGAATATCAGCTAAATGGCTTTTACTGCTCGAAGGTATTCAGAGAAATTTTGGAACAGATTGTGGATTTCTTCCAACTTGCTGAACTCATCGAGATAAGGACATTACCATTTCTCAATTCACTGAGATACACACATTGGCAGAATATCAGCCAAATGGCATTCACTGCTCGATGGTTTTCAGAGAAACTTTGGAACCGATTGTGGATTTCTCCCAAATTGCTGAACTCATCGAGATAAGGACATTACCACTTCTTCAATTCATTGAGATACACAAATTGGCCGAATATCAGCCAAATGGCATTCACTGCTCGAAGGTATTCAGAGAAACTTTGGAACAGATTGGGTATTTCTTCCAGCTTGCTGAACCCATCGAGATAAACAACTTAACGCTTTCTGATTTCATTGAGATACACTCATTGGCAGAATATCAGCCAAATGGCATTCACTGCTCGATGGTTTTCTGAGAAACTTTGGAACAGATTGTGGATTTCTTCCAAATTGCTGAACTCATCGAGATAAGGACATTACCACATTCTCAATTCATTGAGATACACACATTGGCTGAACATCAGCCAAATAGCATTCACTGCACGATGGTTTTCTGAGAAACTTTGGAACAGATTGTGGATTTCTTCCAACTTGCTGAACTCATCGAGATAAGGACATTACCACTTTCTCAATTCATTGAGATACACACATTGGCTGAATATCAGACAAATGGCATTCACTGCTCGAAGGTATTCATAGAAACTTTGGAACAGATTGTGAATTTCTACCAACTTTCTGAACTCATGGAGATAAGGACATTACCTCTTTCTCAATTCATTGAGATACACACATTGGCTGAATATCAGCCAAATGCCATTCACTGCTTGAAGGCATTCAGAGAAACTTTGGAACAGATTGTGGATTTCTTCCAATTTGCTGATCTCATCGAGATAAGGACATTACCACTTTCTCAATTCATTGAGATACACACTTTGGCAGAATATCGGCCAAATGGCATTCACGTCCCGATGGTTTTCAGAGAAACTTTGGAACCGATTGTGGATTTCTTCCAAATTGCTGAACTCATCGAGATAAGGACATTACCACTTTCTCAATTCATTGAGATACACACATTGGCTGAATATCAGCCAAACGGCATTCACTGCCCGAAGGTATTCAGAGAAACTTTGGAACAGATTGTGGATTTCTTCCAACTTGCTGAACTCATCGCGATAAGGACATTACCAGATTCACAATTCATTGAGATACACACATTGGCAGAATATCAGCCAAATGGCATTCACTGCTCGATGGTTTTCAGAGAAACTTTAGAACCGATTGTGGATTTCTTCCAACTTGTGAACTCATCAAGATAAGGACATTACCTCTTTCTCAATTCATTGAGATACACACATTGGCTGAATATCAGCCAAATGGCATTCACTGCTCGCTGGTTTTCAGAGAAACTTTGGAACCGATTGTGGATTTCTCCCAAATTGCTGTACTCATCGAGATAATTACATTACCACTTTCTCAATTCATTGAGATATACACATAGGCTGAATATCAGCCAATTGGCATTCACTGCTCGAAGGTATTCAGAGAAACTTTGGAACAGATTGGGTATTTCTTCCAACTTGCTGAACCCATCGAGATAAACAACTTTACACTTTCTCCTTTCATTGAGATACACTCATTGGCAGAATATTTGACAAATGGCATTCACGGCTCGATGGTATTCAGAGAAACTTGGGAACCGATTGTGAATTTCTTCCAAATTGCTGAACTCATCGAGATAAGCACTTGACCACATTCTCAATTCATTGAGATACACAGATTGGCTGAATATCAGCCAAATGGCATTCACTGCTCGAAGGTATTCAAGAAACTTTGGAACAGATTGTGGATTTCTTCCAATTTGCTGAACTCATCGCGATAAGGACATTACCACTTTCTCAATTCATTGAGATACACACATTGGCAGAATATCAGCCAAATGGCATTCACTGCTCGATGGATTTCAGAGAAACTTTGGAACCGATTGTGGATTTCGTCCAACTTGCTGAACTCATCGAGATAAGGACATTACCACATTCTCAATTCATTGAGATACACACATTGGCTGAATATCAGCCAAATAGCATTCACTGCTCGAAGGTATTCAGAGAAACTTTGGAACAGATTGTGGATTTCTTCCAACTTGCTGAACTCATCGAGATAAGGACATAACCAGTTTCTCAATTCATTGAGATACACACATTGGCAGAATATCAGCCAAATGGGATTCACTGCTCGATGGATTCCAGAGAAACTTTGGAACCTATTGTGGATTTCTTCAAACTTGCTGAACTCATCGAGGTAAGCACTTCACCAGTTTCTCATCTCATTGAGATTCACGCATGGACAGAATATCAGCTAAATGGCTTTTACTGCTCGAAGGTATTCAGAGAAATTTTGGAACAGATTGTGGATTTCTTCCAACTTGCTGAACTCATCGAGATAAGGACATTACCATTTCTCAATTCACTGAGATACACACATTGGCAGAATATCAGCCAAATGGCATTCACTGCTCGATGGTATTCAGAGAAACTTTGGAACAGATTGTGGATTTCTTCCAATTTGCTGATCTCATCGAGATAAGGACATTACCACTTTCTCAATTCATTGAGATACACACTTTGGCAGAATATCGGCCAAATGGCATTCACGTCTCGATGGTTTTCAGAGAAACTTTGGAACCGATTGTGGATTTCTTCCAAATTGCTGAACTCATCGAGATAAGGACATTACCACTTTCTCAATTCATTGAGATACACACATTGGCTGAATATCAGCCAAACGGCATTCACTGCCCGAAGGTATTCAGAGAAACTTTGGAACAGATTGTGGATTTCTTCCAACTTGCTGAACTCATCGCGATAAGGACATTACCAGATTCACAATTCATTGAGATACACACATTGGCAGAATATCAGCCAAATGGCATTCACTGCTCGATGGTTTTCAGAGAAACTTTAGAACCGATTGTGGATTTCTTTCAACTTGCTGAACTCATCGAGATAAGCACTTAACCACTTTCTCATTTCATTGAGATACACACATTGGCAGAACATCAGCCAAATGGCGCTCACTGCTCCATGGTTTTCAGAGAAACTTTGGAACAGATTGTGGATTTCTTCCAACTTGCTGAACTCATCGAGATAAGGACATTACCAGTTTCTCAATTCATTGAGATACACACATTGGCAGAATATCAGCCAAATGGGATTCACTGCTCGATGGATTTCAGAGAAACTTTGGAACCTATTGTGGATTTCTTCCAACTTGCTGAACTCATCGAGGTAAGCACTTTACCAGTTTCTCATCTCATTGAGATTCACGCATGGACAGAATATCAGCTAAATGGCTTTTACTGCTCGAAGGTATTCAGAGAAATTTTGGAACAGATTGTGGATTTCTTCCAACTTGCTGAACTCATCGAGATAAGGACATTACCATTTCTCAATTCACTGAGATACACACATTGGCAGAATATCAGCCAAATGGCATTCACTGCTCGATGGTTTTCAGAGAAACTTTGGAACCGATTGTGGATTTCTCCCAAATTGCTGAACTCATCGAGATAAGGACATTACCACTTCTTCAATTCATTGAGATACACAAATTGGCCGAATATCAGCCAAATGGCATTCACTGCTCGAAGGTATTCAGAGAAACTTTGGAACAGATTGGGTATTTCTTCCAGCTTGCTGAACCCATCGAGATAAACAACTTAACGCTTTCTGATTTCATTGAGATACACTCATTGGCAGAATATCAGCCAAATGGCATTCACTGCTCGATGGTTTTCTGAGAAACTTTGGAACAGATTGTGGATTTCTTCCAAATTGCTGAACTCATCGAGATAAGGACATTACCACATTCTCAATTCATTGAGATACACACATTGGCTGAACATCAGCCAAATAGCATTCACTGCACGATGGTTTTATGAGAAACTTTGGAACAGATTGTGGATTTCTTCCAACTTGCTGAACTCATCGAGATAAGGACATTACCACTTTCTCAATTCATTGAGATACACACATTGGCTGAATATCAGACAAATGGCATTCACTGCTCGAAGGTATTCAGAGAAACTTTGGAACAGATTGTGAATTTCTACCAACTTTCTGAACTCATGGAGATAAGGACATTACCTCTTTCTCAATTCATTGAGATACACACATTGGCTGAATATCAGCCAAATGCCATTCACTGCTTGAAGGCATTCAGAGAAACTTTGGAACAGATTGTGGATTTCTTCCAATTTGCTGATCTCATCGAGATAAGGACATTACCACTTTCTCAATTCATTGAGATACACACTTTGGCAGAATATCGGCCAAATGGCATTCACGTCCCGATGGTTTTCAGAGAAACTTTGGAACCGATTGTGGATTTCTTCCAAATTGCTGAACTCATCGAGATAAGGACATTACCACTTTCTCAATTCATTGAGATACACACATTGGCTGAATATCAGCCAAACGGCATTCACTGCCCGAAGGTATTCAGAGAAACTTTGGAACAGATTGTGGATTTCTTCCAACTTGCTGAACTCATCGCGATAAGGACATTACCAGATTCACAATTCATTGAGATACACACATTGGCAGAATATCAGCCAAATGGCATTCACTGCTCGATGGTTTTCAGAGAAACTTTAGAACCGATTGTGGATTTCTTCCAACTTGTGAACTCATCAAGATAAGGACATTACCTCTTTCTCAATTCATTGAGATACACACATTGGCTGAATATCAGCCAAATGGCATTCACTGCTCGCTGGTTTTCAGAGAAACTTTGGAACCGATTGTGGATTTCTCCCAAATTGCTGTACTCATCGAGATAATTACATTACTACTTTCTCAATTCATTGAGATATACACATAGGCTGAATATCAGCCAATTGGCATTCACTGCTCGAAGGTATTCAGAGAAACTTTGGAACAGATTGGGTATTTCTTCCAACTTGCTGAACCCATCGAGATAAACAACTTTACACTTTCTCCTTTCATTGAGATACACTCATTGGCAGAATATTTGACAAATGGCATTCACGGCTCGATGGTATTCAGAGAAACTTGGGAACCGATTGTGAATTTCTTCCAAATTGCTGAACTCATCGAGATAAGCACTTGACCACATTCTCAATTCATTGAGATACACAGATTGGCTGAATATCAGCCAAATGGCATTCACTGCTCGAAGGTATTCAAGAAACTTTGGAACAGATTGTGGATTTCTTCCAATTTGCTGAACTCATCGCGATAAGGACATTACCACTTTCTCAATTCATTGAGATACACACATTGGCAGAATATCAGCCAAATGGCATTCACTGCTCGATGGATTTCAGAGAAACTTTGGAACCGATTGTGGATTTCGTCCAACTTGCTGAACTCATCGAGATAAGGACATTACCACATTCTCAATTCATTGAGATACACACATTGGCTGAATATCAGCCAAATAGCATTCACTGCTCGAAGGTATTCAGAGAAACTTTGGAACAGATTGTGGATTTCTTCCAACTTGCTGAACTCATCGAGATAAGGACATTACCAGTTTCTCAATTCATTGAGATACACACATTGGCAGAATATCAGCCAAATGGGATTCACTGCTCGATGGATTCCAGAGAAACTTTGGAACCTATTGTGGATTTCTTCAAACTTGCTGAACTCATCGAGGTAAGCACTTCACCAGTTTCTCATCTCATTGAGATTCACGCATGGACAGAATATCAGCTAAATGGCTTTTACTGCTCGAAGGTATTCAGAGAAATTTTGGAACAGATTGTGGATTTCTTCCAACTTGCTGAACTCATCGAGATAAGGACATTACCATTTCTCAATTCACTGAGATACACACATTGGCAGAATATCAGCCAAATGGCATTCACTGCTCGATGGTATTCAGAGAAACTTTGGAACCGATTGTGGATTTCTCCCAAATTGCTGAACTCATCGAGATAAGGACATTGCCACTTTCTCAATTCATTGAGATACACACATTGGCTGAATATCAGCCAAATGGCATTCACTGCCCGAAGGTATTCAGAGAAACTTTGGAACAGATTGGGTATTTCTTCCAACTTGCTGAACCCATCGAGATAAACAACTTAACGCTTTCTGATTTCATTGAGATACACTCATTGGCAGAATATCAGCCAAATGGCATTCACTCCTCGAAGGTATTCAGAGAAACTTTGGAACAGATTGTGGATATCTTCCAATTTGCTCTACTCATCGAGATAAGGACATTGCCACTTTCTCAATTCATTGAGATACACACGTTGGCAGAATATCAGCCAAATGGCATTCACTGCTCGATGGTTTTCTGAGAAACTTTGGAACAGATTGTGGATTTCTTCCAAATTGCTGAACTCATCGAGATAAGGACATTACCACATTCTCAATTCATTGAGATACACACATTGGCTGAACATCAGCCAAATAGCATTCACTGCTCGATGGTTTTCTGAGAAACTTTGGAACAGATTGTGGATTTCTTCCAAATTGCTGAACTCATCGAGATAAGGACATCAGCAGTTTCTCAATTCATTGAAATAAACACATTGGCAGAATATCAGCCAAATGGCATTCACTGCTCGAAGGTTGTCAGAGAAAGTTTGGAACCGATTGTGGATTTCTTCCAAATTGCTGAACTCATCGAGATAAGGACATTACCACTTTCTCAATTCATTGAGATACACACATTGGCTGAATATCAGACAAATGGCATTCACTGCTTGAAGGTATTCAGAGAAACTTTGGAACAGATTGTGGATTTCTTCCAATTTGCTGATCTCATCGAGATAAGGACATTACCACTTTCTCAATTCATTGAGATACACACTTTGGCAGAATATCGGCCAAATGGCATTCACGTCTCGATGGTTTTCAGAGAAACTTTGGAACCGATTGTGGATTTCTTCCAAATTGCTGAACTCATCGAGATAAGGACATTACCACTTTCTCAATTCATTGAGATACACACATTGGCTGAATATCAGCCAAACGGCATTCACTGCCCGAAGGTATTCAGAGAAACTTTGGAACAGATTGTGGATTTCTTCCAACTAGCTGAACTCATCGCGATAAGGACATTACCAGATTCACAATTCATTGAGATACACACATTTGCAGAATATCAGCCAAATGGCATTCACTGCTCGATGGTTTTCAGAGAAACTTTAGAACCGATTGTGGATTTCTTCCAACTTGCTGAACTCATCGAGATAAGCACTTAACCACTTTCTCATTTCATTGAGATACACACATTGGCAGAACATCAGCCAAATGGCGCTCATTGCTCGATGGTTTTCAGAGAAACTTTGGAACCGTTTGTGGATTTGTTCCATTTTGCCAAACTCATTGAGATAAGGACATTACCACTTCCACAATTCATTGAGATACACACATTGGCAGAATATCAGCCAACTGGCGCTCGCTGCTCGATGGTTTTCAGAGAAACTTTAGAACCTATTGTGGATTTCTTCCAACTTGCTGAACTCATCGGATAAGGTCATTGCCACTTTCTCAATTCATTGAGATACACACATTGGCAGAATATCAGCCAAATGGCATCCACAGCTCGATGATATTCAGAGAAATTTTGGAACAGATTGTGGATTTCTTCCAATTTGCTCTACTCATCGAGATAAGGACATTGCCACTTTCTCAATTCATTGAGATACACACGTTGGCAGAATATCAGCCAAATGGCATTCACTGCTCGATGGTTTTCTGAGAAACTTTGGAACAGATTGTGGATTTCTTCCAAATTGCTGAACTCATCGAGATAAGGACATTACCACATTCTCAATTCATTGAGATACACACATTGGCTGAACATCAGCCAAATAGCATTCACTGCTCGATGGTTGTCTGAGAAACTTTGGAACAGATTGTGGATTTCTTCCAACTTGCTGAACTCATCGAGATAAGGACATCAGCAGTTTCTCAATTCATTGAAATACACACATTGGCAGAATATCAGCCAAATGGCATTCACTGCTCGAAGGTTGTCAGAGAAAGTTTGGAACCGACTGTGGATTTCTTCCAAATTGCTGAACTCATCGAGATAAGGACATTACCACTTTCTCAATTCATTGAGATACACGCATTGGCTGAATATCAGACAAATGGCATTCACTGCTCGAAGGTATTCAGAGAAACTTCGGAACAGATTGTGAATTTCTACCAACTTTCTGAACTCATCGAGATAAGGACATTACCTCTTTCTCAATTCATTGAGATACACACATTGGCTGAATATCAGCCAAATGGCATTCACTGCTTGAAGGTATTCAGAGAAACTTTGGAACAGATTGTGGATTTCTTCCAATTTGCTGATCTCATCGAGATAAGGACATTACCACTTTCTCAATTCATTGAGATACACACTTTGGCAGAATATCGGCCAAATGGCATTCACGTCTCGATGGTTTTCAGAGAAACTTTGGAACCGATTGTGGATTTCTTCCAAATTGCTGAACTCATCGAGATAAGGACATTACCACTTTCTCAATTCATTGAGATACACACATTGGCTGAATATCAGCCAAACGGCATTCACTGCCCGAAGGTATTCAGAGAAACTTTGGAACAGATTGTGGATTTCTTCCAACTTGCTGA
This sequence comes from Carcharhinus amblyrhynchos, assembly GCF_965287045.1. NCBI lineage: Eukaryota > Metazoa > Chordata > Chondrichthyes > Carcharhiniformes > Carcharhinidae > Carcharhinus > Carcharhinus amblyrhynchos. Next base: position 65,940,966 of record NC_137326.1, read on the forward strand.
ACTCATCGAGATAAGGACATCACCAGTTTCTCAATTCATTGAGATACACACATTGGCTGAATATCAGCCAAATGGCATTCACTGCTCGAAGGTTGTCAGAGAAACTTTGGAACCGATTGTGGATTTCTTCCAAATTGCTGAACTCATCGAGAAAAGGACATTACCACTTTCTCAATTCATTGAGATACACACATTGGCTGAATATCAGACAAATGGCACTCACTGCTCGAAGGTATTGAGAGAAACTTTGGATCAGATTGTGAATTTCTTCCAACTTTCTGAACTCATCGAGATAAGGACATTACCTCTTTCTCAATTCATTGAGATACACACATTGGCTGAATATCAGCCAAATGGCATTCACGGCTCGAAGGTATTGAGAGAAACTTTGGAACAGATTGTGGATTTCTTCCAATTTGCTGATCTCATCGAGATAAGGACATTACCACTTTCTCAATTCATTGAGATACACACTTTGGCAGAATATCAGCCAAATGGCATTCACGTCTCGGTGGTTTTCAGAGAAACTTTGGAACAGATTGTGCATTTCTTCCAAGTTGCTGAACTCATCGAGATAAGGACATTACCACTTTCTCAATTCATTGTGATACACACATTGGCTGAATATCAGCCAAATGGCATTCACTGCCCGAAGGTATTCAGAGAAACTTTGGAACAGATTGTGGATTTCTTCCAACTTGCTGAACTCATCGAGATAAGGACATTACCAGTTTCACAATTCATTGAGATACACACATTTGCAGAATATTAGCCAAATGGCATTCACTGCTCGATGTTTTTCAGAGAAACTTTAGAACCGATTGTGGATTTCTTCCAACTTGCTGAACTCATCGAGATAAGCACTTAACCACTTTCTCATTTCATTGAGATACACACATTGGCAGAATATCAGCCAAATGGCATTCACTGCTCGATGGTTTTCAGAGAAACTTTGGAACAGATTGTGGATTTCTTTCAAATTGCTGAACTCATCGAGATAAGGACATTACCACTTTCTCAATTCAATGAGATACACACATTGGCTGAATATCAGCCAAATAGCATTCACTGCTCGTAGGTATTCAGAGAAACTTTGGAACAGATTGTGGATTTCTTCCAACTTGCTGAACTCATCGAGATAAGGACATTACCAGTTTCTCAATTCATTGAGATACACACATTGGCAGAATATCAGCCAAATGGGATTCACAGCTCGATGGATTTCAAGAAACTTTGGAACCTATTGTGGATTTCTTCCAACTTGCTGAACTCATCGAGGTAAGCACTTCACCAGTTTCTCATCTCATTGAGATTCACGCATGGACAGAATATCAGCTAAATGGCTTTTACTGCTCGAAGGTATTCAGAGAAATTTTGGAACAGATTGTGGATTTCTTCCAACTTGCTGAACTCATCGAGATAAGGACATTACTATTTCTCAATTCACTGAGATACACACATTGGCAGAATATCAGCCAAATGGCATTCACTGCTCGATGGTATTCAGAGAAACTTTGGAACCGATTGTGGATTTCTCCCAAATTGCTGAACTCATCGAGATAAGGACATTACCACATTCTCAATTCACTGAGATACACACATTGGCTGAATATCAGCCAAATGGCATTCACTGCCCGAAGGTATTCAGAGAAACTTTGGAACAGATTGGGTATTTCTTCCAACTTGCTGAACCCATCGAGATAAACAACTTAACGCTTTCTGATTTCATTGAGATACACTCATTGGCAGAATATCAGCCAAATGGCATTCACTCCTCGAAGGTATTCAGAGAAACTTTGGAACAGATTGTGGATATCTTCCAATTTGCTCTACTCATCGAGATAAGGACATTGCCTCTTTCTCAATTCATTGAGATACACACGTTGGCAGAATATCAGCCAAATGGCATTCACTGCTCGATGGTTTTCTGAGAAACTTTGGAACAGATTGTGGATTTCTTCCAACTTGCTGAACTCATCGAGATAAGGACATCAGCAGTTTCTCAATTCATTGAAATACACACATTGGCAGAATATCAGCCAAATGGCATTCACTGCTCGAAGGTTGTCACAGAAAGTTTGGAACCGATTGTGGATTTCTTCCAAATTGCTGAACTCATCGAGATAAGGACATTACCACTTTCTCAATTCATTGAGATACACACATTGGCTGAATATCAGACAAATGGCATTCACTGCTTGAAGGTATTCAGAGAAACTTTGGAACAGATTGTGGATTTCTTCCAATTTGCTGATCTCATCGAGATAAGGACATTACCACTTTCTCAATTCATTGAGATACACACATTGGCTGAATATCAGCCAAATAGCATTCACTGCTCGAAGGTATTCAGAGAAACTTTGGAACAGATTGTGGATTTCTTCCAACTTGCTGAACTCATCGAGATAAGGACATTACCAGTTTCTCAATTCATTGAGATACACACATTGGCAGAATATCAGCCAAATGGGATTCACTGCTCGATGGATTCCAGAGAAACTTTGGAACCTATTGTGGATTTCTTCAAACTTGCTGAACTCATCGAGGTAAGCACTTCACCAGTTTCTCATCTCATTGAGATTCACGCATGGACAGAATATCAGCTAAATGGCTTTTACTGCTCGAAGGTATTCAGAGAAATTTTGGAACAGATTGTGGATTTCTTCCAACTTGCTGAACTCATCGAGATAAGGACATTACCATTTCTCAATTCACTGAGATACACACATTGGCAGAATATCAGCCAAATGGCATTCACTGCTCGATGGTATTCAGAGAAACTTTGGAACCGATTGTGGATTTCTCCCAAATTGCTGAACTCATCGAGATAAGGACATTGCCACTTTCTCAATTCATTGAGATACACACATTGGCTGAATATCAGCCAAATGGCATTCACTGCCCGAAGGTATTCAGAGAAACTTTGGAACAGATTGGGTATTTCTTCCAACTTGCTGAACCCATCGAGATAAACAACTTAACGCTTTCTGATTTCATTGAGATACACTCATTGGCAGAATATCAGCCAAATGGCATTCACTCCTCGAAGGTATTCAGAGAAACTTTGGAACAGATTGTGGATATCTTCCAATTTGCTCTACTCATCGAGATAAGGACATTGCCACTTTCTCAATTCATTGAGATACACACGTTGGCAGAATATCAGCCAAATGGCATTCACTGCTCGATGGTTTTCTGAGAAACTTTGGAACAGATTGTGGATTTCTTCCAAATTGCTGAACTCATCGAGATAAGGACATTACCACATTCTCAATTCATTGAGATACACACATTGGCTGAACATCAGCCAAATAGCATTCACTGCTCGATGGTTTTCTGAGAAACTTTGGAACAGATTGTGGATTTCTTCCAACTTGCTGAACTCATCGAGATAAGGACATCAGCAGTTTCTCAATTCATTGAAATACACACATTGGCAGAATATCAGCCAAATGGCATTCACTGCTCGAAGGTTGTCACAGAAAGTTTGGAACCGATTGTGGATTTCTTCCAAATTGCTGAACTCATCGAGATAAGGACATTACCACTTTCTCAATTCATTGAGATACACACATTGGCTGAATATCAGACAAATGGCATTCACTGCTTGAAGGTATTCAGAGAAACTTTGGAACAGATTGTGGATTTCTTCCAATTTGCTGATCTCATCGAGATAAGGACATTACCACTTTCTCAATTCATTGAGATACACACTTTGGCAGAATATCGGCCAAATGGCATTCACGTCTCGATGGTTTTCAGAGAAACTTTGGAACCGATTGTGGATTTCTTCCAAATTGCTGAACTCATCGAGATAAGGACATTACCACTTTCTCAATTCATTGAGATACACACATTGGCTGAATATCAGCCAAACGGCATTCACTGCCCGAAGGTATTCAGAGAAACTTTGGAACAGATTGTGGATTTCTTCCAACTTGCTGAACTCATCGCGATAAGGACATTACCAGATTCACAATTCATTGAGATACACACATTGGCAGAATATCAGCCAAATGGCATTCACTGCTCGATGGTTTTCAGAGAAACTTTAGAACCGATTGTGGATTTCTTTCAACTTGCTGAACTCATCGAGATAAGCACTTAACCACTTTCTCATTTCATTGAGATACACACATTGGCAGAACATCAGCCAAATGGCGCTCACTGCTCCATGGTTTTCAGAGAAACTTTGGAACAGATTGTGGATTTCTTCCAACTTGCTGAACTCATCGAGATAAGGACATTACCAGTTTCTCAATTCATTGAGATACACACATTGGCAGAATATCAGCCAAATGGGATTCACTGCTCGATGGATTTCAGAGAAACTTTGGAACCTATTGTGGATTTCTTCCAACTTGCTGAACTCATCGAGGTAAGCACTTTACCAGTTTCTCATCTCATTGAGATTCACGCATGGACAGAATATCAGCTAAATGGCTTTTACTGCTCGAAGGTATTCAGAGAAATTTTGGAACAGATTGTGGATTTCTTCCAACTTGCTGAACTCATCGAGATAAGGACATTACCATTTCTCAATTCACTGAGATACACACATTGGCAGAATATCAGCCAAATGGCATTCACTGCTCGATGGTTTTCAGAGAAACTTTGGAACCGATTGTGGATTTCTCCCAAATTGCTGAACTCATCGAGATAAGGACATTACCACTTCTTCAATTCATTGAGATACACAAATTGGCCGAATATCAGCCAAATGGCATTCACTGCTCGAAGGTATTCAGAGAAACTTTGGAACAGATTGGGTATTTCTTCCAGCTTGCTGAACCCATCGAGATAAACAACTTAACGCTTTCTGATTTCATTGAGATACACTCATTGGCAGAATATCAGCCAAATGGCATTCACTGCTCGATGGTTTTCTGAGAAACTTTGGAACAGATTGTGGATTTCTTCCAAATTGCTGAACTCATCGAGATAAGGACATTACCACATTCTCAATTCATTGAGATACACACATTGGCTGAACATCAGCCAAATAGCATTCACTGCACGATGGTTTTATGAGAAACTTTGGAACAGATTGTGGATTTCTTCCAACTTGCTGAACTCATCGAGATAAGGACATTACCACTTTCTCAATTCATTGAGATACACACATTGGCTGAATATCAGACAAATGGCATTCACTGCTCGAAGGTATTCAGAGAAACTTTGGAACAGATTGTGAATTTCTACCAACTTTCTGAACTCATGGAGATATGGACATTACCTCTTTCTCAATTCATTGAGATACACACATTGGCTGAATATCAGCCAAATGCCATTCACTGCTTGAAGGCATTCAGAGAAACTTTGGAACAGATTGTGGATTTCTTCCAATTTGCTGATCTCATCGAGATAAGGACATTACCACTTTCTCAATTCATTGAGATACACACTTTGGCAGAATATCGGCCAAATGGCATTCACGTCCCGATGGTTTTCAGAGAAACTTTGGAACCGATTGTGGATTTCTTCCAAATTGCTGAACTCATCGAGATAAGGACATTACCACTTTCTCAATTCATTGAGATACACACATTGGCTGAATATCAGCCAAACGGCATTCACTGCCCGAAGGTATTCAGAGAAACTTTGGAACAGATTGTCGATTTCTTCCAACTTGCTGAACTCATCGCGATAAGGACATTACCAGATTCACAATTCATTGAGATACACACATTGGCAGAATATCAGCCAAATGGCATTCACTGCTCGATGGTTTTCAGAGAAACTTTAGAACCGATTGTGGATTTCTTCCAACTTGTGAACTCATCAAGATAAGGACATTACCTCTTTCTCAATTCATTGAGATACACACATTGGCTGAATATCAGCCAAATGGCATTCACTGCTCGCTGGTTTTCAGAGAAACTTTGGAACCGATTGTGGATTTCTCCCAAATTGCTGTACTCATCGAGATAATTACATTACTACTTTCTCAATTCATTGAGATATACACATAGGCTGAATATCAGCCAATTGGCATTCACTGCTCGAAGGTATTCAGAGAAACTTTGGAACAGATTGGGTATTTCTTCCAACTTGCTGAACCCATCGAGATAAACAACTTTACACTTTCTCCTTTCATTGAGATACACTCATTGGCAGAATATTTGACAAATGGCATTCACGGCTCGATGGTATTCAGAGAAACTTGGGAACCGATTGTGAATTTCTTCCAAATTGCTGAACTCATCGAGATAAGCACTTGACCACATTCTCAATTCATTGAGATACACAGATTGGCTGAATATCAGCCAAATGGCATTCACTGCTCGAAGGTATTCAAGAAACTTTGGAACAGATTGTGGATTTCTTCCAATTTGCTGAACTCATCGCGATAAGGACATTACCACTTTCTCAATTCATTGAGATACACACATTGGCAGAATATCAGCCAAATGGCATTCACTGCTCGATGGATTTCAGAGAAACTTTGGAACCGATTGTGGATTTCGTCCAACTTGCTGAACTCATCGAGATAAGGACATTACCACATTCTCAATTCATTGAGATACACACATTGGCTGAATATCAGCCAAATAGCATTCACTGCTCGAAGGTATTCAGAGAAACTTTGGAACAGATTGTGGATTTCTTCCAACTTGCTGAACTCATCGAGATAAGGACATTACCAGTTTCTCAATTCATTGAGATACACACATTGGCAGAATATCAGCCAAATGGGATTCACTGCTCGATGGATTCCAGAGAAACTTTGGAACCTATTGTGGATTTCTTCAAACTTGCTGAACTCATCGAGGTAAGCACTTCACCAGTTTCTCATCTCATTGAGATTCACGCATGGACAGAATATCAGCTAAATGGCTTTTACTGCTCGAAGGTATTCAGAGAAATTTTGGAACAGATTGTGGATTTCTTCCAACTTGCTGAACTCATCGAGATAAGGACATTACCATTTCTCAATTCACTGAGATACACACATTGGCAGAATATCAGCCAAATGGCATTCACTGCTCGATGGTATTCAGAGAAACTTTGGAACCGATTGTGGATTTCTCCCAAATTGCTGAACTCATCGAGATAAGGACATTGCCACTTTCTCAATTCATTGAGATACACACATTGGCTGAATATCAGCCAAATGGCATTCACTGCCCGAAGGTATTCAGAGAAACTTTGGAACAGATTGGGTATTTCTTCCAACTTGCTGAACCCATCGAGATAAACAACTTAACGCTTTCTGATTTCATTGAGATACACTCATTGGCAGAATATCAGCCAAATGGCATTCACTCCTCGAAGGTATTCAGAGAAACTTTGGAACAGATTGTGGATATCTTCCAATTTGCTCTACTCATCGAGATAAGGACATTGCCACTTTCTCAATTCATTGAGATACACACGTTGGCAGAATATCAGCCAAATGGCATTCACTGCTCGATGGTTTTCTGAGAAACTTTGGAACAGATTGTGGATTTCTTCCAAATTGCTGAACTCATCGAGATAAGGACATTACCACATTCTCAATTCATTGAGATACACACATTGGCTGAACATCAGCCAAATAGCATTCACTGCTCGATGGTTTTCTGAGAAACTTTGGAACAGATTGTGGATTTCTTCCAAATTGCTGAACTCATCGAGATAAGGACATCAGCAGTTTCTCAATTCATTGAAATAAACACATTGGCAGAATATCAGCCAAATGGCATTCACTGCTCGAAGGTTGTCAGAGAAAGTTTGGAACCGATTGTGGATTTCTTCCAAATTGCTGAACTCATCGAGATAAGGACATTACCACTTTCTCAATTCATTGAGATACACACATTGGCTGAATATCAGACAAATGGCATTCACTGCTTGAAGGTATTCAGAGAAACTTTGGAACAGATTGTGGATTTCTTCCAATTTGCTGATCTCATCGAGATAAGGACATTACCACTTTCTCAATTCATTGAGATACACACTTTGGCAGAATATCGGCCAAATGGCATTCACGTCTCGATGGTTTTCAGAGAAACTTTGGAACCGATTGTGGATTTCTTCCAAATTGCTGAACTCATCGAGATAAGGACATTACCACTTTCTCAATTCATTGAGATACACACATTGGCTGAATATCAGCCAAACGGCATTCACTGCCCGAAGGTATTCAGAGAAACTTTGGAACAGATTGTGGATTTCTTCCAACTAGCTGAACTCATCGCGATAAGGACATTACCAGATTCACAATTCATTGAGATACACACATTTGCAGAATATCAGCCAAATGGCATTCACTGCTCGATGGTTTTCAGAGAAACTTTAGAACCGATTGTGGATTTCTTCCAACTTGCTGAACTCATCGAGATAAGCACTTAACCACTTTCTCATTTCATTGAGATACACACATTGGCAGAACATCAGCCAAATGGCGCTCATTGCTCGATGGTTTTCAGAGAAACTTTGGAACCGTTTGTGGATTTGTTCCATTTTGCCAAACTCATTGAGATAAGGACATTACCACTTCCACAATTCATTGAGATACACACATTGGCAGAATATCAGCCAACTGGCGCTCGCTGCTCGATGGTTTTCAGAGAAACTTTAGAACCTATTGTGGATTTCTTCCAACTTGCTGAACTCATCGAGATAAGGTCATTGCCACTTTCTCAATTCATTGAGATACACACATTGGCAGAATATCAGCCAAATGGCATCCACAGCTCGATGATATTCAGAGAAATTTTGGAACAGATTGTGGATTTCTTCCAATTTGCTCTACTCATCGAGATAAGGACATTGCCACTTTCTCAATTCATTGAGATACACACGTTGGCAGAATATCAGCCAAATGGCATTCACTGCTCGATGGTTTTCTGAGAAACTTTGGAACAGATTGTGGATTTCTTCCAACTTGCTGAACTCATCGAGATAAGGACATTACCACATTCTCAATTCATTGAGATACACACATTGGCTGAACATCAGCCAAATAGCATTCACTGCTCGATGGTTGTCTGAGAAACTTTGGAACAGATTGTGGATTTCTTCCAACTTGCTGAACTCATCGAGATAAGGACATCAGCAGTTTCTCAATTCATTGAAATACACACATTGGCAGAATATCAGCCAAATGGCATTCACTGCTCGAAGGTTGTCAGAGAAAGTTTGGAACCGATTGTGGATTTCTTCCAAATTGCTGAACTCATCGAGATAAGGACATTACCACTTTCTCAATTCATTGAGATACACGCATTGGCTGAATATCAGACAAATGGCATTCACTGCTCGAAGGTATTCAGAGAAACTTCGGAACAGATTGTGAATTTCTACCAACTTTCTGAACTCATCGAGATAAGGACATTACCTCTTTCTCAATTCATTGAGATACACACATTGGCTGAATATCAGCCAAATGGCATTCACTGCTTGAAGGTATTCAGAGAAACTTTGGATCAGATTGTGGATTTCTTCCAATTTGCTGATCTCATCGAGATAAGGACATTACCACTTTCTCAATTCATTGAGATACACACTTTGGCAGAATATCGGCCAAATGGCATTCACGTCTCGATGGTTTTCAGAGAAACTTTGGAACCGATTGTGGATTTCTTCCAAATTGCTGAACTCATCGAGATAAGGACATTACCACTTTCTCAATTCATTGAGATACACACATTGGCTGAATATCAGCCAAACGGCATTCACTGCCCGAAGGTATTCAGAGAAACTTTGGAACAGATTGTGGATTTCTTCCAACTTGCTGAACTCATCGAGATAAGGACATCACCAGTTTCTCAATTCATTGAGATACACACATTGGCTGAATATCAGCCAAATGGCATTCACTGCTCGAAGGTTGTCAGAGAAACTTTGGAACCGATTGTGGATTTCTTCCAAATTGCTGAACTCATCGAGAAAAGGACATTACCACTTTCTCAATTCATTGAGATACACACATTGGCTGAATATCAGACAAATGGCACTCACTGCTCGAAGGTATTGAGAGAAACTTTGGATCAGATTGTGAATTTCTTCCAACTTTCTGAACTCATCGAGATAAGGACATTACCTCTTTCTCAATTCATTGAGATACACACATTGGCTGAATATCAGCCAAATGGCATTCACGGCTCGAAGGTATTGAGAGAAACTTTGGAACAGATTGTGGATTTCTTCCAATTTGCTGATCTCATCGAGATAAGGACATTACCACTTTCTCAATTCATTGAGATACACACTTTGGCAGAATATCAGCCAAATGGCATTCACGTCTCGGTGGTTTTCAGAGAAACTTTGGAACAGATTGTGCATTTCTTCCAAGTTGCTGAACTCATCGAGATAAGGACATTACCACTTTCTCAATTCATTGTGATACACACATTGGCTGAATATCAGCGAAATGGCATTCACTGCCCGAAGGTATTCAGAGAAACTTTGGAACAGATTGTGGATTTCTTCCAACTTGCTGAACTCATCGAGATAAGGACATTACCAGTTTCACAATTCATTGAGATACACACATTTGCAGAATATTAGCCAAATGGCATTCACTGCTCGATGTTTTTCAGAGAAACTTTAGAACCGATTGTGGATTTCTTCCAACTTGCTGAACTCATCGAGATAAGCACTTAACCACTTTCTCATTTCATTGAGATACACACATTGGCAGAATATCAGCCAAATGGCATTCACTGCTCGATGGTTTTCAGAGAAACTTTGGAACAGATTGTGGATTTCTTTCAAATTGCTGAACTCATCGAGATAAGGACATTACCACTTTCTCAATTCAATGAGATACACACATTGGCTGAATATCAGCCAAATAGCATTCACTGCTCGTAGGTATTCAGAGAAACTTTGGAACAGATTGTGGATTTCTTCCAACTTGCTGAACTCATCGAGATAAGGACATTACCAGTTTCTCAATTCATTGAGATACACACATTGGCAGAATATCAGCCAAATGGGATTCACAGCTCGATGGATTTCAAGAAACTTTGGAACCTATTGTGGATTTCTTCCAACTTGCTGAACTCATCGAGGTAAGCACTTCACCAGTTTCTCATCTCATTGAGATTCACGCATGGACAGAATATCAGCTAAATGGCTTTTACTGCTCGAAGGTATTCAGAGAAATTTTGGAACAGATTGTGGATTTCTTCCAACTTGCTGAACTCATCGAGATAAGGACATTACCATTTCTCAATTCACTGAGATACACACATTGGCAGAATATCAGCCAAATGGCATTCACTGCTCGATGGTATTCAGAGAAACTTTGGAACCGATTGTGGATTTCTCCCAAATTGCTGAACTCATCGAGATAAGGACATTGCCACTTTCTCAATTCATTGAGATACACACATTGGCTGAATATCAGCCAAATGGCATTCACTGCCCGAAGGTATTCAGAGAAACTTTGGAACAGATTGGGTATTTCTTCCAACTTGCTGAACCCATCGAGATAAACAACTTAACGCTTTCTGATTTCATTGAGATACACTCATTGGCAGAATATCAGCCAAATGGCATTCACTCCTCGAAGGTATTCAGAGAAACTTTGGAACAGATTGTGGATATCTTCCAATTTGCTCTACTCATCGAGATAAGGACATTGCCTCTTTCTCAATTCATTGAGATACACACGTTGGCAGAATATCAGCCAAATGGCATTCACTGCTCGATGGTTTTCTGAGAAACTTTGGAACAGATTGTGGATTTCTTCCAACTTGCTGAACTCATCGAGATAAGGACATCAGCAGTTTCTCAATACATTGAAATACACACATTGGCAGAATATCAGCCAAATGGCATTCACTGCTCGAAGGTTGTCACAGAAAGTTTGGAACCGATTGTGGATTTCTTCCAAATTGCTGAACTCATCGAGATAAGGACATTACCACTTTCTCAATTCATTGAGATACACACATTGGCTGAATATCAGACAAATGGCATTCACTGCTTGAAGGTATTCAGAGAAACTTTGGAACAGATTGTGGATTTCTTCCAATTTGCTGATCTCATCGAGATAAGGACATTACCACTTTCTCAATTCATTGAGATACACACTTTGGCAGAATATCGGCCAAATGGCATTCACGTCCCGATGGTTTTCAGAGAAAATTTGGAACCGATTGTGGATTTCTTCCAAATTGCTGAACTCATCGAGATAAGGACATTACCACTTTCTCAATTCATTGAGATACACACATTGGCTGAATATCAGCCAAACGGCATTCACTGCCCGAAGGTATTCAGAGAAACTTTGGAACAGATTGTGGATTTCTTCCAACTTGCTGAACTCATCGCGATAAGGACATTACCAGATTCACAATTCATTGAGATACACACATTGGCAGAATATCAGCCAAATGGCATTCACTGCTCGATGGTTTTCAGAGAAACTTTAGAACCGATTGTGGATTTCTTTCAACTTGCTGAACTCATCGAGATAAGCACTTAACCACTTTCTCATTTCATTGAGATACACACATTGGCAGAACATCAGCCAAATGGCGCTCACTGCTCCATGGTTTTCAGAGAAACTTTGGAACAGATTGTGGATTTCTTCCAACTTGCTGAACTCATCGAGATAAGGACATTACCAGTTTCTCAATTCATTGAGATACACACATTGGCAGAATATCAGCCAAATGGGATTCACTGCTCGATGGATTTCAGAGAAACTTTGGAACCTATTGTGGATTTCTTCCAACTTGCTGAACTCATCGAGGTAAGCACTTTACCAGTTTCTCATCTCATTGAGATTCACGCATGGACAGAATATCAGCTAAATGGCTTTTACTGCTCGAAGGTATTCAGAGAAATTTTGGAACAGATTGTGGATTTCTTCCAACTTGCTGAACTCATCGAGATAAGGACATTACCATTTCTCAATTCACTGAGATACACACATTGGCAGAATATCAGCCAAATGGCATTCACTGCTCGATGGTTTTCAGAGAAACTTTGGAACCGATTGTGGATTTCTCCCAAATTGCTGAACTCATCGAGATAAGGACATTACCACTTCTTCAATTCATTGAGATACACAAATTGGCCGAATATCAGCCAAATGGCATTCACTGCTCGAAGGTATTCAGAGAAACTTTGGAACAGATTGGGTATTTCTTCCAGCTTGCTGAACCCATCGAGATAAACAACTTAACGCTTTCTGATTTCATTGAGATACACTCATTGGCAGAATATCAGCCAAATGGCATTCACTGCTCGATGGTTTTCTGAGAAACTTTGGAACAGATTGTGGATTTCTTCCAAATTGCTGAACTCATCGAGATAAGGACATTACCACATTCTCAATTCATTGAGATACACACATTGGCTGAACATCAGCCAAATAGCATTCACTGCACGATGGTTTTCTGAGAAACTTTGGAACAGATTGTGGATTTCTTCCAACTTGCTGAACTCATCGAGATAAGGACATTACCACTTTCTCAATTCATTGAGATACACACATTGGCTGAATATCAGACAAATGGCATTCACTGCTCGAAGGTATTCATAGAAACTTTGGAACAGATTGTGAATTTCTACCAACTTTCTGAACTCATGGAGATAAGGACATTACCTCTTTCTCAATTCATTGAGATACACACATTGGCTGAATATCAGCCAAATGCCATTCACTGCTTGAAGGCATTCAGAGAAACTTTGGAACAGATTGTGGATTTCTTCCAATTTGCTGATCTCATCGAGATAAGGACATTACCACTTTCTCAATTCATTGAGATACACACTTTGGCAGAATATCGGCCAAATGGCATTCACGTCCCGATGGTTTTCAGAGAAACTTTGGAACCGATTGTGGATTTCTTCCAAATTGCTGAACTCATCGAGATAAGGACATTACCACTTTCTCAATTCATTGAGATACACACATTGGCTGAATATCAGCCAAACGGCATTCACTGCCCGAAGGTATTCAGAGAAACTTTGGAACAGATTGTGGATTTCTTCCAACTTGCTGAACTCATCGCGATAAGGACATTACCAGATTCACAATTCATTGAGATACACACATTGGCAGAATATCAGCCAAATGGCATTCACTGCTCGATGGTTTTCAGAGAAACTTTAGAACCGATTGTGGATTTCTTCCAACTTGTGAACTCATCAAGATAAGGACATTACCTCTTTCTCAATTCATTGAGATACACACATTGGCTGAATATCAGCCAAATGGCATTCACTGCTCGCTGGTTTTCAGAGAAACTTTGGAACCGATTGTGGATTTCTCCCAAATTGCTGTACTCATCGAGATAATTACATTACCACTTTCTCAATTCATTGAGATATACACATAGGCTGAATATCAGCCAATTGGCATTCACTGCTCGAAGGTATTCAGAGAAACTTTGGAACAGATTGGGTATTTCTTCCAACTTGCTGAACCCATCGAGATAAACAACTTTACACTTTCTCCTTTCATTGAGATACACTCATTGGCAGAATATTTGACAAATGGCATTCACGGCTCGATGGTATTCAGAGAAACTTGGGAACCGATTGTGAATTTCTTCCAAATTGCTGAACTCATCGAGATAAGCACTTGACCACATTCTCAATTCATTGAGATACACAGATTGGCTGAATATCAGCCAAATGGCATTCACTGCTCGAAGGTATTCAAGAAACTTTGGAACAGATTGTGGATTTCTTCCAATTTGCTGAACTCATCGCGATAAGGACATTACCACTTTCTCAATTCATTGAGATACACACATTGGCAGAATATCAGCCAAATGGCATTCACTGCTCGATGGATTTCAGAGAAACTTTGGAACCGATTGTGGATTTCGTCCAACTTGCTGAACTCATCGAGATAAGGACATTACCACATTCTCAATTCATTGAGATACACACATTGGCTGAATATCAGCCAAATAGCATTCACTGCTCGAAGGTATTCAGAGAAACTTTGGAACAGATTGTGGATTTCTTCCAACTTGCTGAACTCATCGAGATAAGGACATAACCAGTTTCTCAATTCATTGAGATACACACATTGGCAGAATATCAGACAAATGGCATTCACTGCTCGATGGATTCCAGAGAAACTTTGGAACCTATTGTGGATTTCTTCAAACTTGCTGAACTCATCGAGGTAAGCACTTCACCAGTTTCTCATCTCATTGAGATTCACGCATGGACAGAATATCAGCTAAATGGCTTTTACTGCTCGAAGGTATTCAGAGAAATTTTGGAACAGATTGTGGATTTCTTCCAACTTGCTGAACTCATCGAGATAAGGACATTACCATTTCTCAATTCACTGAGATACACACATTGGCAGAATATCAGCCAAATGGCATTCACTGCTCGATGGTATTCAGAGAAACTTTGGAACCGATTGTGGATTTCTCCCAAATTGCTGAACTCATCGAGATAAGGACATTGCCACTTTCTCAATTCATTGAGATACACACATTGGCTGAATATCAGCCAAATGGCATTCACTGCCCGAAGGTATTCAGAGAAACTTTGGAACAGATTGGGTATTTCTTCCAACTTGCTGAACCCATCGAGATAAACAACTTAACGCTTTCTGATTTCATTGAGATACACTCATTGGCAGAATATCAGCCAAATGGCATTCACTCCTCGAAGGTATTCAGAGAAACTTTGGAACAGATTGTGGATATCTTCCAATTTGCTCTACTCATCGAGATAAGGACATTGCCACTTTCTCAATTCCTTGAGATACACACGTTGGCAGAATATCAGCCAAATGGCATTCACTGCTCGATGGTTTTCTGAGAAACTTTGGAACAGATTGTGGATTTCTTCCAAATTGCTGAACTCATCGAGATAAGGACATTACCACATTCTCAATTCATTGAGATACACACATTGGCTGAACATCAGCCAAATAGCATTCACTGCTCGATGGTTTTCTGAGAAACTTTGGAACAGATTGTGGATTTCTTCCAACTTGCTGAACTCATCGAGATAAGGACATCAGCAGTTTCTCAATTCATTGAAATACACACATTGGCAGAATATCAGCCAAATGGCATTCACTGCTCGAAGGTTGTCACAGAAAGTTTGGAACCGATTGTGGATTTCTTCCAAATTGCTGAACTCATCGAGATAAGGACATTACCACTTTCTCAATTCATTGAGATACACACATTGGCTGAATATCAGACAAATGGCATTCACTGCTTGAAGGTATTCAGAGAAACTTTGGAACAGATTGTGGATTTCTTCCAATTTGCTGATCTCATCGAGATAAGGACATTACCACTTTCTCAATTCATTGAGATACACACTTTGGCAGAATATCGGCCAAATGGCATTCACGTCTCGATGGTTTTCAGAGAAACTTTGGAACCGATTGTGGATTTCTTCCAAATTGCTGAACTCATCGAGATAAGGACATTACCACTTTCTCAATTCATTGAGATACACACATTGGCTGAATATCAGCCAAACGGCATTCACTGCCCGAAGGTATTCAGAGAAACTTTGGAACAGATTGTGGATTTCTTCCAACTTGCTGAACTCATCGCGATAAGGACATTACCAGATTCACAATTCATTGAGATACACACATTGGCAGAATATCAGCCAAATGGCATTCACTGCTCGATGGTTTTCAGAGAAACTTTAGAACCGATTGTGGATTTCTTTCAACTTGCTGAACTCATCGAGATAAGCACTTAACCACTTTCTCATTTCATTGAGATACACACATTGGCAGAACATCAGCCAAATGGCGCTCACTGCTCCATGGTTTTCAGAGAAACTTTGGAACAGATTGTGGATTTCTTCCAACTTGCTGAACTCATCGAGATAAGGACATTACCAGTTTCTCAATTCATTGAGATACACACATTGGCAGAATATCAGCCAAATGGGATTCACTGCTCGATGGATTTCAGAGAAACTTTGGAACCTATTGTGGATTTCTTCCAACTTGCTGAACTCATCGAGGTAAGCACTTTACCAGTTTCTCATCTCATTGAGATTCACGCATGGACAGAATATCAGCTAAATGGCTTTTACTGCTCGAAGGTATTCAGAGAAATTTTGGAACAGATTGTGGATTTCTTCCAACTTGCTGAACTCATCGAGATAAGGACATTACCATTTCTCAATTCACTGAGATACACACATTGGCAGAATATCAGCCAAATGGCATTCACTGCTCGATGGTTTTCAGAGAAACTTTGGAACCGATTGTGGATTTCTCCCAAATTGCTGAACTCATCGAGATAAGGACATTACCACTTCTTCAATTCATTGAGATACACAAATTGGCCGAATATCAGCCAAATGGCATTCACTGCTCGAAGGTATTCAGAGAAACTTTGGAACAGATTGGGTATTTCTTCCAGCTTGCTGAACCCATCGAGATAAACAACTTAACGCTTTCTGATTTCATTGAGATACACTCATTGGCAGAATATCAGCCAAATGGCATTCACTGCTCGATGGTTTTCTGAGAAACTTTGGAACAGATTGTGGATTTCTTCCAAATTGCTGAACTCATCGAGATAAGGACATTACCACATTCTCAATTCATTGAGATACACACATTGGCTGAACATCAGCCAAATAGCATTCACTGCACGATGGTTTTATGAGAAACTTTGGAACAGATTGTGGATTTCTTCCAACTTGCTGAACTCATCGAGATAAGGACATTACCACTTTCTCAATTCATTGAGATACACACATTGGCTGAATATCAGACAAATGGCATTCACTGCTCGAAGGTATTCAGAGAAACTTTGGAACAGATTGTGAATTTCTACCAACTTTCTGAACTCATGGAGATAAGGACATTACCTCTTTCTCAATTCATTGAGATACACACATTGGCTGAATATCAGCCAAATGCCATTCACTGCTTGAAGGCATTCAGAGAAACTTTGGAACAGATTGTGGATTTCTTCCAATTTGCTGATCTCATCGAGATAAGGACATTACCACTTTCTCAATTCATTGAGATACACACTTTGGCAGAATATCGGCCAAATGGCATTCACGTCCCGATGGTTTTCAGAGAAACTTTGGAACCGATTGTGGATTTCTTCCAAATTGCTGAACTCATCGAGATAAGGACATTACCACTTTCTCAATTCATTGAGATACACACATTGGCTGAATATCAGCCAAACGGCATTCACTGCCCGAAGGTATTCAGAGAAACTTTGGAACAGATTGTGGATTTCTTCCAACTTGCTGAACTCATCGCGATAAGGACATTACCAGATTCACAATTCATTGAGATACACACATTGGCAGAATATCAGCCAAATGGCATTCACTGCTCGATGGTTTTCAGAGAAACTTTAGAACCGATTGTGGATTTCTTCCAACTTGTGAACTCATCAAGATAAGGACATTACCTCTTTCTCAATTCATTGAGATACACACATTGGCTGAATATCAGCCAAATGGCATTCACTGCTCGCTGGTTTTCAGAGAAACTTTGGAACCGATTGTGGATTTCTCCCAAATTGCTGTACTCATCGAGATAATTACATTACTACTTTCTCAATTCATTGAGATATACACATAGGCTGAATATCAGCCAATTGGCATTCACTGCTCGAAGGTATTCAGAGAAACTTTGGAACAGATTGGGTATTTCTTCCAACTTGCTGAACCCATCGAGATAAACAACTTTACACTTTCTCCTTTCATTGAGATACACTCATTGGCAGAATATTTGACAAATGGCATTCACGGCTCGATGGTATTCAGAGAAACTTGGGAACCGATTGTGAATTTCTTCCAAATTGCTGAACTCATCGAGATAAGCACTTGACCACATTCTCAATTCATTGAGATACACACATTGGCTGAATATCAGCCAAATGGCATTCACTGCTCGAAGGTATTCAAGAAACTTTGGAACAGATTGTGGATTTCTTCCAATTTGCTGAACTCATCGCGATAAGGACATTACCACTTTCTCAATTCATTGAGATACACACATTGGCAGAATATCAGCCAAATGGCATTCACTGCTCGATGGATTTCAGAGAAACTTTGGAACCGATTGTGGATTTCGTCCAACTTGCTGAACTCATCGAGATAAGGACATTACCACATTCTCAATTCATTGAGATACACACATTGGCTGAATATCAGCCAAATAGCATTCACTGCTCGAAGGTATTCAGAGAAACTTTGGAACAGATTGTGGATTTCTTCCAACTTGCTGAACTCATCGAGATAAGGACATTACCAGTTTCTCAATTCATTGAGATACACACATTGGCAGAATATCAGCCAAATGGGATTCACTGCTCGATGGATTCCAGAGAAACTTTGGAACCTATTGTGGATTTCTTCAAACTTGCTGAACTCATCGAGGTAAGCACTTCACCAGTTTCTCATCTCATTGAGATTCACGCATGGACAGAATATCAGCTAAATGGCTTTTACTGCTCGAAGGTATTCAGAGAAATTTTGGAACAGATTGTGGATTTCTTCCAACTTGCTGAACTCATCGAGATAAGGACATTACCATTTCTCAATTCACTGAGATACACACATTGGCAGAATATCAGCCAAATGGCATTCACTGCTCGATGGTATTCAGAGAAACTTTGGAACCGATTGTGGATTTCTCCCAAATTGCTGAACTCATCGAGATAAGGACATTGCCACTTTCTCAATTCATTGAGATACACACATTGGCTGAATATCAGCCAAATGGCATTCACTGCCCGAAGGTATTCAGAGAAACTTTGGAACAGATTGGGTATTTCTTCCAACTTGCTGAACCCATCGAGATAAACAACTTAACGCTTTCTGATTTCATTGAGATACACTCATTGGCAGAATATCAGCCAAATGGCATTCACTCCTCGAAGGTATTCAGAGAAACTTTGGAACAGATTGTGGATATCTTCCAATTTGCTCTACTCATCGAGATAAGGACATTGCCACTTTCTCAATTCATTGAGATACACACGTTGGCAGAATATCAGCCAAATGGCATTCACTGCTCGATGGTTTTCTGAGAAACTTTGGAACAGATTGTGGATTTCTTCCAAATTGCTGAACTCATCGAGATAAGGACATTACCACATTCTCAATTCATTGAGATACACACATTGGCTGAACATCAGCCAAATAGCATTCACTGCTCGATGGTTTTCTGAGAAACTTTGGAACAGATTGTGGATTTCTTCCAAATTGCTGAACTCATCGAGATAAGGACATCAGCAGTTTCTCAATTCATTAAAATAAACACATTGGCAGAATATCAGCCAAATGGCATTCACTGCTCGAAGGTTGTCAGAGAAAGTTTGGAACCGATTGTGGATTTCTTCCAAATTGCTGAACTCATCGAGATAAGGACATTACCACTTTCTCAATTCATTGAGATACACACATTGGCTGAATATCAGACAAATGGCATTCACTGCTTGAAGGTATTCAGAGAAACTTTGGAACAGATTGTGGATTTCTTCCAATTTGCTGATCTCATCGAGATAAGGACATTACCACTTTCTCAATTCATTGAGATACACACTTTGGCAGAATATCGGCCAAATGGCATTCACGTCTCGATGGTTTTCAGAGAAACTTTGGAACCGATTGTGGATTTCTTCCAAATTGCTGAACTCATCGAGATAAGGACATTACCACTTTCTCAATTCATTGAGATACACACATTGGCTGAATATCAGCCAAACGGCATTCACTGCCCGAAGGTATTCAGAGAAACTTTGGAACAGATTGTGGATTTCTTCCAACTAGCTGAACTCATCGCGATAAGGACATTACCAGATTCACAATTCATTGAGATACACACATTTGCAGAATATCAGCCAAATGGCATTCACTGCTCGATGGTTTTCAGAGAAACTTTAGAACCGATTGTGGATTTCTTCCAACTTGCTGAACTCATCGCGATAAGCACTTAACCACTTTCTCATTTCATTGAGATACACACATTGGCAGAACATCAGCCAAATGGCGCTCATTGCTCGATGGTTTTCAGAGAAACTTTGGAACCGTTTGTGGATTTGTTCCATTTTGCCAAACTCATTGAGATAAGGACATTACCACTTCCACAATTCATTGAGATACACACATTGGCAGAATATCAGCCAACTGGCGCTCGCTGCTCGATGGTTTTCAGAGAAACTTTAGAACCTATTGTGGATTTCTTCCAACTTGCTGAACTCATCGAGATAAGGTCATTGCCACTTTCTCAATTCATTGAGATACACACATTGGCAGAATATCAGCCAAATGGCATCCACAGCTCGATGATATTCAGAGAAATTTTGGAACAGATTGTGGATTTCTTCCAATTTGCTCTACTCATCGAGATAAGGACATTGCCACTTTCTCAATTCATTGAGATACACACGTTGGCAGAATATCAGCCAAATGGCATTCACTGCTCGATGGTTTTCTGAGAAACTTTGGAACAGATTGTGGATTTCTTCCAAATTGCTGAACTCATCGAGATAAGGACATTACCACATTCTCAATTCATTGAGATACACACATTGGCTGAACATCAGCCAAATAGCATTCACTGCTCGATGGTTGTCTGAGAAACTTTGGAACAGATTGTGGATTTCTTCCAACTTGCTGAACTCATCGAGATAAGGACATCAGCAGTTTCTCAATTCATTGAAATACACACATTGGCAGAATATCAGCCAAATGGCATTCACTGCTCGAAGGTTGTCAGAGAAAGTTTGGAACCGATTGTGGATTTCTTCCAAATTGCTGAACTCATCGAGATAAGGACATTACCACTTTCTCAATTCATTGAGATACACACATTGGCTGAATATCAGACAAATGGCATTCACTGCTCGAAGGTATTCAGAGAAACTTCGGAACAGATTGTGAATTTCTACCAACTTTCTGAACTCATCGAGATAAGGACATTACCTCTTTCTCAATTCATTGAGATACACACATTGGCTGAATATCAGCCAAATGGCATTCACTGCTTGAAGGTATTCAGAGAAACTTTGGAACAGATTGTGGATTTCTTCCAATTTGCTGATCTCATCGAGATAAGGACATTACCACTTTCTCAATTCATTGAGATACACACTTTGGCAGAATATCGGCCAAATGGCATTCACGTCTCGATGGTTTTCAGAGAAACTTTGGAACCGATTGTGGATTTCTTCCAAATTGCTGAACTCATCGAGATAAGGACATTACCACTTTCTCAATTCATTGAGATACACACATTGGCTGAATATCAGCCAAACGGCATTCACTGCCCGAAGGTATTCAGAGAAACTTTGGAACAGATTGTGGATTTCTTCCAACTTGCTGAACTCATCGAGATAAGGACATCACCACTTTCTCAATTCATTGAGATACACACATTGGCTGAATATCAGCCAAACGGCATTCACTGCCCGAAGGTATTCAGAGAAACTTTGGAACAGATTGTGGATTTCTTCCAACTTGCTGAACTCATCGCGATAAGGACATTACCAGATTCACAATTCATTGAGATACACACATTGGCAGAATATCAGCCAAATGGCATTCACTGCTCGATGGTTTTCAGAGAAACTTTAGAACCGATTGTGCATTTCTTCCAAGTTGCTGAACTCATCGAGATAAGGACATTACCACTTTCTCAATTCATTGTGATACACACATTGGCTGAATATCAGCCAAATAGCATTCACTGCTCGTAGGTATTCAGAGAAACTTTGGAACAGATTGTGGATTTCTTCCAACTTGCTGATCTCATCGAGATAAGGACATTACCACTTTCTCAATTCATTGAGATACACACTTTGGCAGAATATCAGCCAAATGGCATTCACGTCTCGGTGGTTTTCAGAGAAACTTTGGAACCGATTGTGGATTTCTTCCAAATTGCTGAACTCATCGAGAAAAGGACATTACCACTTTCTCAATTCATTGAGATACACACATTGGCTGAATATCAGACAAATGGCACTCACTGCTCGAAGGTATTGAGAGAAACTTTGGATCAGATTGTGAATTTCTTCCAACTTTCTGAACTCATCGAGATAAGGACATTACCTCTTTCTCAATTCATTGAGATACACACATTGGCTGAATATCAGCCAAATGGCATTCACGGCTCGAAGGTATTCAGAGAAACTTTGGAACAGATTGTGGATTTCTTCCAATTTGCTGATCTCATCGAGATAAGGACATTACCACTTTCTCAATTCATTGAGATACACACTTTGGCAGAATATCAGCCAAATGGCATTCACGTCTCGGTGGTTTTCAGAGAAACTTTGGAACAGATTGTGCATTTCTTCCAAGTTGCTGAACTCATCGAGATAAGGACATTACCACTTTCTCAATTCATTGTGATACACACATTGGCTGAATATCAGCCAAATGGCATTCACTGCCCGAAGGTATTCAGAGAAACTTTGGAACAGATTGTGGATTTCTTCCAACTTGCTGAACTCATCGAGATAAGGACATTACCAGTTTCACAATTCATTGAGATACACACATTTGCAGAATATTAGCCAAATGGCATTCACTGCTCGATGTTTTTCAGAGAAACTTTAGAACCGATTGTGGATTTCTTCCAACTTGCTGAACTCATCGAGATAAGCACTTAACCACTTTCTCATTTCATTGAGATACACACATTGGCAGAATATCAGCCAAATGGCATTCACTGCTCGATGGTTTTCAGAGAAACTTTGGAACAGATTGTGGATTTCTTTCAAATTGCTGAACTCATCGAGATAAGGACATTACCACTTTCTCAATTCAATGAGATACACACATTGGCTGAATATCAGCCAAATAGCATTCACTGCTCGTAGGTATTCAGAGAAACTTTGGAACAGATTGTGGATTTCTTCCAACTTGCTGAACTCATCGAGATAAGGACATTACCAGTTTCTCAATTCATTGAGATACACACATTGGCAGAATATCAGCCAAATGGGATTCACAGCTCGATGGATTTCAAGAAACTTTGGAACCTATTGTGGATTTCTTCCAACTTGCTGAACTCATCGAGGTAAGCACTTTACCAGTTTCTCATCTCATTGAGATTCACGCATTGTTAGAATATCAGCTAAATGGCTTTTACTGCTCGAAGGTATTCAGAGAAATTTTGGAACAGATTGTGGATTTCTTCCAACTTGCTGAACTCATCGAGATAAGGACATTACCACTTTCTCAATTCAGTGAGATACACACATTGGCAGAATATCAGCCAAATGGGATTCACTGCTCGATGGTTTTCAGAGAAACTTTGGAACCGATTGTGGATTTCTCCCAAATTGCTGAACTCATCGACATAAGGTCATTACCACTTCTTCAATTCATTGAGATACACACATTGGCTGAATATCAGCCAAATGGCATTCACTGCTCGAAGGGATTCAGAGAAACTTTGGAACAGATTGGGTGTTTCTTCCAACTTGCTGAACCCATCGAGATAAACAACTTAACGCTTTCTGATTTCATTGAGATACACTCATTGGCAGAATATTAGACTAATGGCATTCACGGCTCGATGGTATTCAGAGAAACTTGGGAACCGATTGTGAATTTGTTCCAAATTGCTGAACTCATCGAGATAAGCACTTGACCACTTTCTCAATTCATTGAGATACACACATTGGCAGAACTTCAGCCAAATGGCGCTCACTGCTCGAAGGTTATCAGAGAAACTTTGGAACCGATTGTGGATTTCTTCCAAATTGCTGAACTCATCGAGATAAGGACATTACCACTTTCTCAATTCATTGAGATACACACACTGGCTGAATATCAGCCAAATGGCATTCACTGCTCGAAGGTATTCAAGAAACTTTGGAACAGATTGTGGATTTCTTCCAATTTGCTGAACTCGTCGAGATAAGGACATTACCACTTTCTCAATTCATTGAGAAACACACATTGGCAGAATATCAGCAAAATGGCATTCACTGCTCGATGGATTTCAGAGAAACTTTGGAACCGATTGTGGATTTCGTCCAACTTGCTGAACTCAATGAAATAAGGACATGACCACTTTCTCAATTCATTGAGATACACACATTGGCTGAATATCAGCCAAATCGCATTCACTCCTCGAAGGTATTCAGAGAAACTTTGGAACAGATTGTGGATATCTTCCAATTTGCTGTACTCATCGAGATAAGGACATTGCCACTTTCTCAATTCATTGAGATACACACGTTGGCTGAATATCAGGCAAATGGCATTCACTGCTCGATGGTTGTCAGAGAAAGTTTGGAACCGATTGTGGATTTCTTCCAAATTGCTGAACTCATCGAGAAAAGGACATTACCACTTTCTCAATTCATTGAGATACACACATTGGCTGAATATCAGCCAAATAGCATTCACTGCTCGATGGTTTTCTGAGAAACTTTGGAACAGATTGAGGATTTCTTCCAACTTGCTGAACTCATCGAGATAAGGACATTACCTCTTTCTCAATTCACTGAGATACACACATTGGCTGAATATCAGCCAAATGGCATTCACTGCTCGCTGGTTTTCAGAGAAATTTTGGAACCGATTGTGGATTTCTCCCAAATTGCTGTACTCATCAAGATAATTACATTACCACTTTCTCAATTCATTGAGATACACACATAGGCTGAATATCAGCCAATTGGCATTCACTGCTCGAAGGTATTCAGAGAAACTTTGGAACAGATTGGGTATTTCTTCCAACTTGCTGAACCCATCGAGATAAACAACTTTACACTTTCTCCTTTCATTGAGATACACTCATTGGCAGAATATTTGACAAATGGGATTCACGGCTCGATGGTATTCAGAGAAACTTGGGAACCGATTGTGAATTTCTTCCAAATTGCTGAACTCATCGAGATAAGCACTTGACCACATTCTCAATTCATTGAGATACACAGATTGGCTGAATATCAGCCAAATGGCATTCA
Organism: Carcharhinus amblyrhynchos; assembly: GCF_965287045.1. Taxonomy (NCBI): domain Eukaryota; kingdom Metazoa; phylum Chordata; class Chondrichthyes; order Carcharhiniformes; family Carcharhinidae; genus Carcharhinus; species Carcharhinus amblyrhynchos. The sequence goes on from NC_137326.1 coordinate 65,966,831, forward strand.
CTGCTCGAAGGTATTCAAGAAACTTTGGAACAGATTGTGGATTTCTTCCAATTTGCTGAACTCATCGCGATAAGGACATTACCACTTTCTCAATTCATTGAGATACACACATTGGCAGAATATCAGCCAAATGGCATTCACTGCTCGATGGATTTCAGAGAAACTTTGGAACCGATTGTGGATTTCGTCCAACTTGCTGAACTCATCGAGATAAGGACATTACCACTTTCTCAATTCATTGAGATACACACATTGGCTGAATATCAGCCAAATAGCATTCACTGCTCGAAGGTATTCAGAGAAACTTTGGAACAGATTGTGGATTTCTTCCAACTTGCTGAACTCATCGAGATAAGGACATTACCAGTTTCTCAATTCATTGAGGTACACACATTGGCAGAATATCAGCCAAATGGGATTCACTGCTCGATGGATTTCAGAGAAACTTTGGAACCTATTGTGGATTTCTTCCAACTTGCTGAACTCATCGAGGTAAGCACTTCACCAGTTTCTCATCTCATTGAGATTCACGCATGGACAGAATATCAGCTAAATGGCTTTTACTGCTCGAAGGTATTCAGAGAAATTTTGGAACAGATTGTGGATTTCTTCCAACTTGCTGAACTCATCGAGATAAGGACATTACCATTTCTCAATTCACTGAGATACACACATTGGCAGAATATCAGCCAAATGGCATTCACTGCTCGATGGTTTTCAGAGAAACTTTGGAACCGATTGTGGATTTCTCCCAAATTGCTGAACTCATCGAGATAAGGACATTGCCACTTTCTCAATTCATTGAGATACACACATTGGCTGAATATCAGCCAAATGGCATTCACTGCCCGAAGGTATTCAGAGAAACTTTGGAACAGATTGGGTATTTCTTCCAACTTGCTGAACCCATCGAGATAAACAACTTAACGCTTTCTGATTTCATTGAGATACACTCATTGGCAGAATATCAGCCAAATGGCATTCACTCCTCGAAGGTATTCAGAGAAACTTTGGAACAGATTGTGGATATCTTCCAATTTGCTCTACTCATCGAGATAAGGACATTGCCTCTTTCTCAATTCATTGAGATACACACGTTGGCAGAATATCAGCCAAATGGCATTCACTGCTCGATGGTTTGCTGAGAAACTTTGGAACAGATTGTGGATTTCTTCCAAATTGCTGAACTCATCGAGATAAGGACATTACCACATTCTCAATTCATTGAGATACACACATTGGCTGAACATCAGCCAAATAGCATTCACTGCTCGATGGTTTTCTGAGAAACTTTGGAACAGATTGTGGATTTCTTCCAACTTGCTGAACTCATCGAGATAAGGACATCAGCAGTTTCTCAATTCATTGAAATACACACATTGGCAGAATATCAGCCAAATGGCATTCACTGCTCGAAGGTTGTCACAGAAAGTTTGGAACCGATTGTGGATTTCTTCCAAATTGCTGAACTCATCGAGATAAGGACATTACCACTTTCTCAATTCATTGAGATACACACATTGGCTGAATATCAGACAAATGGCATTCACTGCTTGAAGGTATTCAGAGAAACTTTGGAACAGATTGTGGATTTCTTCCAATTTGCTGATCTCATCGAGATAAGGACATTACCACTTTCTCAATTCATTGAGATACACACTTTGGCAGAATATCGGCCAAATGGCATTCACGTCTCGATGGTTTTCAGAGAAACTTTGGAACCGATTGTGGATTTCTTCCAAATTGCTGAACTCATCGAGATAAGGACATTACCACTTTCTCAATTCATTGAGATACACACATTGGCTGAATATCAGCCAAACGGCATTCACTGCCCGAAGGTATTCAGAGAAACTTTGGAACAGATTGTGGATTTCTTCCAACTTGCTGAACTCATCGCGATAAGGACATTACCAGATTCACAATTCATTGAGATACACACATTGGCAGAATATCAGCCAAATGGCATTCACTGCTCGATGGTTTTCAGAGAAACTTTAGAACCGATTGTGGATTTCTTTCAACTTGCTGAACTCATCGAGATAAGCACTTAACCACTTTCTCATTTCATTGAGATACACACATTGGCAGAACATCAGCCAAATGGCGCTCACTGCTCCATGGTTTTCAGAGAAACTTTGGAACAGATTGTGGATTTCTTCCAACTTGCTGAACTCATCGAGATAAGGACATTACCAGTTTCTCAATTCATTGAGATACACACATTGGCAGAATATCAGCCAAATGGGATTCACTGCTCGATGGATTTCAGAGAAACTTTGGAACCTATTGTGGATTTCTTCCAACTTGCTGAACTCATCGAGGTAAGCACTTTACCAGTTTCTCATCTCATTGAGATTCACGCATGGACAGAATATCAGCTAAATGGCTTTTACTGCTCGAAGGTATTCAGAGAAATTTTGGAACAGATTGTGGATTTCTTCCAACTTGCTGAACTCATCGAGATAAGGACATTACCATTTCTCAATTCACTGAGATACACACATTGGCAGAATATCAGCCAAATGGCATTCACTGCTCGATGGTTTTCAGAGAAACTTTGGAACCGATTGTGGATTTCTCCCAAATTGCTGAACTCATCGAGATAAGGACATTACCACTTTTTCAATTCATTGAGATACACAAATTGGCCGAATATCAGCCAAATGGCATTCACTGCTCGAAGGTATTCAGAGAAACTTTGGAACAGATTGGGTATTTCTTCCAGCTTGCTGAACCCATCGAGATAAACAACTTAACGCTTTCTGATTTCATTGAGATACACTCATTGGCAGAATATCAGCCAAATGGCATTCACTGCTCGATGGTTTTCTGAGAAACTTTGGAACAGATTGTGGATTTCTTCCAAATTGCTGAACTCATCGAGATAAGGACATTACCACATTCTCAATTCATTGAGATACACACATTGGCTGAACATCAGCCAAATAGCATTCACTGCACGATGGTTTTCTGAGAAACTTTGGAACAGATTGTGGATTTCTTCCAACTTGCTGAACTCATCGAGATAAGGACATTACCACTTTCTCAATTCATTGAGATACACACATTGGCTGAATATCAGACAAATGGCATTCACTGCTCGAAGGTATTCAGAGAAACTTTGGAACAGATTGTGAATTTCTACCAACTTTCTGAACTCATGGAGATAAGGACATTACCTCTTTCTCAATTCATTGAGATACACACATTGGCTGAATATCAGCCAAATGCCATTCACTGCTTGAAGGCATTCAGAGAAACTTTGGAACAGATTGTGGATTTCTTCCAATTTGCTGATCTCATCGAGATAAGGACATTACCACTTTCTCAATTCATTGAGATACACACTTTGGCAGAATATCGGCCAAATGGCATTCACGTCCCGATGGTTTTCAGAGAAACTTTGGAACCGATTGTGGATTTCTTCCAAATTGCTGAACTCATCGAGATAAGGACATTACCAGTTTCTCAATTCATTGAGATACACACATTGGCTGAATATCAGCCAAACGGCATTCACTGCCCGAAGGTATTCAGAGAAACTTTGGAACAGATTGTGGATTTCTTCCAACTTGCTGAACTCATCGCGATAAGGACATTACCAGATTCACAATTCATTGAGATACACACATTGGCAGAATATCAGCCAAATGGCATTCACTGCTCGATGGTTTTCAGAGAAACTTTAGAACCGATTGTGGATTTCTTCCAACTTGTGAACTCATCAAGATAAGGACATTACCTCTTTCTCAATTCATTGAGATACACACATTGGCTGAATATCAGCCAAATGGCATTCACTGCTCGCTGGTTTTCAGAGAAACTTTGGAACCGATTGTGGATTTCTCCCAAATTGCTGTACTCATCGAGATAATTACATTACCACTTTCTCAATTCATTGAGATATACACATAGGCTGAATATCAGCCAATTGGCATTCACTGCTCGAAGGTATTCAGAGAAACTTTGGAACAGATTGGGTATTTCTTCCAACTTGCTGAACCCATCGAGATAAACAACTTTACACTTTCTCCTTTCATTGAGACACACTCATTGGCAGAATATTTGACAAATGGCATTCACGGCTCGATGGTATTCAGAGAAACTTGGGAACCGATTGTGAATTTCTTCCAAATTGCTGAACTCATCGAGATAAGCACTTGACCACATTCTCAATTCATTGAGATACACAGATTGGCTGAATATCAGCCAAATGGCATTCACTGCTCGAAGGTATTCAAGAAACTTTGGAACAGATTGTGGATTTCTTCCAATTTGCTGAACTCATCGCGATAAGGACATTACCACTTTCTCAATTCATTGAGATACACACATTGGCAGAATATCAGCCAAATGGCATTCACTGCTCGATGGATTTCAGAGAAACTTTGGAACCGATTGTGGATTTCGTCCAACTTGCTGAACTCATCGAGATAAGGACATTACCACATTCTCAATTCATTGAGATACACACATTGGCTGAATATCAGCCAAATAGCATTCACTGCTCGAAGGTATTCAGAGAAACTTTGGAACAGATTGTGGATTTCTTCCAACTTGCTGAACTCATCGAGATAAGGACATTACCAGTTTCTCAATTCATTGAGATACACACATTGGCAGAATATCAGCCAAATGGGATTCACTGCTCGATGGATTCCAGAGAAACTTTGGAACCTATTGTGGATTTCTTCAAACTTGCTGAACTCATCGAGGTAAGCACTTCACCAGTTTCTCATCTCATTGAGATTCACGCATGGACAGAATATCAGCTAAATGGCTTTTACTGCTCGAAGGTATTCAGAGAAATTTTGGAACAGATTGTGGATTTCTTCCAACTTGCTGAACTCATCGAGATAAGGACATTACCATTTCTCAATTCACTGAGATACACACATTGGCAGAATATCAGCCAAATGGCATTCACTGCTCGATGGTATTCAGAGAAACTTTGGAACCGATTGTGGATTTCTCCCAAATTGCTGAACTCATCGAGATAAGGACATTGCCACTTTCTCAATTCATTGAGATACACACATTGGCTGAATATCAGCCAAATGGCATTCACTGCCCGAAGGTATTCAGAGAAACTTTGGAACAGATTGGGTATTTCTTCCAACTTGCTGAACCCATCGAGATAAACAACTTAACGCTTTCTGATTTCATTGAGATACACTCATTGGCAGAATATCAGCCAAATGGCATTCACTCCTCGAAGGTATTCAGAGAAACTTTGGAACAGATTGTGGATATCTTCCAATTTGCTCTACTCATCGAGATAAGGACATTGCCACTTTCTCAATTCATTGAGATACACACGTTGGCAGAATATCAGCCAAATGGCATTCACTGCTCGATGGTTTTCTGAGAAACTTTGGAACAGATTGTGGATTTCTTCCAAATTGCTGAACTCATCGAGATAAGGACATTACCACATTCTCAATTCATTGAGATACACACATTGGCTGAACATCAGCCAAATAGCATTCACTGCTCGATGGTTTTCTGAGAAACTTTGGAACAGATTGTGGATTTCTTCCAACTTGCTGAACTCATCGAGATAAGGACATCAGCAGTTTCTCAATTCATTGAAATACACACATTGGCAGAATATCAGCCAAATGGCATTCACTGCTCGAAGGTTGTCACAGAAAGTTTGGAACCGATTGTGGATTTCTTCCAAATTGCTGAACTCATCGAGATAAGGACATTACCACTTTCTCAATTCATTGAGATACACACATTGGCTGAATATCAGACAAATGGCATTCACTGCTTGAAGGTATTCAGAGAAACTTTGGAACAGATTGTGGATTTCTTCCAATTTGCTGATCTCATCGAGATAAGGACATTACCACTTTCTCAATTCATTGAGATACACACATTGGCAGAATATCAGCCAAATGGCATTCACTGCTCGATGGTTTTCAGAGAAACTTTAGAACCGATTGTGGATTTCTTTCAACTTGCTGAACTCATCGAGATAAGCACTTAACCACTTTCTCATTTCATTGAGATACACACATTGGCAGAACATCAGCCAAATGGCGCTCACTGCTCCATGGTTTTCAGAGAAACTTTGGAACAGATTGTGGATTTCTTCCAACTTGCTGAACTCATCGAGATAAGGACATTACCAGTTTCTCAATTCATTGAGATACACACATTGGCAGAATATCAGCCAAATGGGATTCACTGCTCGATGGATTTCAGAGAAACTTTGGAACCTATTGTGGATTTCTTCCAACTTGCTGAACTCATCGAGGTAAGCACTTTACCAGTTTCTCATCTCATTGAGATTCACGCATGGACAGAATATCAGCTAAATGGCTTTTACTGCTCGAAGGTATTCAGAGAAATTTTGGAACAGATTGTGGATTTCTTCCAACTTGCTGAACTCATCGAGATAAGGACATTACCATTTCTCAATTCACTGAGATACACACATTGGCAGAATATCAGCCAAATGGCATTCACTGCTCGATGGTTTTCAGAGAAACTTTGGAACCGATTGTGGATTTCTCCCAAATTGCTGAACTCATCGAGATAAGGACATTACCACTTTTTCAATTCATTGAGATACACAAATTGGCCGAATATCAGCCAAATGGCATTCACTGCTCGAAGGTATTCAGAGAAACTTTGGAACAGATTGGGTATTTCTTCCAGCTTGCTGAACCCATCGAGATAAACAACTTAACGCTTTCTGATTTCATTGAGATACACTCATTGGCAGAATATCAGCCAAATGGCATTCACTGCTCGATGGTTTTCTGAGAAACTTTGGAACAGATTGTGGATTTCTTCCAAATTGCTGAACTCATCGAGATAAGGACATTACCACATTCTCAATTCATTGAGATACACACATTGGCTGAACATCAGCCAAATAGCATTCACTGCACGATGGTTTTCTGAGAAACTTTGGAACAGATTGTGGATTTCTTCCAACTTGCTGAACTCATCGAGATAAGGACATTACCACTTTCTCAATTCATTGAGATACACACATTGGCTGAATATCAGACAAATGGCATTCACTGCTCGAAGGTATTCAGAGAAACTTTGGAACAGATTGTGAATTTCTACCAACTTTCTGAACTCATGGAGATAAGGACATTACCTCTTTCTCAATTCATTGAGATACACACATTGGCTGAATATCAGCCAAATGCCATTCACTGCTTGAAGGCATTCAGAGAAACTTTGGAACAGATTGTGGATTTCTTCCAATTTGCTGATCTCATCGAGATAAGGACATTACCACTTTCTCAATTCATTGAGATACACACTTTGGCAGAATATCGGCCAAATGGCATTCACGTCCCGATGGTTTTCAGAGAAACTTTGGAACCGATTGTGGATTTCTTCCAAATTGCTGAACTCATCGAGATAAGGACATTACCAGTTTCTCAATTCATTGAGATACACACATTGGCTGAATATCAGCCAAACGGCATTCACTGCCCGAAGGTATTCAGAGAAACTTTGGAACAGATTGTGGATTTCTTCCAACTTGCTGAACTCATCGCGATAAGGACATTACCAGATTCACAATTCATTGAGATACACACATTGGCAGAATATCAGCCAAATGGCATTCACTGCTCGATGGTTTTCAGAGAAACTTTAGAACCGATTGTGGATTTCTTCCAACTTGTGAACTCATCAAGATAAGGACATTACCTCTTTCTCAATTCATTGAGATACACACATTGGCTGAATATCAGCCAAATGGCATTCACTGCTCGCTGGTTTTCAGAGAAACTTTGGAACCGATTGTGGATTTCTCCCAAATTGCTGTACTCATCGAGATAATTACATTACCACTTTCTCAATTCATTGAGATATACACATAGGCTGAATATCAGCCAATTGGCATTCACTGCTCGAAGGTATTCAGAGAAACTTTGGAACAGATTGGGTATTTCTTCCAACTTGCTGAACCCATCGAGATAAACAACTTTACACTTTCTCCTTTCATTGAGATACACTCATTGGCAGAATATTTGACAAATGGCATTCACGGCTCGATGGTATTCAGAGAAACTTGGGAACCGATTGTGAATTTCTTCCAAATTGCTGAACTCATCGAGATAAGCACTTGACCACATTCTCAATTCATTGAGATACACAGATTGGCTGAATATCAGCCAAATGGCATTCACTGCTCGAAGGTATTCAAGAAACTTTGGAACAGATTGTGGATTTCTTCCAATTTGCTGAACTCATCGCGATAAGGACATTACCACTTTCTCAATTCATTGAGATACACACATTGGCAGAATATCAGCCAAATGGCATTCACTGCTCGATGGATTTCAGAGAAACTTTGGAACCGATTGTGGATTTCGTCCAACTTGCTGAACTCATCGAGATAAGGACATTACCACATTCTCAATTCATTGAGATACACACATTGGCTGAATATCAGCCAAATAGCATTCACTGCTCGAAGGTATTCAGAGAAACTTTGGAACAGATTGTGGATTTCTTCCAACTTGCTGAACTCATCGAGATAAGGACATTACCAGTTTCTCAATTCATTGAGATACACACATTGGCAGAATATCAGCCAAATGGGATTCACTGCTCGATGGATTCCAGAGAAACTTTGGAACCTATTGTGGATTTCTTCAAACTTGCTGAACTCATCGAGGTAAGCACTTCACCAGTTTCTCATCTCATTGAGATTCACGCATGGACAGAATATCAGCTAAATGGCTTTTACTGCTCGAAGGTATTCAGAGAAATTTTGGAACAGATTGTGGATTTCTTCCAACTTGCTGAACTCATCGAGATAAGGACATTACCATTTCTCAATTCACTGAGATACACACATTGGCAGAATATCAGCCAAATGGCATTCACTGCTCGATGGTATTCAGAGAAACTTTGGAACCGATTGTGGATTTCTCCCAAATTGCTGAACTCATCGAGATAAGGACATTGCCACTTTCTCAATTCATTGAGATACACACATTGGCTGAATATCAGCCAAATGGCATTCACTGCCCGAAGGTATTCAGAGAAACTTTGGAACAGATTGGGTATTTCTTCCAACTTGCTGAACCCATCGAGATAAACAACTTAACGCTTTCTGATTTCATTGAGATACACTCATTGGCAGAATATCAGCCAAATGGCATTCACTCCTCGAAGGTATTCAGAGAAACTTTGGAACAGATTGTGGATATCTTCCAATTTGCTCTACTCATCGAGATAAGGACATTGCCACTTTCTCAATTCATTGAGATACACACGTTGGCAGAATATCAGCCAAATGGCATTCACTGCTCGATGGTTTTCTGAGAAACTTTGGAACAGATTGTGGATTTCTTCCAAATTGCTGAACTCATCGAGATAAGGACATTACCACATTCTCAATTCATTGAGATACACACATTGGCTGAACATCAGCCAAATAGCATTCACTGCTCGATGGTTTTCTGAGAAACTTTGGAACAGATTGTGGATTTCTTCCAACTTGCTGAACTCATCGAGATAAGGACATCAGCAGTTTCTCAATTCATTGAAATACACACATTGGCAGAATATCAGCCAAATGGCATTCACTGCTCGAAGGTTGTCACAGAAAGTTTGGAACCGATTGTGGATTTCTTCCAAATTGCTGAACTCATCGAGATAAGGACATTACCACTTTCTCAATTCATTGAGATACACACATTGGCTGAATATCAGACAAATGGCATTCACTGCTTGAAGGTATTCAGAGAAACTTTGGAACAGATTGTGGATTTCTTCCAATTTGCTGATCTCATCGAGATAAGGACATTACCACTTTCTCAATTCATTGAGATACACACTTTGGCAGAATATCGGCCAAATGGCATTCACGTCTCGATGGTTTTCAGAGAAACTTTGGAACCGATTGTGGATTTCTTCCAAATTGCTGAACTCATCGAGATAAGGACATTACCACTTTCTCAATTCATTGAGATACACACATTGGCTGAATATCAGCCAAACGGCATTCACTGCCCGAAGGTATTCAGAGAAACTTTGGAACAGATTGTGGATTTCTTCCAACTTGCTGAACTCATCGCGATAAGGACATTACCAGATTCACAATTCATTGAGATACACACATTGGCAGAATATCAGCCAAATGGCATTCACTGCTCGATGGTTTTCAGAGAAACTTTAGAACCGATTGTGGATTTCTTTCAACTTGCTGAACTCATCGAGATAAGCACTTAACCACTTTCTCATTTCATTGAGATACACACATTGGCAGAACATCAGCCAAATGGCGCTCACTGCTCCATGGTTTTCAGAGAAACTTTGGAACAGATTGTGGATTTCTTCCAACTTGCTGAACTCATCGAGATAAGGACATTACCAGTTTCTCAATTCATTGAGATACACACATTGGCAGAATATCAGCCAAATGGGATTCACTGCTCGATGGATTTCAGAGAAACTTTGGAACCTATTGTGGATTTCTTCCAACTTGCTGAACTCATCGAGGTAAGCACTTTACCAGTTTCTCATCTCATTGAGATTCACGCATGGACAGAATATCAGCTAAATGGCTTTTACTGCTCGAAGGTATTCAGAGAAATTTTGGAACAGATTGTGGATTTCTTCCAACTTGCTGAACTCATCGAGATAAGGACATTACCATTTCTCAATTCACTGAGATACACACATTGGCAGAATATCAGCCAAATGGCATTCACTGCTCGATGGTTTTCAGAGAAACTTTGGAACCGATTGTGGATTTCTCCCAAATTGCTGAACTCATCGAGATAAGGACATTACCACTTCTTCAATTCATTGAGATACACAAATTGGCCGAATATCAGCCAAATGGCATTCACTGCTCGAAGGTATTCAGAGAAACTTTGGAACAGATTGGGTATTTCTTCCAGCTTGCTGAACCCATCGAGATAAACAACTTAACGCTTTCTGATTTCATTGAGATACACTCATTGGCAGAATATCAGCCAAATGGCATTCACTGCTCGATGGTTTTCTGAGAAACTTTGGAACAGATTGTGGATTTCTTCCAAATTGCTGAACTCATCGAGATAAGGACATTACCACATTCTCAATTCATTGAGATACACACATTGGCTGAACATCAGCCAAATAGCATTCACTGCACGATGGTTTTCTGAGAAACTTTGGAACAGATTGTGGATTTCTTCCAACTTGCTGAACTCATCGAGATAAGGACATTACCACTTTCTCAATTCATTGAGATACACACATTGGCTGAATATCAGACAAATGGCATTCACTGCTCGAAGGTATTCAGAGAAACTTTGGAACAGATTGTGAATTTCTACCAACTTTCTGAACTCATGGAGATAAGGACATTACCTCTTTCTCAATTCATTGAGATACACACATTGGCTGAATATCAGCCAAATGCCATTCACTGCTTGAAGGCATTCAGAGAAACTTTGGAACAGATTGTGGATTTCTTCCAATTTGCTGATCTCATCGAGATAAGGACATTACCACTTTCTCAATTCATTGAGATACACACTTTGGCAGAATATCGGCCAAATGGCATTCACGTCCCGATGGTTTTCAGAGAAACTTTGGAACCGATTGTGGATTTCTTCCAAATTGCTGAACTCATCGAGATAAGGACATTACCAGTTTCTCAATTCATTGAGATACACACATTGGCTGAATATCAGCCAAACGGCATTCACTGCCCGAAGGTATTCAGAGAAACTTTGGAACAGATTGTGGATTTCTTCCAACTTGCTGAACTCATCGCGATAAGGACATTACCAGATTCACAATTCATTGAGATACACACATTGGCAGAATATCAGCCAAATGGCATTCACTGCTCGATGGTTTTCAGAGAAACTTTAGAACCGATTGTGGATTTCTTCCAACTTGTGAACTCATCAAGATAAGGACATTACCTCTTTCTCAATTCATTGAGATACACACATTGGCTGAATATCAGCCAAATGGCATTCACTGCTCGCTGGTTTTCAGAGAAACTTTGGAACCGATTGTGGATTTCTCCCAAATTGCTGTACTCATCGAGATAATTACATTACCACTTTCTCAATTCATTGAGATATACACATAGGCTGAATATCAGCCAATTGGCATTCACTGCTCGAAGGTATTCAGAGAAACTTTGGAACAGATTGGGTATTTCTTCCAACTTGCTGAACCCATCGAGATAAACAACTTTACACTTTCTCCTTTCATTGAGATACACTCATTGGCAGAATATTTGACAAATGGCATTCACGGCTCGATGGTATTCAGAGAAACTTGGGAACCGATTGTGAATTTCTTCCAAATTGCTGAACTCATCGAGATAAGCACTTGACCACATTCTCAATTCATTGAGATACACAGATTGGCTGAATATCAGCCAAATGGCATTCACTGCTCGAAGGTATTCAAGAAACTTTGGAACAGATTGTGGACTTCTTCCAATTTGCTGAACTCATCGCGATAAGGACATTACCACTTTCTCAATTCATTGAGATACACACATTGGCAGAATATCAGCCAAATGGCATTCACTGCTCGATGGATTTCAGAGAAACTTTGGAACCGATTGTGGATTTCGTCCAACTTGCTGAACTCATCGAGATAAGGACATTACCACATTCTCAATTCATTGAGATACACACATTGGCTGAATATCAGCCAAATAGCATTCACTGCTCGAAGGTATTCAGAGAAACTTTGGAACAGATTGTGGATTTCTTCCAACTTGCTGAACTCATCGAGATAAGGACATTACCAGTTTCTCAATTCATTGAGATACACACATTGGCAGAATATCAGCCAAATGGGATTCACTGCTCGATGGATTCCAGAGAAACTTTGGAACCTATTGTGGATTTCTTCAAACTTGCTGAACTCATCGAGGTAAGCACTTCACCAGTTTCTCATCTCATTGAGATTCACGCATGGACAGAATATCAGCTAAATGGCTTTTACTGCTCGAAGGTATTCAGAGAAATTTTGGAACAGATTGTGGATTTCTTCCAACTTGCTGAACTCATCGAGATAAGGACATTACCATTTCTCAATTCACTGAGATACACACATTGGCAGAATATCAGCCAAATGGCATTCACTGCTCGATGGTATTCAGAGAAACTTTGGAACCGATTGTGGATTTCTCCCAAATTGCTGAACTCATCGAGATAAGGACATTGCCACTTTCTCAATTCATTGAGATACACACATTGGCTGAATATCAGCCAAATGGCATTCACTGCCCGAAGGTATTCAGAGAAACTTTGGAACAGATTGGGTATTTCTTCCAACTTGCTGAACCCATCGAGATAAACAACTTAACGCTTTCTGATTTCATTGAGATACACTCATTGGCAGAATATCAGCCAAATGGCATTCACTCCTCGAAGGTATTCAGAGAAACTTTGGAACAGATTGTGGATATCTTCCAATTTGCTCTACTCATCGAGATAAGGACATTGCCACTTTCTCAATTCATTGAGATACACACGTTGGCAGAATATCAGCCAAATGGCATTCACTGCTCGATGGTTTTCTGAGAAACTTTGGAACAGATTGTGGATTTCTTCCAAATTGCTGAACTCATCGAGATTATGACATTACCACATTCTCAATTCATTGAGATACACACATTGGCTGAACATCAGCCAAATAGCATTCACTGCTCGATGGTTTTCTGAGAAACTTTGGAACAGATTGTGGATTTCTTCCAACTTGCTGAACTCATCGAGATAAGGACATCAGCAGTTTCTCAATTCATTGAAATACACACATTGGCAGAATATCAGCCAAATGGCATTCACTGCTCGAAGGTTGTCACAGAAAGTTTGGAACCGATTGTGGATTTCTTCCAAATTGCTGAACTCATCGAGATAAGGACATTACCACTTTCTCAATTCATTGAGATACACACATTGGCTGAATATCAGACAAATGGCATTCACTGCTTGAAGGTATTCAGAGAAACTTTGGAACAGATTGTGGATTTCTTCCAATTTGCTGATCTCATCGAGATAAGGACATTACCACTTTCTCAATTCATTGAGATACACACTTTGGCAGAATATCGGCCAAATGGCATTCACGTCTCGATGGTTTTCAGAGAAACTTTGGAACCGATTGTGGATTTCTTCCAAATTGCTGAACTCATCGAGATAAGGACATTACCACTTTCTCAATTCATTGAGATACACACATTGGCTGAATATCAGCCAAACGGCATTCACTGCCCGAAGGTATTCAGAGAAACTTTGGAACAGATTGTGGATTTCTTCCAACTTGCTGAACTCATCGCGATAAGGACATTACCAGATTCACAATTCATTGAGATACACACATTGGCAGAATATCAGCCAAATGGCATTCACTGCTCGATGGTTTTCAGAGAAACTTTAGAACCGATTGTGGATTTCTTTCAACTTGCTGAACTCATCGAGATAAGCACTTAACCACTTTCTCATTTCATTGAGATACACACATTGGCAGAACATCAGCCAAATGGCGCTCACTGCTCCATGGTTTTCAGAGAAACTTTGGAACAGATTGTGGATTTCTTCCAACTTGCTGAACTCATCGAGATAAGGACATTACCAGTTTCTCAATTCATTGAGATACACACATTGGCAGAATATCAGCCAAATGGGATTCACTGCTCGATGGATTTCAGAGAAACTTTGGAACCTATTGTGGATTTCTTCCAACTTGCTGAACTCATCGAGGTAAGCACTTTACCAGTTTCTCATCTCATTGAGATTCACGCATGGACAGAATATCAGCTAAATGGCTTTTACTGCTCGAAGGTATTCAGAGAAATTTTGGAACAGATTGTGGATTTCTTCCAAATTGCTGAACTCATCGAGAAAAGGACATTACCACTTTCTCAATTCATTGAGATACACACATTGGCTGAATATCAGACAAATGGCACTCACTGCTCGAAGGTATTGAGAGAAACTTTGGATCAGATTATGAATTTCTTCCAACTTTCTGAACTCATCGAGATAAGGACATTACCACTTTCTCAATTCATTGAGATACACACATTGGCTGAATATCAGCCAAACGGCATTCACTGCCCGAAGGTATTCAGAGAAACTTTGGAACAGATTGTGGATTTCTTCCAACTTGCTGAACTCATCGCGATAAGGACATTACCAGATTCACAATTCATTGAGATACACACATTGGCAGAATATCAGCCAAATGGCATTCACTGCTCGATGGTTTTCAGAGAAACTTTAGAACCGATTGTGGATTTCTTCCAACTTGTGAACTCATCAAGATAAGGACATTACCTCTTTCTCAATTCATTGAGATACACACATTGGCTGAATATCAGCCAAATGGCATTCACTGCTCGCTGGTTTTCAGAGAAACTTTGGAACCGATTGTGGATTTCTCCCAAATTGCTGTACTCATCGAGATAATTACATTACCACTTTCTCAATTCATTGAGATATACACATAGGCTGAATATCAGCCAATTGGCATTCACTGCTCGAAGGTATTCAGAGAAACTTTGGAACAGATTGGGTATTTCTTCCAACTTGCTGAACCCATCGAGATAAACAACTTTACACTTTCTCCTTTCATTGAGATACACTCATTGGCAGAATATTTGACAAATGGCATTCACGGCTCGATGGTATTCAGAGAAACTTGGGAACCGATTGTGAATTTCTTCCAAATTGCTGAACTCATCGAGATAAGCACTTGACCACATTCTCAATTCATTGAGATACACAGATTGGCTGAATATCAGCCAAATGGCATTCACTGCTCGAAGGTATTCAAGAAACTTTGGAACAGATTGTGGATTTCTTCCAATTTGCTGAACTCATCGCGATAAGGACATTACCACTTTCTCAATTCATTGAGATACACACATTGGCAGAATATCAGCCAAATGGCATTCACTGCTCGATGGATTTCAGAGAAACTTTGGAACCGATTGTGGATTTCGTCCAACTTGCTGAACTCATCGAGATAAGGACATTACCACATTCTCAATTCATTGAGATACACACATTGGCTGAATATCAGCCAAATAGCATTCACTGCTCGAAGGTATTCAGAGAAACTTTGGAACAGATTGTGGATTTCTTCCAACTTGCTGAACTCATCGAGATAAGGACATTACCAGTTTCTCAATTCATTGAGATACACACATTGGCAGAATATCAGCCAAATGGGATTCACTGCTCGATGGATTCCAGAGAAACTTTGGAACCTATTGTGGATTTCTTCAAACTTGCTGAACTCATCGAGGTAAGCACTTCACCAGTTTCTCATCTCATTGAGATTCACGCATGGACAGAATATCAGCTAAATGGCTTTTACTGCTCGAAGGTATTCAGAGAAATTTTGGAACAGATTGTGGATTTCTTCCAACTTGCTGAACTCATCGAGATAAGGACATTACCATTTCTCAATTCACTGAGATACACACATTGGCAGAATATCAGCCAAATGGCATTCACTGCTCGATGGTATTCAGAGAAACTTTGGAACCGATTGTGGATTTCTCCCAAATTGCTGAACTCATCGAGATAAGGACATTGCCACTTTCTCAATTCATTGAGATACACACATTGGCTGAATATCAGCCAAATGGCATTCACTGCCCGAAGGTATTCAGAGAAACTTTGGAACAGATTGGGTATTTCTTCCAACTTGCTGAACCCATCGAGATAAACAACTTAACGCTTTCTGATTTCATTGAGATACACTCATTGGCAGAATATCAGCCAAATGGCATTCACTCCTCGAAGGTATTCAGAGAAACTTTGGAACAGATTGTGGATATCTTCCAATTTGCTCTACTCATCGAGATAAGGACATTGCCACTTTCTCAATTCATTGAGATACACACGTTGGCAGAATATCAGCCAAATGGCATTCACTGCTCGATGGTTTTCTGAGAAACTTTGGAACAGATTGTGGATTTCTTCCAAATTGCTGAACTCATCGAGATAAGGACATTACCACATTCTCAATTCATTGAGATACACACATTGGCTGAACATCAGCCAAATAGCATTCACTGCTCGATGGTTTTCTGAGAAACTTTGGAACAGATTGTGGATTTCTTCCAAATTGCTGAACTCATCGAGATAAGGACATCAGCAGTTTCTCAATTCATTGAAATAAACACATTGGCAGAATATCAGCCAAATGGCATTCACTGCTCGAAGGTTGTCAGAGAAAGTTTGGAACCGATTGTGGATTTCTTCCAAATTGCTGAACTCATCGAGATAAGGACATTACCACTTTCTCAATTCATTGAGATACACACATTGGCTGAATATCAGACAAATGGCATTCACTGCTTGAAGGTATTCAGAGAAACTTTGGAACAGATTGTGGATTTCTTCCAATTTGCTGATCTCATCGAGATAAGGACATTACCACTTTCTCAATTCATTGAGATACACACTTTGGCAGAATATCGGCCAAATGGCATTCACGTCTCGATGGTTTTCAGAGAAACTTTGGAACCGATTGTGGATTTCTTCCAAATTGCTGAACTCATCGAGATAAGGACATTACCACTTTCTCAATTCATTGAGATACACACATTGGCTGAATATCAGCCAAACGGCATTCACTGCCCGAAGGTATTCAGAGAAACTTTGGAACAGATTGTGGATTTCTTCCAACTAGCTGAACTCATCGCGATAAGGACATTACCAGATTCACAATTCATTGAGATACACACATTGGCAGAATATCAGCCAAATGGCATTCACTGCTCGATGGTTTTCAGAGAAACTTCAGAACCGATTGTGGATTTCTTTCAACTTGCTGAACTCATCGAGATAAGCACTTAACCACTTTCTCATTTCATTGAGATACACACATTGGCAGAACATCAGCCAAATGGCGCTCACTGCTCCATGGTTTTCAGAGAAACTTTGGAACAGATTGTGGATTTCTTCCAACTTGCTGAACTCATCGAGATAAGGACATTACCAGTTTCTCAATTCATTGAGATACACACATTGGCAGAATATCAGCCAAATGGGATTCACTGCTCGATGGATTTCAGAGAAACTTTGGAACCTATTGTGGATTTCTTCCAACTTGCTGAACTCATCGAGGTAAGCACTTTACCAGTTTCTCATCTCATTGAGATTCACGCATGGACAGAATATCAGCTAAATGGCTTTTACTGCTCGAAGGTATTCAGAGAAATTTTGGAACAGATTGTGGATTTCTTCCAACTTGCTGAACTCATCGAGATAAGGACATTACCATTTCTCAATTCACTGAGATACACACATTGGCAGAATATCAGCCAAATGGCATTCACTGCTCGATGGTTTTCAGAGAAACTTTGGAACAGATTGTGGATTTCTCCCAAATTGCTGAACTCATCGAGATAAGGACATTACCACTTCTTCAATTCATTGAGATACACAAATTGGCCGAATATCAGCCAAATGGCATTCACTGCTCGAAGGTATTCAGAGAAACTTTGGAACAGATTGGGTATTTCTTCCAGCTTGCTGAACCCATCGAGATAAACAACTTAACGCTTTCTGATTTCATTGAGATACACTCATTGGCAGAATATCAGCCAAATGGCATTCACTGCTCGATGGTTTTCTGAGAAACTTTGGAACAGATTGTGGATTTCTTCCAAATTGCTGAACTCATCGAGATAAGGACATTACCACATTCTCAATTCATTGAGATACACACATTGGCTGAACATCAGCCAAATAGCATTCACTGCACGATGGTTTTCTGAGAAACTTTGGAACAGATTGTGGATTTCTTCCAACTTGCTGAACTCATCGAGATAAGGACATTACCACTTTCTCAATTCATTGAGATACACACATTGGCTGAATATCAGACAAATGGCATTCACTGCTCGAAGGTATTCAGAGAAACTTTGGAACAGATTGTGAATTTCTACCAACTTTCTGAACTCATGGAGATAAGGACATTACCTCTTTCTCAATTCATTGAGATACACACATTGGCTGAATATCAGCCAAATGACATTCACTGCTTGAAGGCATTCAGAGAAACTTTGGAACAGATTGTGGATTTCTTCCAATTTGCTGATCTCATCGAGATAAGGACATTACCACTTTCTCAATTCATTGAGATACACACTTTGGCAGAATATCGGCCAAATGGCATTCACGTCCAGATGGTTTTCAGAGAAACTTTGGAACCGATTGTGGATTTCTTCCAAATTGCTGAACTCATCGAGATAAGGACATTACCACTTTCTCAATTCATTGAGATACACACATTGGCTGAATATCAGCCAAACGGCATTCACTGCCCGAAGGTATTCAGAGAAACTTTGGAACAGATTGTGGATTTCTTCCAACTTGCTGAACTCATCGCGATAAGGACATTACCAGATTCACAATTCATTGAGATACACACATTGGCAGAATATCAGCCAAATGGCATTCACTGCTCGATGGTTTTCAGAGAAACTTTAGAACCGATTGTGGATTTCTTCCAACTTGTGAACTCATCAAGATAAGGACATTACCTCTTTCTCAATTCATTGAGATACACACATTGGCTGAATATCAGCCAAATGGCATTCACTGCTCGCTGGTTTTCAGAGAAACTTTGGAACCGATTGTGGATTTCTCCCAAATTGCTGTACTCATCGAGATAATTACATTACCACTTTCTCAATTCATTGAGATATACACATAGGCTGAATATCAGCCAATTGGCATTCACTGCTCGAAGGTATTCAGAGAAACTTTGGAACAGATTGGGTATTTCTTCCAACTTGCTGAACCCATCGAGATAAACAACTTTACACTTTCTCCTTTCATTGAGATACACTCATTGGCAGAATATTTGACAAATGGCATTCACGGCTCGATGGTATTCAGAGAAACTTGGGAACCGATTGTGAATTTCTTCCAAATTGCTGAACTCATCGAGATAAGCACTTGACCACATTCTCAATTCATTGAGATACACAGATTGGCTGAATATCAGCCAAATGGCATTCACTGCTCGAAGGTATTCAAGAAACTTTGGAACAGATTGTGGATTTCTTCCAATTTGCTGAACTCATCGCGATAAGGACATTACCACTTTCTCAATTCATTGAGATACACACATTGGCAGAATATCAGCCAAATGGCATTCACTGCTCGATGGATTTCAGAGAAACTTTGGAACCGATTGTGGATTTCGTCCAACTTGCTGAACTCATCGAGATAAGGACATTACCACATTCTCAATTCATTGAGATACACACATTTGCTGAATATCAGCCAAATAGCATTCACTGCTCGAAGGTATTCAGAGAAACTTTGGAACAGATTGTGGATTTCTTCCAACTTGCTGAACTCATCGAGATAAGGACATTACCAGTTTCTCAATTCATTGAGATACACACATTGGCAGAATATCAGCCAAATGGGATTCACTGCTCGATGGATTCCAGAGAAACTTTGGAACCTATTGTGGATTTCTTCAAACTTGCTGAACTCATCGAGGTAAGCACTTCACCAGTTTCTCATCTCATTGAGATTCACGCATGGACAGAATATCAGCTAAATGGCTTTTACTGCTCGAAGGTATTCAGAGAAATTTTGGAACAGATTGTGGATTTCTTCCAACTTGCTGAACTCATCGAGATAAGGACATTACCATTTCTCAATTCACTGAGATACACACATTGGCAGAATATCAGCCAAATGGCATTCACTGCTCGATGGTATTCAGAGAAACTTTGGAACCGATTGTGGATTTCTCCCAAATTGCTGAACTCATCGAGATAAGGACATTGCCACTTTCTCAATTCATTGAGATACACACATTGGCTGAATATCAGCCAAATGGCATTCACTGCCCGAAGGTATTCAGAGAAACTTTGGAACAGATTGGGTATTTCTTCCAACTTGCTGAACCCATCGAGATAAACAACTTAACGCTTTCTGATTTCATTGAGATACACTCATTGGCAGAATATCAGCCAAATGGCATTCACTCCTCGAAGGTATTCAGAGAAACTTTGGAACAGATTGTGGATATCTTCCAATTTGCTCTACTCTTCGAGATAAGGACATTGCCACTTTCTCAATTCATTGAGATACACACGTTGGCAGAATATCAGCCAAATGGCATTCACTGCTCGATGGTTTTCTGAGAAACTTTGGAACAGATTGTGGATTTCTTCCAAATTGCTGAACTCATCGAGATAAGGACATTACCACATTCTCAATTCATTGAGATACACACATTGGCTGAACATCAGCCAAATAGCATTCACTGCTCGATGGTTTTCTGAGAAACTTTGGAACAGATTGTGGATTTCTTCCAAATTGCTGAACTCATCGAGATAAGGACATCAGCAGTTTCTCAATTCATTGAAATAAACACATTGGCAGAATATCAGCCAAATGGCATTCACTGCTCGAAGGTTGTCAGAGAAAGTTTGGAACCGATTGTGGATTTCTTCCAAATTGCTGAACTCATCGAGATAAGGACATTACCACTTTCTCAATTCATTGAGATACACACATTGGCTGAATATCAGACAAATGGCATTCACTGCTTGAAGGTATTCAGAGAAACTTTGGAACAGATTGTGGATTTCTTCCAATTTGCTGATCTCATCGAGATAAGGACATTACCACTTTCTCAATTCATTGAGATACACACTTTGGCAGAATATCGGCCAAATGGCATTCACGTCTCGATGGTTTTCAGAGAAACTTTGGAACCGATTGTGGATTTCTTCCAAATTGCTGAACTCATCGAGATAAGGACATTACCACTTTCTCAATTCATTGAGATACACACATTGGCTGAATATCAGCCAAACGGCATTCACTGCCCGAAGGTATTCAGAGAAACTTTGGAACAGATTGTGGATTTCTTCCAACTAGCTGAACTCATCGCGATAAGGACATTACCAGATTCACAATTCATTGAGATACACACATTTGCAGAATATCAGCCAAATGGCATTCACTGCTCGATGGTTTTCAGAGAAACTTTAGAACCGATTGTGGATTTCTTCCAACTTGCTGAACTCATCGAGATAAGCACTTAACCACTTTCTCATTTCATTGAGATACACACATTGGCAGAACATCAGCCAAATGGCGCTCATTGCTCGATGGTTTTCAGAGAAACTTTGGAACCGTTTGTGGATTTGTTCCATTTTGCCAAACTCATTGAGATAAGGACATTACCACTTCCACAATTCATTGAGATACACACATTGGCAGAATATCAGCCAACTGGCGCTCGCTGCTCGATGGTTTTCAGAGAAACTTTAGAACCTATTGTGGATTTCTTCCAACTTGCTGAACTCATCGAGATAAGGTCATTGCCACTTTCTCAATTCATTGAGATACACACATTGGCAGAATATCAGCCAAATGGCATCCACAGCTCGATGATATTCAGAGAAATTTTGGAACAGATTGTGGATTTCTTCCAATTTGCTCTACTCATCGAGATAAGGACATTGCCACTTTCTCAATTCATTGAGATACACACGTTGGCAGAATATCAGCCAAATGGCATTCACTGCTCGATGGTTTTCTGAGAAACTTTGGAACAGATTGTGGATTTCTTCCAAATTGCTGAACTCATCGAGATAAGGACATTACCACATTCTCAATTCATTGAGATACACACATTGGCTGAACATCAGCCAAATAGCATTCACTGCTCGATGGTTGTCTGAGAAACTTTGGAACAGATTGTGGATTTCTTCCAACTTGCTGAACTCATCGAGATAAGGACATCAGCAGTTTCTCAATTCATTGAAATACACACATTGGCAGAATATCAGCCAAATGGCATTCACTGCTCGAAGGTTGTCAGAGAAAGTTTGGAACCGATTGTGGATTTCTTCCAAATTGCTGAACTCATCGAGATAAGGACATTACCACTTTCTCAATTCATTGAGATACACACATTGGCTGAATATCAGACAAATGGCATTCACTGCTCGAAGGTATTCAGAGAAACTTCGGAACAGATTATGAATTTCTTCCAACTTTCTGAACTCATCGAGATAAGGACATTACCACTTTCTCAATTCATTGAGATACACACATTGGCTGAATATCAGCCAAACGGCATTCACTGCCCGAAGGTATTCAGAGAAACTTTGGAACAGATTGTGGATTTCTTCCAACTTGCTGAACTCATCGCGATAAGGACATTACCAGATTCACAATTCATTGAGATACACACATTGGCAGAATATCAGCCAAATGGCATTCACTGCTCGATGGTTTTCAGAGAAACTTTAGAACCGATTGTGCATTTCTTCCAAGTTGCTGAACTCATCGAGATAAGGACATTACCACTTTCTCAATTCATTGTGATACACACATTGGCTGAATATCAGCCAAATAGCATTCACTGCTCGTAGGTATTCAGAGAAACTTTGGAACAGATTGTGGATTTCTTCCAACTTGCTGATCTCATCGAGATAAGGACATTACCACTTTCTCAATTCATTGAGATACACACTTTGGCAGAATATCAGCCAAATGGCATTCACGTCTCGGTGGTTTTCAGAGAAACTTTGGAACCGATTGTGGATTTCTTCCAAATTGCTGAACTCATCGAGAAAAGGACATTACCACTTTCTCAATTCATTGAGATACACACATTGGCTGAATATCAGACAAATGGCACTCACTGCTCGAAGGTATTGAGAGAAACTTTGGATCAGATTGTGAATTTCTTCCAACTTTCTGAACTCATCGAGATAAGGACATTACCTCTTTCTCAATTCATTGAGATACACACATTGGCTGAATATCAGCCAAATGGCATTCACGGCTCGAAGGTATTCAGAGAAACTTTGGAACAGATTGTGGATTTCTTCCAATTTGCTGATCTCATCGAGATAAGGACATTACCACTTTCTCAATTCATTGAGATACACACTTTGGCAGAATATCAGCCAAATGGCATTCACGTCTCGGTGGTTTTCAGAGAAACTTTGGAACAGATTGTGCATTTCTTCCAAGTTGCTGAACTCATCGAGATAAGGACATTACCACTTTCTCAATTCATTGTGATACACACATTGGCTGAATATCAGCCAAATGGCATTCACTGCCCGAAGGTATTCAGAGAAACTTTGGAACAGATTGTGGATTTCTTCCAACTTGCTGAACTCATCGAGATAAGGACATTACCAGTTTCACAATTCATTGAGATACACACATTTGCAGAATATTAGCCAAATGGCATTCACTGCTCGATGTTTTTCAGAGAAACTTTAGAACCGATTGTGGATTTCTTCCAACTTGCTGAACTCATCGAGATAAGCACTTAACCACTTTCTCATTTCATTGAGATACACACATTGGCAGAATATCAGCCAAATGGCATTCACTGCTCGATGGTTTTCAGAGAAACTTTGGAACAGATTGTGGATTTCTTTCAAATTGCTGAACTCATCGAGATAAGGACATTACCACTTTCTCAATTCAATGAGATACACACATTGGCTGAATATCAGCCAAATAGCATTCACTGCTCGTAGGTATTCAGAGAAACTTTGGAACAGATTGTGGATTTCTTCCAACTTGCTGAACTCATCGAGATAAGGACATTACCAGTTTCTCAATTCATTGAGATACACACATTGGCAGAATATCAGCCAAATGGGATTCACAGCTCGATGGATTTCAAGAAACTTTGGAACCTATTGTGGATTTCTTCCAACTTGCTGAACTCATCGAGGTAAGCACTTTACCAGTTTCTCATCTCATTGAGATTCACGCATTGTTAGAACATCAGCTAAATGGCTTTTACTGCTCGAAGGTATTCAGAGAAATTTTGGAACAGATTGTGGATTTCTTCCAACTTGCTGAACTCATCGAGATAAGGACATTACCACTTTCTCAATTCAGTGAGATACACACATTGGCAGAATATCAGCCAAATGGGATTCACTGCTCGATGGTTTTCAGAGAAACTTTGGAACCGATTGTGGATTTCTCCCAAATTGCTGAACTCATCGACATAAGGTCATTACCACTTCTTCAATTCATTGAGATACACACATTGGCTGAATATCAGCCAAATGGCATTCACTGCTCGAAGGGATTCAGAGAAACTTTGGAACAGATTGGGTGTTTCTTCCAACTTGCTGAACCCATCGAGATAAACAACTTAACGCTTTCTGATTTCATTGAGATACACTCATTGGCAGAATATTAGACTAATGGCATTCACGGCTCGATGGTATTCAGAGAAACTTGGGAACCGATTGTGAATTTGTTCCAAATTGCTGAACTCATCGAGATAAGCACTTGACCACTTTCTCAATTCATTGAGATACACACATTGGCAGAACTTCAGCCAAATGGCGCTCACTGCTCGAAGGTTATCAGAGAAACTTTGGAACCGATTGTGGATTTCTTCCAAATTGCTGAACTCATCGAGATAAGGACATTACCACTTTCTCAATTCATTGAGATACACACACTGGCTGAATATCAGCCAAATGGCATTCACTGCTCGAAGGTATTCAAGAAACTTTGGAACAGATTGTGGATTTCTTCCAATTTGCTGAACTCGTCGAGATAAGGACATTACCACTTTCTCAATTCATTGAGAAACACACATTGGCAGAATATCAGCAAAATGGCATTCACTGCTCGATGGATTTCAGAGAAACTTTGGAACCGATTGTGGATTTCGTCCAACTTGCTGAACTCAATGAAATAAGGACATGACCACTTTCTCAATTCATTGAGATACACACATTGGCTGAATATCAGCCAAATCGCATTCACTCCTCGAAGGTATTCAGAGAAACTTTGGAACAGATTGTGGATATCTTCCAATTTGCTGTACTCATCGAGATAAGGACATTGCCACTTTCTCAATTCATTGAGATACACACGTTGGCTGAATATCAGGCAAATGGCATTCACTGCTCGATGGTTGTCAGAGAAAGTTTGGAACCGATTGTGGATTTCTTCCAAATTGCTGAACTCATCGAGAAAAGGACATTACCACTTTCTCAATTCATTGAGATACACACATTGGCTGAATATCAGCCAAATAGCATTCACTGCTCGATGGTTTTCTGAGAAACTTTGGAACAGATTGAGGATTTCTTCCAACTTGCTGAACTCATCGAGATAAGGACATTACCTCTTTCTCAATTCACTGAGATACACACATTGGCTGAATATCAGCCAAATGGCATTCACTGCTCGCTGGTTTTCAGAGAAATTTTGGAACCGATTGTGGATTTCTCCCAAATTGCTGTACTCATCAAGATAATTACATTACCACTTTCTCAATTCATTGAGATACACACATAGGCTGAATATCAGCCAATTGGCATTCACTGCTCGAAGGTATTCAGAGAAACTTTGGAACAGATTGGGTATTTCTTCCAACTTGCTGAACCCATCGAGATAAACAACTTTACACTTTCTCCTTTCATTGAGATACACTCATTGGCAGAATATTTGACAAATGGGATTCACGGCTCGATGGTATTCAGAGAAACTTGGGAACCGATTGTGAATTTCTTCCAAATTGCTGAACTCATCGAGATAAGCACTTGACCACATTCTCAATTCATTGAGATACACAGATTGGCTGAATATCAGCCAAATGGCATTCACTGCTCGAAGGTATTCAAGAAACTTTGGAACAGATTGTGGATTTCTTCCAATTTGCTGAACTCATCGCGATAAGGACATTACCACTTTCTCAATTCATTGAGATACACACATTGGCAGAATATCAGCCAAATGGCATTCACTGCTCGATGGATTTCAGAGAAACTTTGGAACCGATTGTGGATTTCGTCCAACTTGCTGAACTCATCGAGATAAGGACATTACCACTTTCTCAATTCATTGAGATACACACATTGGCTGAATATCAGCCAAATAGCATTCACTGCTCGAAGGTATTCAGAGAAACTTTGGAACAGATTGTGGATTTCTTCCAACTTGCTGAACTCATCGAGATAAGGACATTACCAGTTTCTCAATTCATTGAGGTACACACATTGGCAGAATATCAGCCAAATGGGATTCACTGCTCGATGGATTTCAGAGAAACTTTGGAACCTATTGTGGATTTCTTCCAACTTGCTGAACTCATCGAGGTAAGCACTTCACCAGTTTCTCATCTCATTGAGATTCACGCATGGACAGAATATCAGCTAAATGGCTTTTACTGCTCGAAGGTATTCAGAGAAATTTTGGAACAGATTGTGGATTTCTTCCAACTTGCTGAACTCATCGAGATAAGGACATTACCATTTCTCAATTCACTGAGATACACACATTGGCAGAATATCAGCCAAATGGCATTCACTGCTCGATGGTTTTCAGAGAAACTTTGGAACCGATTGTGGATTTCTCCCAAATTGCTGAACTCATCGAGATAAGGACATTGTCACTCTCTCAATTCATTGAGATACACACATTGGCTGAATATCAGCCAAATGGCATTCACTGCTCGAAGGTATTCAGAGAAACTTTGGAACAGATTGGGTATTTCTTCCAACTTGCTGAACCCATCGAGATAAACAACTTAACGCTTTCTGATTTCATTGAGATACACTCATTGGCAGAATATCAGCCAAATGGCATTCACTCCTCGAAGGTATTCAGAGAAACTTTGGAACAGATTGTGGATTTCTTCCAACTTGCTGAACTCATCGCGATAAGGACATTACCAGATTCACAATTCATTGAGATACACACATTGGCAGAATATCAGCCAAATGGCATTCACTGCTCGATGGTTTTCAGAGAAACTTTAGAACCGATTGTGGATTTCTTCCAACTTGTGAACTCATCAAGATAACGACATTACCTCTTTCTCAATTCATTGAGATACACACATTGGCTGAATATCAGCCAAATGGCATTCACTGTTCGCTGGTTTTCAGAGAAAATTTGGAACCGATTGTGGATTTCTCCCAAATTGCTGTACTCATCGAGATAATTACATTACCACTTTCTCAATTCATTGAGATATACACATAGGCTGAATATCAGCCAATTGGCATTCACTGCTCGAAGGTATTCAGAGAAACTTTGGAACAGATTGGGTATTTCTTCCAACTTGCTGAACCCATCGAGATAAACAACTTTACACTTTCTCCTTTCATTGAGATACACTCATTGGCAGAATATTTGACAAATGGCATTCACGGCTCGATGGTATTCAGAGAAACTTGGGAACCGATTGCGAATTTCTTCCAAATTGCTGAACTCATCGAGATAAGCACTTGACCACATTCTCAATTCATTGAGATACACAGATTGGCTGAATATCAGCCAAATGGCATTCACTGCTCGAAGGTATTCAAGAAACTTTGGAACAGATTGTGGATTTCTTCCAATTTGCTGAACTCATCGCGATAAGGACATTACCACTTTCTCAATTCATTGAGATACACACATTGGCAGAATATCAGCCAAATGGCATTCACTGCTCGATGGATTTCAGAGAAACTTTGGAACCGATTGTGGATTTCGTCCAACTTGCTGAACTCATCGAGATAAGGACATTACCACTTTCTCAATTCATTGAGATACACACATTGGCAGAATATCAGCCAAATGGGATTCACTGCTCGATGGATTCCAGAGAAACTTTGGAACCTATTGTGGATTTCTTCAAACTTGCTGAACTCATCGAGGTAAGCACTTCACCAGTTTCTCATCTCATTGAGATTCACGCATGGACAGAATATCAGCTAAATGGCTTTTACTGCTCGAAGGTATTCAGAGAAATTTTGGAACAGATTGTGGATTTCTTCCAACTTGCTGAACTCATCGAGATAAGGACATTACCATTTCTCAATTCACTGAGATACACACATTGGCAGAATATCAGCCAAATGGCATTCACTGCTCGATGGTATTCAGAGAAACTTTGGAACCGATTGTGGATTTCTCCCAAATTGCTGAACTCATCGAGATAAGGACATTGCCACTTTCTCAATTCATTGAGATACACACATTGGCTGAATATCAGCCAAATGGCATTCACTGCCCGAAGGTATTCAGAGAAACTTTGGAACAGATTGCGTATTTCTTCCAACTTGCTGAACCCATCGAGATAAACAACTTAACGCTTTCTGATTTCATTGAGATACACTCATTGGCAGAATATCAGCCAAATGGCATTCACTCCTCGAAGGTATTCAGAGAAACTTTGGAACAGATTGTGGATATCTTCCAATTTGCTCTACTCATCGAGATAAGGACATTGCCACTTTCTCAATTCATTGAGATACACACGTTGGCAGAATATCAGCCAAATGGCATTCACTGCTCGATGGTTTTCTGAGAAACTTTGGAACAGATTGTGGATTTCTTCCAAATTGCTGAACTCATCGAGATAAGGACATTACCACATTCTCAATTCATTGAGATACACACATTGGCTGAACATCAGCCAAATAGCATTCACTGCTCGATGGTTTTCTGAGAAACTTTGGAACAGATTGTGGATTTCTTCCAACTTGCTGAACTCATCGAGATAAGGACATCAGCAGTTTCTCAATTCATTGAAATAAACACATTGGCAGAATATCAGCCAAATGGCATTCACTGCTCGAAGGTTGTCAGAGAAAGTTTGGAACCGATTGTGGATTTCTTCCAAATTGCTGAACTCATCGAGATAAGGACATTACCACTTTCTCAATTCATTGAGATACACACATTGGCTGAATATCAGACAAATGGCATTCACTGCTTGAAGGTATTCAGAGAAACTTTGGAACAGATTGTGGATTTCTTCCAATTTGCTGATCTCATCGAGATAAGGACATTACCACTTTCTCAATTCATTGAGATACACACTTTGGCAGAATATCGGCCAAATGGCATTCACGTCTCGATGGTTTTCAGAGAAACTTTGGAACCGATTGTGGATTTCTTCCAAATTGCTGAACTCATCGAGATAAGGACATTACCACTTTCTCAATTCATTGAGATACACACATTGGCTGAATATCAGCCAAACGGCATTCACTGCCCGAAGGTATTCAGAGAAACTTTGGAACAGATTGTGGATTTCTTCCAACTAGCTGAACTCATCGCGATAAGGACATTACCAGATTCACAATTCATTGAGATACACACATTTGCAGAATATCAGCCAAATGGCATTCACTGCTCGATGGTTTTCAGAGAAACTTTAGAACCGATTGTGGATTTCTTCCAACTTGCTGAACTCATCGAGATAAGCACTTAACCACTTTCTCATTTCATTGAGATACACACATTGGCAGAACATCAGCCAAATGGCGCTCATTGCTCGATGGTTTTCAGAGAAACTTTGGAACCGTTTGTGGATTTGTTCCATTTTGCCAAACTCATTGAGATAAGGACATTACCACTTCCACAATTCATTGAGATACACACATTGGCAGAATATCAGCCAACTGGCGCTCGCTGCTCGATGGTTTTCAGAGAAACTTTAGAACCTATTGTGGATTTCTTCCAACTTGCTGAACTCATCGAGATAAGGTCATTGCCACTTTCTCAATTCATTGAGATACACACATTGGCAGAATATCAGCCAAATGGCATCCACAGCTCGATGATATTCAGAGAAATTTTGGAACAGATTGTGGATTTCTTCCAATTTGCTCTACTCATCGAGATAAGGACATT
Organism: Carcharhinus amblyrhynchos; assembly: GCF_965287045.1. NCBI lineage: Eukaryota > Metazoa > Chordata > Chondrichthyes > Carcharhiniformes > Carcharhinidae > Carcharhinus > Carcharhinus amblyrhynchos. The sequence goes on from NC_137326.1 coordinate 65,997,481, forward strand.
GCCACTTTCTCAATTCATTGAGATACACACGTTGGCAGAATATCAGCCAAATGGCATTCACTGCTCGATGGTTGTCTGAGAAACTTTGGAACAGATTGTGGATTTCTTCCAACTTGCTGAACTCATCGAGATAAGGACATCAGCAGTTTCTCAATTCATTGAAATACACACATTGGCAGAATATCAGCCAAATGGCATTCACTGCTCGAAGGTTGTCAGAGAAAGTTTGGAACCGATTGTGGATTTCTTCCAAATTGCTGAACTCATCGAGATAAGGACATTACCACTTTCTCAATTCATTGAGATACACACATTGGCTGAATATCAGACAAATGGCATTCACTGCTCGAAGGTATTCAGAGAAACTTCGGAACAGATTGTGAATTTCTACCAACTTTCTGAACTCATCGAGATAAGGACATTACCTCTTTCTCAATTCATTGAGATACACACATTGGCTGAATATCAGCCAAATGGCATTCACTGCTTGAAGGTATTCAGAGAAACTTTGGAACAGATTGTGGATTTCTTCCAATTTGCTGATCTCATCGAGATAAGGACATTACCACTTTCTCAATTCATTGAGATACACACTTTGGCAGAATATCGGCCAAATGGCATTCACGTCTCGATGGTTTTCAGAGAAACTTTGGAACCGATTGTGGATTTCTTCCAAATTGCTGAACTCATCGAGATAAGGACATTACCACTTTCTCAATTCATTGAGATACACACATTGGCTGAATATCAGCCAAACGGCATTCACTGCCCGAAGGTATTCAGAGAAACTTTGGAACAGATTGTGGATTTCTTCCAACTTGCTGAACTCATCGAGATAAGGACATCACCAGTTTCTCAATTCATTGAGATACACACATTGGCTGAATATCAGCCAAATGGCATTCACTGCTCGAAGGTTGTCAGAGAAATTTTGGAACCGATTGTGGATTTCTTCCAAATTGCTGATCTCATCGAGATAAGGACATTACCACTTTCTCAATTCATTGAGATACACACTTTGGCAGTATATCAGCCAAATGGCATTCACGTCTCGGTGGTTTTCAGAGAAACTTTGGAACAGATTGTGCATTTCTTCCAAGTTGCTGAACTCATCGAGATAAGGACATTACCACTTTCTCAATTCATTGTGATACACACATTGGCTGAATATCAGCCAAATGGCATTCACTGCCCGAAGGTATTCAGAGAAACTTTGGAACAGATTGTGGATTTCTTCCAACTTGCTGAACTCATCGAGATAAGGACATTACCAGTTTCACAATTCATTGAGATACACACATTTGCAGAATATTAGCCAAATGGCATTCACTGCTCGATGTTTTTCAGAGAAACTTTAGAACCGATTGTGGATTTCTTCCAACTTGCTGAACTCATCGAGATAAGCACTTAACCACTTTCTCATTTCATTGAGATACACACATTGGCAGAATATCAGCCAAATGGCATTCACTGCTCGATGGTTTTCAGAGAAACTTTGGAACAGATTGTGGATTTCTTTCAAATTGCTGAACTCATCGAGATAAGGACATTACCACTTTCTCAATTCAATGAGATACACACATTGGCTGAATATCAGCCAAATAGCATTCACTGCTCGTAGGTATTCAGAGAAACTTTGGAACAGATTGTGGATTTCTTCCAACTTGCTGAACTCATCGAGATAAGGACATTACCAGTTTCTCAATTCATTGAGATACACACATTGGCAGAATATCAGCCAAATGGGATTCACAGCTCGATGGATTTCAAGAAACTTTGGAACCTATTGTGGATTTCTTCCAACTTGCTGAACTCATCGAGGTAAGCACTTTACCAGTTTCTCATCTCATTGAGATTCACGCATTGTTAGAATATCAGCTAAATGGCTTTTACTGCTCGAAGGTATTCAGAGAAATGTTGGAACAGATTGTGGATTTCTTCCAACTTGCTGAACTCATCGAGATAAGGACATTACCACTTTCTCAATTCAGTGAGATACACACATTGGCAGAATATCAGCCAAATGGGATTCACTGCTCGATGGTTTTCAGAGAAACTTTGGAACCGATTGTGGATTTCTCCCAAATTGCTGAACTCATCGACATAAGGACATTACCACTTCTTCAATTCATTGAGATACACACATTGGCTGAATATCAGCCAAATGGCATTCACTGCTCGAAGGGATTCAGAGAAACTTTGGAACAGATTGGGTGTTTCTTCCAACTTGCTGAACCCATCGAGATAAACAACTTAACGCTTTCTGATTTCATTGAGATACACTCATTGGCAGAATATTAGACTAATGGCATTCACGGCTCGATGGTATTCAGAGAAACTTGGGAACCGATTGTGAATTTCTTCCAAATTGCTGAACTCATCGAGATAAGCACTTGACCACTTTCTCAATTCATTGAGATACACACATTGGCAGAACTTCAGCCAAATGGCGCTCACTGCTCGAAGGTTATCAGAGAAACTTTGGAACCGATTGTGGATTTCTTCCAAATTGCTGAACTCATCGAGATAAGGACATTACCACTTTCTCAATTCATTGAGATACACACACTGGCTGAATATCAGCCAAATGGCATTCACTGCTCGAAGGTATTCAAGAAACTTTGGAACAGATTGTGGATTTCTTCCAATTTGCTGAACTCGTCGAGATAAGGACATTACCACTTTCTCAATTCATTGAGAAACACACATTGGCAGAATATCAGCAAAATGGCATTCACTGCTCGATGGATTTCAGAGAAACTTTGGAACCGATTGTGGATTTCGTCCAACTTGCTGAACTCAATGAAATAAGGACATGACCACTTTCTCAATTCATTGAGATACACACATTGGCTGAATATCAGCCAAATCGCATTCACTCCTCGAAGGTATTCAGAGAAACTTTGGAACAGATTGTGGATATCTTCCAATTTGCTGTACTCATCGAGATAAGGACATTGCCACTTTCTCAATTCATTGAGATACACACGTTGGCTGAATATCAGGCAAATGGCATTCACTGCTCGATGGTTGTCAGAGAAAGTTTGGAACCGATTGTGGATTTCTTCCAAATTGCTGAACTCATCGAGAAAAGGACATTACCACTTTCTCAATTCATTGAGATACACACATTGGCTGAATATCAGCCAAATAGCATTCACTGCTCGATGGTTTTCTGAGAAACTTTGGAACAGATTGAGGATTTCTTCCAACTTGCTGAACTCATCGAGATAAGGACATTACCTCTTTCTCAATTCATTGAGATACACACATTGGCTGAATATCAGCCAAATGGCATTCACTGCTCGCTGGTTTTCAGAGAAATTTTGGAACCGATTGTGGATTTCTCCCAAATTGCTGTACTCATCAAGATAATTACATTACCACTTTCTCAATTCATTGAGATACACACATAGGCTGAATATCAGCCAATTGGCATTCACTGCTCGAAGGTATTCAGAGAAACTTTGGAACAGATTGGGTATTTCTTCCAACTTGCTGAACCCATCGAGATAAACAACTTTACACTTTCTCCTTTCATTGAGATACACTCATTGGCAGAATATTTGACAAATGGGATTCACGGCTCGATGGTATTCAGAGAAACTTGGGAACCGATTGTGAATTTCTTCCAAATTGCTGAACTCATCGAGATAAGCACTTGACCACATTCTCAATTCATTGAGATACACAGATTGGCTGAATATCAGCCAAATGGCATTCACTGCTCGAAGGTATTCAAGAAACTTTGGAACAGATTGTGGATTTCTTCCAATTTGCTGAACTCATCGCGATAAGGACATTACCACTTTCTCAATTCATTGAGATACACACATTGGCAGAATATCAGCCAAATGGCATTCACTGCTCGATGGATTTCAGAGAAACTTTGGAACCGATTGTGGATTTCGTCCAACTTGCTGAACTCATCGAGATAAGGACATTACCACTTTCTCAATTCATTGAGATACACACATTGGCTGAATATCAGCCAAATAGCATTCACTGCTCGAAGGTATTCAGAGAAACTTTGGAACAGATTGTGGATTTCTTCCAACTTGCTGAACTCATCGAGATAAGGACATTACCAGTTTCTCAATTCATTGAGGTACACACATTGGCAGAATATCAGCCAAATGGGATTCACTGCTCGATGGATTTCAGAGAAACTTTGGAACCTATTGTGGATTTCTTCCAACTTGCTGAACTCATCGAGGTAAGCACTTCACCAGTTTCTCATCTCATTGAGATTCACGCATGGACAGAATATCAGCTAAATGGCTTTTACTGCTCGAAGGTATTCAGAGAAATTTTGGAACAGATTGTGGATTTCTTCCAACTTGCTGAACTCATCGAGATAAGGACATTACCATTTCTCAATTCACTGAGATACACACATTGGCAGAATATCAGCCAAATGGCATTCACTGCTCGATGGTTTTCAGAGAAACTTTGGAACCGATTGTGGATTTCTCCCAAATTGCTGAACTCATCGAGATAAGGACATTGTCACTCTCTCAATTCATTGAGATACACACATTGGCAGAATATCAGCCAAATGGCATTCACTGCTCGATGGTTTTCAGAGAAACTTTGGAACCGATTGTGGATTTCTCCCAAATTGCTGAACTCATCGAGATAAGGACATTACCACTTCTTCAATTCATTGAGATACACAAATTGGCCGAATATCAGCCAAATGGCATTCACTGCTCGAAGGTATTCAGAGAAACTTTGGAACAGATTGGGTATTTCTTCCAGCTTGCTGAACCCATCGAGATAAACAACTTAACGCTTTCTGATTTCATTGAGATACACTCATTGGCAGAATATCAGCCAAATGGCATTCACTGCTCGATGGTTTTCTGAGAAACTTTGGAACAGATTGTGGATTTCTTCCAAATTGCTGAACTCATCGAGATAAGGACATTACCACATTCTCAATTCATTGAGATACACACATTGGCTGAACATCAGCCAAATAGCATTCACTGCACGATGGTTTTATGAGAAACTTTGGAACAGATTGTGGATTTCTTCCAACTTGCTGAACTCATCGAGATAAGGACATTACCACTTTCTCAATTCATTGAGATACACACATTGGCTGAATATCAGACAAATGGCATTCACTGCTCGAAGGTATTCAGAGAAACTTTGGAACAGATTGTGAATTTCTACCAACTTTCTGAACTCATGGAGATAAGGACATTACCTCTTTCTCAATTCATTGAGATACACACATTGGCTGAATATCAGCCAAATGCCATTCACTGCTTGAAGGCATTCAGAGAAACTTTGGAACAGATTGTGGATTTCTTCCAATTTGCTGATCTCATCGAGATAAGGACATTACCACTTTCTCAATTCATTGAGATACACACTTTGGCAGAATATCGGCCAAATGGCATTCACGTCCCGATGGTTTTCAGAGAAACTTTGGAACCGATTGTGGATTTCTTCCAAATTGCTGAACTCATCGAGATAAGGACATTACCACTTTCTCAATTCATTGAGATACACACATTGGCTGAATATCAGCCAAACGGCATTCACTGCCCGAAGGTATTCAGAGAAACTTTGGAACAGATTGTGGATTTCTTCCAACTTGCTGAACTCATCGCGATAAGGACATTACCAGATTCACAATTCATTGAGATACACACATTGGCAGAATATCAGCCAAATGGCATTCACTGCTCGATGGTTTTCAGAGAAACTTTAGAACCGATTGTGGATTTCTTCCAACTTGTGAACTCATCAAGATAAGGACATTACCTCTTTCTCAATTCATTGAGATACACACATTGGCTGAATATCAGCCAAATGGCATTCACTGCTCGCTGGTTTTCAGAGAAACTTTGGAACCGATTGTGGATTTCTCCCAAATTGCTGTACTCATCGAGATAATTACATTACTACTTTCTCAATTCATTGAGATATACACATAGGCTGAATATCAGCCAATTGGCATTCACTGCTCGAAGGTATTCAGAGAAACTTTGGAACAGATTGGGTATTTCTTCCAACTTGCTGAACCCATCGAGATAAACAACTTTACACTTTCTCCTTTCATTGAGATACACTCATTGGCAGAATATTTGACAAATGGCATTCACGGCTCGATGGTATTCAGAGAAACTTGGGAACCGATTGTGAATTTCTTCCAAATTGCTGAACTCATCGAGATAAGCACTTGACCACATTCTCAATTCATTGAGATACACAGATTGGCTGAATATCAGCCAAATGGCATTCACTGCTCGAAGGTATTCAAGAAACTTTGGAACAGATTGTGGATTTCTTCCAATTTGCTGAACTCATCGCGATAAGGACATTACCACTTTCTCAATTCATTGAGATACACACATTGGCAGAATATCAGCCAAATGGCATTCACTGCTCGATGGATTTCAGAGAAACTTTGGAACCGATTGTGGATTTCGTCCAACTTGCTGAACTCATCGAGATAAGGACATTACCACATTCTCAATTCATTGAGATACACACATTGGCTGAATATCAGCCAAATAGCATTCACTGCTCGAAGGTATTCAGAGAAACTTTGGAACAGATTGTGGATTTCTTCCAACTTGCTGAACTCATCGAGATAAGGACATTACCAGTTTCTCAATTCATTGAGATACACACATTGGCAGAATATCAGCCAAATGGGATTCACTGCTCGATGGATTCCAGAGAAACTTTGGAACCTATTGTGGATTTCTTCAAACTTGCTGAACTCATCGAGGTAAGCACTTCACCAGTTTCTCATCTCATTGAGATTCACGCATGGACAGAATATCAGCTAAATGGCTTTTACTGCTCGAAGGTATTCAGAGAAATTTTGGAACAGATTGTGGATTTCTTCCAACTTGCTGAACTCATCGAGATAAGGACATTACCATTTCTCAATTCACTGAGATACACACATTGGCAGAATATCAGCCAAATGGCATTCACTGCTCGATGGTATTCAGAGAAACTTTGGAACCGATTGTGGATTTCTCCCAAATTGCTGAACTCATCGAGATAAGGACATTGCCACTTTCTCAATTCATTGAGATACACACATTGGCTGAATATCAGCCAAATGGCATTCACTGCCCGAAGGTATTCAGAGAAACTTTGGAACAGATTGGGTATTTCTTCCAACTTGCTGAACCCATCGAGATAAACAACTTAACGCTTTCTGATTTCATTGAGATACACTCATTGGCAGAATATCAGCCAAATGGCATTCACTCCTCGAAGGTATTCAGAGAAACTTTGGAACAGATTGTGGATATCTTCCAATTTGCTCTACTCATCGAGATAAGGACATTGCCACTTTCTCAATTCATTGAGATACACACGTTGGCAGAATATCAGCCAAATGGCATTCACTGCTCGATGGTTTTCTGAGAAACTTTGGAACAGATTGTGGATTTCTTCCAAATTGCTGAACTCATCGAGATAAGGACATTACCACATTCTCAATTCATTGAGATACACACATTGGCTGAACATCAGCCAAATAGCATTCACTGCTCGATGGTTTTCTGAGAAACTTTGGAACAGATTGTGGATTTCTTCCAAATTGCTGAACTCATCGAGATAAGGACATCAGCAGTTTCTCAATTCATTGAAATAAACACATTGGCAGAATATCAGCCAAATGGCATTCACTGCTCGAAGGTTGTCAGAGAAAGTTTGGAACCGATTGTGGATTTCTTCCAAATTGCTGAACTCATCGAGATAAGGACATTACCACTTTCTCAATTCATTGAGATACACACATTGGCTGAATATCAGACAAATGGCATTCACTGCTTGAAGGTATTCAGAGAAACTTTGGAACAGATTGTGGATTTCTTCCAATTTGCTGATCTCATCGAGATAAGGACATTACCACTTTCTCAATTCATTGAGATACACACTTTGGCAGAATATCGGCCAAATGGCATTCACGTCTCGATGGTTTTCAGAGAAACTTTGGAACCGATTGTGGATTTCTTCCAAATTGCTGAACTCATCGAGATAAGGACATTACCACTTTCTCAATTCATTGAGATACACACATTGGCTGAATATCAGCCAAACGGCATTCACTGCCCGAAGGTATTCAGAGAAACTTTGGAACAGATTGTGGATTTCTTCCAACTAGCTGAACTCATCGCGATAAGGACATTACCAGATTCACAATTCATTGAGATACACACATTTGCAGAATATCAGCCAAATGGCATTCACTGCTCGATGGTTTTCAGAGAAACTTTAGAACCGATTGTGGATTTCTTCCAACTTGCTGAACTCATCGAGATAAGCACTTAACCACTTTCTCATTTCATTGAGATACACACATTGGCAGAACATCAGCCAAATGGCGCTCATTGCTCGATGGTTTTCAGAGAAACTTTGGAACCGTTTGTGGATTTGTTCCATTTTGCCAAACTCATTGAGATAAGGACATTACCACTTCCACAATTCATTGAGATACACACATTGGCAGAATATCAGCCAACTGGCGCTCGCTGCTCGATGGTTTTCAGAGAAACTTTAGAACCTATTGTGGATTTCTTCCAACTTGCTGAACTCATCGAGATAAGGTCATTGCCACTTTCTCAATTCATTGAGATACACACATTGGCAGAATATCAGCCAAATGGCATCCACAGCTCGATGATATTCAGAGAAATTTTGGAACAGATTGTGGATTTCTTCCAATTTGCTCTACTCATCGAGATAAGGACATTGCCACTTTCTCAATTCATTGAGATACACACGTTGGCAGAATATCAGCCAAATGGCATTCACTGCTCGATGGTTTTCTGAGAAACTTTGGAACAGATTGTGGATTTCTTCCAAATTGCTGAACTCATCGAGATAAGGACATTACCACATTCTCAATTCATTGAGATACACACATTGGCTGAACATCAGCCAAATAGCATTCACTGCTCGATGGTTGTCTGAGAAACTTTGGAACAGATTGTGGATTTCTTCCAACTTGCTGAACTCATCGAGATAAGGACATCAGCAGTTTCTCAATTCATTGAAATACACACATTGGCAGAATATCAGCCAAATGGCATTCACTGCTCGAAGGTTGTCAGAGAAAGTTTGGAACCGATTGTGGATTTCTTCCAAATTGCTGAACTCATCGAGATAAGGACATTACCACTTTCTCAATTCATTGAGATACACACATTGGCTGAATATCAGACAAATGGCATTCACTGCTCGAAGGTATTCAGAGAAACTTCGGAACAGATTGTGAATTTCTACCAACTTTCTGAACTCATCGAGATAAGGACATTACCTCTTTCTCAATTCATTGAGATACACACATTGGCTGAATATCAGCCAAATGGCATTCACTGCTTGAAGGTATTCAGAGAAACTTTGGAACAGATTGTGGATTTCTTCCAATTTGCTGATCTCATCGAGATAAGGACATTACCACTTTCTCAATTCATTGAGATACACACTTTGGCAGAATATCGGCCAAATGGCATTCACGTCTCGATGGTTTTCAGAGAAACTTTGGAACCGATTGTGGATTTCTTCCAAATTGCTGAACTCATCGAGATAAGGACATTACCACTTTCTCAATTCATTGAGATACACACATTGGCTGAATATCAGCCAAACGGCATTCACTGCCCGAAGGTATTCAGAGAAACTTTGGAACAGATTGTGGATTTCTTCCAACTTGCTGAACTCATCGAGATAAGGACATCACCAGTTTCTCAATTCATTGAGATACACACATTGGCTGAATATCAGCCAAATGGCATTCACTGCTCGAAGGTTGTCAGAGAAACTTTGGAACCGATTGTGGATTTCTTCCAAATTGCTGAACTCATCGAGAAAAGGACATTACCACTTTCTCAATTCATTGAGATACACACATTGGCTGAATATCAGACAAATGGCACTCACTGCTCGAAGGTATTGAGAGAAACTTTGGATCAGATTATGAATTTCTTCCAACTTTCTGAACTCATCGAGATAAGGACATTACCTCTTTCTCAATTCATTGAGATACACACATTGGCTGAATATCAGCCAAATGGCATTCACGGCTCGAAGGTATTCAGAGAAACTTTGGAACAGATTGTGGATTTCTTCCAATTTGCTGATCTCATCGAGATAAGGACATTACCACTTTCTCAATTCATTGAGATACACACTTTGGCAGAATATCAGCCAAATGGCATTCACGTCTCGGTGGTTTTCAGAGAAACTTTGGAACCGATTGTGGATTTCTTCCAAATTGCTGAACTCATCGAGATAAGGACATTACCACTTTCTCAATTCATTGTGATACACACATTGGCTGAATATCAGCCAAATGGCATTCACTGCCCGAAGGTATTCAGAGAAACTTTGGAACAGATTGTGGATTTCTTCCAACTTGCTGAACTCATCGAGATAAGGACATTACCAGTTTCACAATTCATTGAGATACACACATTTGCAGAATATTAGCCAAATGGCATTCACTGCTCGATGTTTTTCAGAGAAACTTTAGAACCGATTGTGGATTTCTTCCAACTTGCTGAACTCATCGAGATAAGCACTTAACCACTTTCTCATTTCATTGAGATACACACATTGGCAGAATATCAGCCAAATGGCATTCACTGCTCGATGGTTTTCAGAGAAACTTTGGAACAGATTGTGGATTTCTTTCAAATTGCTGAACTCATCGAGATAAGGACATTACCACTTTCTCAATTCAATGAGATACACACATTGGCTGAATATCAGCCAAATAGCATTCACTGCTCGTAGGTATTCAGAGAAACTTTGGAACAGATTGTGGATTTCTTCCAACTTGCTGAACTCATCGAGATAAGGACATTACCAGTTTCTCAATTCATTGAGATACACACATTGGCAGAATATCAGCCAAATGGGATTCACAGCTCGATGGATTTCAAGAAACTTTGGAACCTATTGTGGATTTCTTCCAACTTGCTGAACTCATCGAGGTAAGCACTTTACCAGTTTCTCATCTCATTGAGATTCACGCATTGTTAGAATATCAGCTAAATGGCTTTTACTGCTCGAAGGTATTCAGAGAAATTTTGGAACAGATTGTGGATTTCTTCCAACTTGCTGAACTCATCGAGATAAGGACATTACCACTTTCTCAATTCAGTGAGATACACACATTGGCAGAATATCAGCCAAATGGGATTCACTGCTCGATGGTTTTCAGAGAAACTTTGGAACCGATTGTGGATTTCTCCCAAATTGCTGAACTCATCGACATAAGGTCATTACCACTTCTTCAATTCATTGAGATACACACATTGGCTGAATATCAGCCAAATGGCATTCACTGCTCGAAGGGATTCAGAGAAACTTTGGAACAGATTGGGTGTTTCTTCCAACTTGCTGAACCCATCGAGATAAACAACTTAACGCTTTCTGATTTCATTGAGATACACTCATTGGCAGAATATTAGACTAATGGCATTCACGGCTCGATGGTATTCAGAGAAACTTGGGAACCGATTGTGAATTTGTTCCAAATTGCTGAACTCATCGAGATAAGCACTTGACCACTTTCTCAATTCATTGAGATACACACATTGGCAGAACTTCAGCCAAATGGCGCTCACTGCTCGAAGGTTATCAGAGAAACTTTGGAACCGATTGTGGATTTCTTCCAAATTGCTGAACTCATCGAGATAAGGACATTACCACTTTCTCAATTCATTGAGATACACACACTGGCTGAATATCAGCCAAATGGCATTCACTGCTCGAAGGTATTCAAGAAACTTTGGAACAGATTGTGGATTTCTTCCAATTTGCTGAACTCGTCGAGATAAGGACATTACCACTTTCTCAATTCATTGAGAAACACAGATTGGCAGAATATCAGCAAAATGGCATTCACTGCTCGATGGATTTCAGAGAAACTTTGGAACCGATTGTGGATTTCGTCCAACTTGCTGAACTCAATGAAATAAGGACATGACCACTTTCTCAATTCATTGAGATACACACATTGGCTGAATATCAGCCAAATCGCATTCACTCCTCGAAGGTATTCAGAGAAACTTTGGAACAGATTGTGGATATCTTCCAATTTGCTGTACTCATCGAGATAAGGACATTGCCACTTTCTCAATTCATTGAGATACACACGTTGGCTGAATATCAGGCAAATGGCATTCACTGCTCGATGGTTGTCAGAGAAAGTTTGGAACCGATTGTGGATTTCTTCCAAATTGCTGAACTCATCGAGAAAAGGACATTACCACTTTCTCAATTCATTGAGATACACACATTGGCTGAATATCAGCCAAATAGCATTCACTGCTCAATGGTTTTCTGAGAAACTTTGGAACAGATTGAGGATTTCTTCCAACTTGCTGAACTCATCGAGATAAGGACATTACCTCTTTCTCAATTCACTGAGATACACACATTGGCTGAATATCAGCCAAATGGCATTCACTGCTCGCTGGTTTTCAGAGAAATTTTGGAACCGATTGTGGATTTCTCCCAAATTGCTGTACTCATCAAGATAATTACATTACCACTTTCTCAATTCATTGAGATACACACATAGGCTGAATATCAGCCAATTGGCATTCACTGCTCGAAGGTATTCAGAGAAACTTTGGAACAGATTGGGTATTTCTTCCAACTTGCTGAACCCATCGAGATAAACAACTTTACACTTTCTCCTTTCATTGAGATACACTCATTGGCAGAATATTTGACAAATGGGATTCACGGCTCGATGGTATTCAGAGAAACTTGGGAACCGATTGTGAATTTCTTCCAAATTGCTGAACTCATCGAGATAAGCACTTGACCACATTCTCAATTCATTGAGATACACAGATTGGCTGAATATCAGCCAAATGGCATTCACTGCTCGAAGGTATTCAAGAAACTTTGGAACAGATTGTGGATTTCTTCCAATTTGCTGAACTCATCGCGATAAGGACATTACCACTTTCTCAATTCATTGAGATACACACATTGGCAGAATATCAGCCAAATGGCATTCACTGCTCGATGGATTTCAGAGAAACTTTGGAACCGATTGTGGATTTCGTCCAACTTGCTGAACTCATCGAGATAAGGACATTACCACTTTCTCAATTCATTGAGATACACACATTGGCTGAATATCAGCCAAATAGCATTCACTGCTCGAAGGTATTCAGAGAAACTTTGGAACAGATTGTGGATTTCTTCCAACTTGCTGAACTCATCGAGATAAGGACATTACCAGTTTCTCAATTCATTGAGGTACACACATTGGCAGAATATCAGCCAAATGGGATTCACTGCTCGATGGATTTCAGAGAAACTTTGGAACCTATTGTGGATTTCTTCCAACTTGCTGAACTCATCGAGGTAAGCACTTCACCAGTTTCTCATCTCATTGAGATTCACGCATGGACAGAATATCAGCTAAATGGCTTTTACTGCTCGAAGGTATTCAGAGAAATTTTGGAACAGATTGTGGATTTCTTCCAACTTGCTGAACTCATCGAGATAAGGACATTACCATTTCTCAATTCACTGAGATACACACATTGGCAGAATATCAGCCAAATGGCATTCACTGCTCGATGGTTTTCAGAGAAACTTTGGAACCGATTGTGGATTTCTCCCAAATTGCTGAACTCATCGAGATAAGGACATTGCCACTTTCTCAATTCATTGAGATACACACATTGGCTGAATATCAGCCAAATGGCATTCACTGCCCGAAGGTATTCAGAGAAACTTTGGAACAGATTGGGTATTTCTTCCAACTTGCTGAACCCATCGAGATAAACAACTTAACGCTTTCTGATTTCATTGAGATACACTCATTGGCAGAATATCAGCCAAATGGCATTCACTCCTCGAAGGTATTCAGAGAAACTTTGGAACAGATTGTGGATATCTTCCAATTTGCTCTACTCATCGAGATAAGGACATTGCCTCTTTCTCAATTCATTGAGATACACACGTTGGCAGAATATCAGCCAAATGGCATTCACTGCTCGATGGTTTTCTGAGAAACTTTGGAACAGATTGTGGATTTCTTCCAAATTGCTGAACTCATCGAGATAAGGACATTACCACATTCTCAATTCATTGAGATACACACATTGGCTGAACATCAGCCAAATAGCATTCACTGCTCGATGGTTTTCTGAGAAACTTTGGAACAGATTGTGGATTTCTTCCAACTTGCTGAACTCATCGAGATAAGGACATCAGCAGTTTCTCAATTCATTGAAATACACACATTGGCAGAATATCAGCCAAATGGCATTCACTGCTCGAAGGTTGTCACAGAAAGTTTGGAACCGATTGTGGATTTCTTCCAAATTGCTGAACTCATCGAGATAAGGACATTACCACTTTCTCAATTCATTGAGATACACACATTGGCTGAATATCAGACAAATGGCATTCACTGCTTGAAGGTATTCAGAGAAACTTTGGAACAGATTGTGGATTTCTTCCAATTTGCTGATCTCATCGAGATAAGGACATTACCACTTTCTCAATTCATTGAGATACACACTTTGGCAGAATATCGGCCAAATGGCATTCACGTCTCGATGGTTTTCAGAGAAACTTTGGAACCGATTGTGGATTTCTTCCAAATTGCTGAACTCATCGAGATAAGGACATTACCACTTTCTCAATTCATTGAGATACACACATTGGCTGAATATCAGCCAAACGGCATTCACTGCCCGAAGGTATTCAGAGAAACTTTGGAACAGATTGTGGATTTCTTCCAACTTGCTGAACTCATCGCGATAAGGACATTACCAGATTCACAATTCATTGAGATACACACATTGGCAGAATATCAGCCAAATGGCATTCACTGCTCGATGGTTTTCAGAGAAACTTTAGAACCGATTGTGGATTTCTTTCAACTTGCTGAACTCATCGAGATAAGCACTTAACCACTTTCTCATTTCATTGAGATACACACATTGGCAGAACATCAGCCAAATGGCGCTCACTGCTCCATGGTTTTCAGAGAAACTTTGGAACAGATTGTGGATTTCTTCCAACTTGCTGAACTCATCGAGATAAGGACATTACCAGTTTCTCAATTCATTGAGATACACACATTGGCAGAATATCAGCCAAATGGGATTCACTGCTCGATGGATTTCAGAGAAACTTTGGAACCTATTGTGGATTTCTTCCAACTTGCTGAACTCATCGAGGTAAGCACTTTACCAGTTTCTCATCTCATTGAGATTCACGCATGGACAGAATATCAGCTAAATGGCTTTTACTGCTCGAAGGTATTCAGAGAAATTTTGGAACAGATTGTGGATTTCTTCCAACTTGCTGAACTCATCGAGATAAGGACATTACCATTTCTCAATTCACTGAGATACACACATTGGCAGAATATCAGCCAAATGGCATTCACTGCTCGATGGTTTTCAGAGAAACTTTGGAACCGATTGTGGATTTCTCCCAAATTGCTGAACTCATCGAGATAAGGACATTACCACTTCTTCAATTCATTGAGATACACAAATTGGCCGAATATCAGCCAAATGGCATTCACTGCTCGAAGGTATTCAGAGAAACTTTGGAACAGATTGGGTATTTCTTCCAGCTTGCTGAACCCATCGAGATAAACAACTTAACGCTTTCTGATTTCATTGAGATACACTCATTGGCAGAATATCAGCCAAATGGCATTCACTGCTCGATGGTTTTCTGAGAAACTTTGGAACAGATTGTGGATTTCTTCCAAATTGCTGAACTCATCGAGATAAGGACATTACCACATTCTCAATTCATTGAGATACACACATTGGCTGAACATCAGCCAAATAGCATTCACTGCACGATGGTTTTCTGAGAAACTTTGGAACAGATTGTGGATTTCTTCCAACTTGCTGAACTCATCGAGATAAGGACATTACCACTTTCTCAATTCATTGAGATACACACATTGGCTGAATATCAGACAAATGGCATTCACTGCTCGAAGGTATTCAGAGAAACTTTGGAACAGATTGTGAATTTCTACCAACTTTCTGAACTCATGGAGATAAGGACATTACCTCTTTCTCAATTCATTGAGATACACACATTGGCTGAATATCAGCCAAATGCCATTCACTGCTTGAAGGCATTCAGAGAAACTTTGGAACAGATTGTGGATTTCTTCCAATTTGCTGATCTCATCGAGATAAGGACATTACCACTTTCTCAATTCATTGAGATACACACTTTGGCAGAATATCGGCCAAATGGCATTCACGTCCCGATGGTTTTCAGAGAAACTTTGGAACCGATTGTGGATTTCTTCCAAATTGCTGAACTCATCGAGATAAGGACATTACCAGTTTCTCAATTCATTGAGATACACACATTGGCTGAATATCAGCCAAACGGCATTCACTGCCCGAAGGTATTCAGAGAAACTTTGGAACAGATTGTGGATTTCTTCCAACTTGCTGAACTCATCGCGATAAGGACATTACCAGATTCACAATTCATTGAGATACACACATTGGCAGAATATCAGCCAAATGGCATTCACTGCTCGATGGTTTTCAGAGAAACTTTAGAACCGATTGTGGATTTCTTCCAACTTGTGAACTCATCAAGATAAGGACATTACCTCTTTCTCAATTCATTGAGATACACACATTGGCTGAATATCAGCCAAATGGCATTCACTGCTCGCTGGTTTTCAGAGAAACTTTGGAACCGATTGTGGATTTCTCCCAAATTGCTGTACTCATCGAGATAATTACATTACCACTTTCTCAATTCATTGAGATATACACATAGGCTGAATATCAGCCAATTGGCATTCACTGCTCGAAGGTATTCAGAGAAACTTTGGAACAGATTGGGTATTTCTTCCAACTTGCTGAACCCATCGAGATAAACAACTTTACACTTTCTCCTTTCATTGAGATACACTCATTGGCAGAATATTTGACAAATGGCATTCACGGCTCGATGGTATTCAGAGAAACTTGGGAACCGATTGTGAATTTCTTCCAAATTGCTGAACTCATCGAGATAAGCACTTGACCACATTCTCAATTCATTGAGATACACAGATTGGCTGAATATCAGCCAAATGGCATTCACTGCTCGAAGGTATTCAAGAAACTTTGGAACAGATTGTGGATTTCTTCCAATTTGCTGAACTCATCGCGATAAGGACATTACCACTTTCTCAATTCATTGAGATACACGCATTGGCAGAATATCAGCTAAATGGCTTTTACTGCTCGAAGGTATTCAGAGAAATTTTGGAACAGATTGTGGATTTCTTCCAACTTGCTGAACTCATCGAGATAAGGACATTACCATTTCTCAATTCACTGAGATACACACATTGGCAGAATATCAGCCAAATGGCATTCACTGCTCGATGGTATTCAGAGAAACTTTGGAACCGATTGTGGATTTCTCCCAAATTGCTGAACTCATCGAGATAAGGACATTGCCACTTTCTCAATTCATTGAGATACACACATTGGCTGAATATCAGCCAAATGGCATTCACTGCCCGAAGGTATTCAGAGAAACTTTGGAACAGATTGGGTATTTCTTCCAACTTGCTGAACCCATCGAGATAAACAACTTAACGCTTTCTGATTTCATTGAGATACACTCATTGGCAGAATATCAGCCAAATGGCATTCACTCCTCGAAGGTATTCAGAGAAACTTTGGAACAGATTGTGGATATCTTCCAATTTGCTCTACTCATCGAGATAAGGACATTGCCACTTTCTCAATTCATTGAGATACACACGTTGGCAGAATATCAGCCAAATGGCATTCACTGCTCGATGGTTTTCTGAGAAACTTTGGAACAGATTGTGGATTTCTTCCAAATTGCTGAACTCATCGAGATAAGGACATTACCACATTCTCAATTCATTGAGATACACACATTGGCTGAACATCAGCCAAATAGCATTCACTGCTCGATGGTTTTCTGAGAAACTTTGGAACAGATTGTGGATTTCTTCCAAATTGCTGAACTCATCGAGATAAGGACATCAGCAGTTTCTCAATTCATTGAAATAAACACATTGGCAGAATATCAGCCAAATGGCATTCACTGCTCGAAGGTTGTCAGAGAAAGTTTGGAACCGATTGTGGATTTCTTCCAAATTGCTGAACTCATCGAGATAAGGACATTACCACTTTCTCAATTCATTGAGATACACACATTGGCTGAATATCAGACAAATGGCATTCACTGCTTGAAGGTATTCAGAGAAACTTTGGAACAGATTGTGGATTTCTTCCAATTTGCTGATCTCATCGAGATAAGGACATTACCACTTTCTCAATTCATTGAGATACACACTTTGGCAGAATATCGGCCAAATGGCATTCACGTCTCGATGGTTTTCAGAGAAACTTTGGAACCGATTGTGGATTTCTTCCAAATTGCTGAACTCATCGAGATAAGGACATTACCACTTTCTCAATTCATTGAGATACACACATTGGCTGAATATCAGCCAAACGGCATTCACTGCCCGAAGGTATTCAGAGAAACTTTGGAACAGATTGTGGATTTCTTCCAACTAGCTGAACTCATCGCGATAAGGACATTACCAGATTCACAATTCATTGAGATACACACATTGGCAGAATATCAGCCAAATGGCATTCACTGCTCGATGGTTTTCAGAGAAACTTCAGAACCGATTGTGGATTTCTTTCAACTTGCTGAACTCATCGAGATAAGCACTTAACCACTTTCTCATTTCATTGAGATACACACATTGGCAGAACATCAGCCAAATGGCGCTCACTGCTCCATGGTTTTCAGAGAAACTTTGGAACAGATTGTGGATTTCTTCCAACTTGCTGAACTCATCGAGATAAGGACATTACCAGTTTCTCAATTCATTGAGATACACACATTGGCAGAATATCAGCCAAATGGGATTCACTGCTCGATGGATTTCAGAGAAACTTTGGAACCTATTGTGGATTTCTTCCAACTTGCTGAACTCATCGAGGTAAGCACTTTACCAGTTTCTCATCTCATTGAGATTCACGCATGGACAGAATATCAGCTAAATGGCTTTTACTGCTCGAAGGTATTCAGAGAAATTTTGGAACAGATTGTGGATTTCTTCCAACTTGCTGAACTCATCGAGATAAGGACATTACCATTTCTCAATTCACTGAGATACACACATTGGCAGAATATCAGCCAAATGGCATTCACTGCTCGATGGTTTTCAGAGAAACTTTGGAACAGATTGTGGATTTCTCCCAAATTGCTGAACTCATCGAGATAAGGACATTACCACTTCTTCAATTCATTGAGATACACAAATTGGCCGAATATCAGCCAAATGGCATTCACTGCTCGAAGGTATTCAGAGAAACTTTGGAACAGATTGGGTATTTCTTCCAGCTTGCTGAACCCATCGAGATAAACAACTTAACGCTTTCTGATTTCATTGAGATACACTCATTGGCAGAATATCAGCCAAATGGCATTCACTGCTCGATGGTTTTCTGAGAAACTTTGGAACAGATTGTGGATTTCTTCCAAATTGCTGAACTCATCGAGATAAGGACATTACCACATTCTCAATTCATTGAGATACACACATTGGCTGAACATCAGCCAAATAGCATTCACTGCACGATGGTTTTCTGAGAAACTTTGGAACAGATTGTGGATTTCTTCCAACTTGCTGAACTCATCGAGATAAGGACATTACCACTTTCTCAATTCATTGAGATACACACATTGGCTGAATATCAGACAAATGGCATTCACTGCTCGAAGGTATTCAGAGAAACTTTGGAACAGATTGTGAATTTCTACCAACTTTCTGAACTCATGGAGATAAGGACATTACCTCTTTCTCAATTCATTGAGATACACACATTGGCTGAATATCAGCCAAATGCCATTCACTGCTTGAAGGCATTCAGAGAAACTTTGGAACAGATTGTGGATTTCTTCCAATTTGCTGATCTCATCGAGATAAGGACATTACCACTTTCTCAATTCATTGAGATACACACTTTGGCAGAATATCGGCCAAATGGCATTCACGTCTCGATGGTTTTCAGAGAAACTTTGGAACCGATTGTGGATTTCTTCCAAATTGCTGAACTCATCGAGATAAGGACATTACCACTTTCTCAATTCATTGAGATACACACATTGGCTGAATATCAGCCAAACGGCATTCACTGCCCGAAGGTATTCAGAGAAACTTTGGAACAGATTGTGGATTTCTTCCAACTTGCTGAACTCATCGCGATAAGGACATTACCAGATTCACAATTCATTGAGATACACACATTGGCAGAATATCAGCCAAATGGCATTCACTGCTCGATGGTTTTCAGAGAAACTTTAGAACCGATTGTGGATTTCTTCCAACTTGTGAACTCATCAAGATAAGGACATTACCTCTTTCTCAATTCATTGAGATACACACATTGGCTGAATATCAGCCAAATGGCATTCACTGCTCGCTGGTTTTCAGAGAAACTTTGGAACCGATTGTGGATTTCTCCCAAATTGCTGTACTCATCGAGATAATTACATTACCACTTTCTCAATTCATTGAGATATACACATAGGCTGAATATCAGCCAATTGGCATTCACTGCTCGAAGGTATTCAGAGAAACTTTGGAACAGATTGGGTATTTCTTCCAACTTGCTGAACCCATCGAGATAAACAACTTTACACTTTCTCCTTTCATTGAGATACACTCATTGGCAGAATATTTGACAAATGGCATTCACGGCTCGATGGTATTCAGAGAAACTTGGGAACCGATTGTGAATTTCTTCCAAATTGCTGAACTCATCGAGATAAGCACTTGACCACATTCTCAATTCATTGAGATACACAGATTGGCTGAATATCAGCCAAATGGCATTCACTGCTCGAAGGTATTCAAGAAACTTTGGAACAGATTGTGGATTTCTTCCAATTTGCTGAACTCATCGCGATAAGGACATTACCACTTTCTCAATTCATTGAGATACACACATTGGCAGAATATCAGCCAAATGGCATTCACTGCTCGATGGATTTCAGAGAAACTTTGGAACCGATTGTGGATTTCGTCCAACTTGCTGAACTCATCGAGATAAGGACATTACCACTTTCTCAATTCATTGAGATACACACATTGGCTGAATATCAGCCAAATAGCATTCACTGCTCGAAGGTATTCAGAGAAACTTTGGAACAGATTGTGGATTTCTTCCAACTTGCTGAACTCATCGAGATAAGGACATTACCAGTTTCTCAATTCATTGAGATACACACATTGGCAGAATATCAGCCAAATGGGATTCACTGCTCGATGGATTCCAGAGAAACTTTGGAACCTATTGTGGATTTCTTCAAACTTGCTGAACTCATCGAGGTAAGCACTTCACCAGTTTCTCATCTCATTGAGATTCACGCATGGACAGAATATCAGCTAAATGGCTTTTACTGCTCGAAGGTATTCAGAGAAATTTTGGAACAGATTGTGGATTTCTTCCAACTTGCTGAACTCATCGAGATAAGGACATTACCATTTCTCAATTTACTGAGATACACACATTGGCAGAATATCAGCCAAATGGCATTCACTGCTCGATGGTATTCAGAGAAACTTTGGAACCGATTGTGGATTTCTCCCAAATTGCTGAACTCATCGAGATAAGGACATTGCCACTTTCTCAATTCATTGAGATACACACATTGGCTGAATATCAGCCAAATGGCATTCACTGCCCGAAGGTATTCAGAGAAACTTTGGAACAGATTGGGTATTTCTTCCAACTTGCTGAACCCATCGAGATAAACAACTTAACGCTTTCTGATTTCATTGAGATACACTCATTGGCAGAATATCAGCCAAATGGCATTCACTCCTCGAAGGTATTCAGAGAAACTTTGGAACAGATTGTGGATATCTTCCAATTTGCTCTACTCATCGAGATAAGGACATTGCCACTTTCTCAATTCATTGAGATACACACGTTGGCAGAATATCAGCCAAATGGCATTCACTGCTCGATGGTTTTCTGAGAAACTTTGGAACAGATTGTGGATTTCTTCCAAATTGCTGAACTCATCGAGATAAGGACATTACCACATTCTCAATTCATTGAGATACACACATTGGCTGAACATCAGCCAAATAGCATTCACTGCTCGATGGTTTTCTGAGAAACTTTGGAACAGATTGTGGATTTCTTCCAAATTGCTGAACTCATCGAGATAAGGACATCAGCAGTTTCTCAATTCATTGAAATAAACACATTGGCAGAATATCAGCCAAATGGCATTCACTGCTCGAAGGTTGTCAGAGAAAGTTTGGAACCGATTGTGGATTTCTTCCAAATTGCTGAACTCATCGAGATAAGGACATTACCACTTTCTCAATTCATTGAGATACACACATTGGCTGAATATCAGACAAATGGCATTCACTGCTTGAAGGTATTCAGAGAAACTTTGGAACAGATTGTGGATTTCTTCCAATTTGCTGATCTCATCGAGATAAGGACATTACCACTTTCTCAATTCATTGAGATACACACTTTGGCAGAATATCGGCCAAATGGCATTCACGTCTCGATGGTTTTCAGAGAAACTTTGGAACCGATTGTGGATTTCTTCCAAATTGCTGAACTCATCGAGATAAGGACATTACCACTTTCTCAATTCATTGAGATACACACATTGGCTGAATATCAGCCAAACGGCATTCACTGCCCGAAGGTATTCAGAGAAACTTTGGAACAGATTGTGGATTTCTTCCAACTAGCTGAACTCATCGCGATAAGGACATTACCAGATTCACAATTCATTGAGATACACACATTTGCAGAATATCAGCCAAATGGCATTCACTGCTCGATGGTTTTCAGAGAAACTTTAGAACCGATTGTGGATTTCTTCCAACTTGCTGAACTCATCGAGATAAGCACTTAACCACTTTCTCATTTCATTGAGATACACACATTGGCAGAACATCAGCCAAATGGCGCTCATTGCTCGATGGTTTTCAGAGAAACTTTGGAACCGTTTGTGGATTTGTTCCATTTTGCCAAACTCATTGAGATAAGGACATTACCACTTCCACAATTCATTGAGATACACACATTGGCAGAATATCAGCCAACTGGCGCTCGCTGCTCGATGGTTTTCAGAGAAACTTTAGAACCTATTGTGGATTTCTTCCAACTTGCTGAACTCATCGAGATAAGGTCATTGCCACTTTCTCAATTCATTGAGATACACACATTGGCAGAATATCAGCCAAATGGCATCCACAGCTCGATGATATTCAGAGAAATTTTGGAACAGATTGTGGATTTCTTCCAATTTGCTCTACTCATCGAGATAAGGACATTGCCACTTTCTCAATTCATTGAGATACACACGTTGGCAGAATATCAGCCAAATGGCATTCACTGCTCGATGGTTTTCTGAGAAACTTTGGAACAGATTGTGGATTTCTTCCAAATTGCTGAACTCATCGAGATAAGGACATTACCACATTCTCAATTCATTGAGATACACACATTGGCTGAACATCAGCCAAATAGCATTCACTGCTCGATGGTTGTCTGAGAAACTTTGGAACAGATTGTGGATTTCTTCCAACTTGCTGAACTCATCGAGATAAGGACATCAGCAGTTTCTCAATTCATTGAAATACACACATTGGCAGAATATCAGCCAAATGGCATTCACTGCTCGAAGGTTGTC
This sequence comes from Carcharhinus amblyrhynchos, assembly GCF_965287045.1. Lineage (NCBI taxonomy): Eukaryota > Metazoa > Chordata > Chondrichthyes > Carcharhiniformes > Carcharhinidae > Carcharhinus > Carcharhinus amblyrhynchos. The sequence goes on from NC_137326.1 coordinate 66,021,226, forward strand.
AGAGAAAGTTTGGAACCGATTGTGGATTTCTTCCAAATTGCTGAACTCATCGAGATAAGGACATTACCACTTTCTCAATTCATTGAGATACACACATTGGCTGAATATCAGACAAATGGCATTCACTGCTCGAAGGTATTCAGAGAAACTTCGGAACAGATTGTGAATTTCTACCAACTTTCTGAACTCATCGAGATAAGGACATTACCTCTTTCTCAATTCATTGAGATACACACATTGGCTGAATATCAGCCAAATGGCATTCACTGCTTGAAGGTATTCAGAGAAACTTTGGAACAGATTGTGGATTTCTTCCAATTTGCTGATCTCATCGAGATAAGGACATTACCACTTTCTCAATTCATTGAGATACACACTTTGGCAGAATATCGGCCAAATGGCATTCACGTCTCGATGGTTTTCAGAGAAACTTTGGAACCGATTGTGGATTTCTTCCAAATTGCTGAACTCATCGAGATAAGGACATTACCACTTTCTCAATTCATTGAGATACACACATTGGCTGAATATCAGCCAAACGGCATTCACTGCCCGAAGGTATTCAGAGAAACTTTGGAACAGATTGTGGATTTCTTCCAACTTGCTGAACTCATCGAGATAAGGACATCACCAGTTTCTCAATTCATTGAGATACACACATTGGCTGAATATCAGCCAAATGGCATTCACTGCTCGAAGGTTGTCAGAGAAACTTTGGAACCGATTGTGGATTTCTTCCAAATTGCTGAACTCATCGAGAAAAGGACATTACCACTTTCTCAATTCATTGAGATACACACATTGGCTGAATATCAGACAAATGGCACTCACTGCTCGAAGGTATTGAGAGAAACTTTGGATCAGATTGTGAATTTCTTCCAACTTTCTGAACTCATCGAGATAAGGACATTACCTCTTTCTCAATTCATTGAGATACACACATTGGCTGAATATCAGCCAAATGGCATTCACGGCTCGAAGGTATTCAGAGAAACTTTGGAACAGATTGTGGATTTCTTCCAATTTGCTGATCTCATCGAGATAAGGACATTACCACTTTCTCAATTCATTGAGATACACACTTTGGCAGAATATCAGCCAAATGGCATTCACGTCTCGGTGGTTTTCAGAGAAACTTTGGAACAGATTGTGCATTTCTTCCAAGTTGCTGAACTCATCGAGATAAGGACATTACCACTTTCTCAATTCATTGTGATACACACATTGGCTGAATATCAGCCAAATGGCATTCACTGCCCGAAGGTATTCAGAGAAACTTTGGAACAGATTGTGGATTTCTTCCAACTTGCTGAACTCATCGAGATAAGGACATTACCAGTCTCACAATTCATTGAGATACACACATTTGCAGAATATTAGCCAAATGGCATTCACTGCTCGATGTTTTTCAGAGAAACTTTAGAACCGATTGTGGATTTCTTCCAACTTGCTGAACTCATCGAGATAAGCACTGAACCACTTTCTCATTTCATTGAGATACACACATTGGCAGAATATCAGCCAAATGGCATTCACTGCTCGATGGTTTTCAGAGAAACTTTGGAACCGATTGTGGATTTCTTTCAAATTGCTGAACTCATCGAGATAAGGACATTACCACTTTCTCAATTCAATGAGATACACACATTGGCTGAATATCAGCCAAATAGCATTCACTGCTCGTAGGTATTCAGAGAAACTTTGGAACAGATTGTGGATTTCTTCCAACTTGCTGAACTCATCGAGATAAGGACATTACCAGTTTCTCAATTCATTGAGATACACACATTGGCAGAATATCAGCCAAATGGGATTCACAGCTCGATGGATTTCAAGAAACTTTGGAACCTATTGTGGATTTCTTCCAACTTGCTGAACTCATCGAGGTAAGCACTTTACCAGTTTCTCATCTCATTGAGATTCACGCATTGTTAGAATATCAGCTAAATGGCTTTTACTGCTCGAAGGTATTCAGAGAAATTTTGGAACAGATTGTGGATTTCTTCCAACTTGCTGAACTCATCGAGATAAGGACATTACCACTTTCTCAATTCAGTGAGATACACACATTGGCAGAATATCAGCCAAATGGGATTCACTGCTCGATGGTTTTCAGAGAAACTTTGGAACCGATTGTGGATTTCTCCCAAATTGCTGAACTCATCGACATAAGGACATTACCACTTCTTCAATTCATTGAGATACACACATTGGCTGAATATCAGCCAAATGGCATTCACTGCTCGAAGGGATTCAGAGAAACTTTGGAACAGATTGGGTGTTTCTTCCAACTTGCTGAACCCATCGAGATAAACAACTTAACGCTTTCTGATTTCATTGAGGTACACTCATTGGCAGAATATTAGACTAATGGCATTCACGGCTCGATGGTATGCAGAGAAACTTGGGAACCGATTGTGAATTTCTTCCAAATTGCTGAACTCATCGAGATAAGCACTTGACCACTTTCTCAATTCATTGAGATACACACATTGGCAGAACTTCAGCCAAATGGCGCTCACTGCTCGAAGGTTATCAGAGAAACTTTGGAACCGATTGTGGATTTCTTCCAAATTGCTGAACTCATCGAGATAAGGACATTACCACTTTCTCAATTCATTGAGATACACACACTGGCTGAATATCAGCCAAATGGCATTCACTGCTCGAAGGTATTCAAGAAACTTTGGAACAGATTGTGGATTTCTTCCAATTTGCTGAACTCGTCGAGATAAGGACATTACCACTTTCTCAATTCATTGAGAAACACACATTGGCAGAATATCAGCAAAATGGCATTCACTGCTCGATGGATTTCAGAGAAACTTTGGAACCGATTGTGGATTTCGTCCAACTTGCTGAACTCAATGAAATAAGGACATGACCACTTTCTCAATTCATTGAGATACACACATTGGCTGAATATCAGCCAAATCGCATTCACTCCTCGAAGGTATTCAGAGAAACTTTGGAACAGATTGTGGATATCTTCCAATTTGCTGTACTCATCGAGATAAGGACATTGCCACTTTCTCAATTCATTGAGATACACACGTTGGCTGAATATCAGGCAAATGGCATTCACTGCTCGATGGTTGTCAGAGAAAGTTTGGAACCGATTGTGGATTTCTTCCAAATTGCTGAACTCATCGAGAAAAGGACATTACCACTTTCTCAATTCATTGAGATACACACATTGGCTGAACATCAGCCAAATAGCATTCACTGCTCGATGGTTTTCTGAGAAACTTTGGAACAGATTGAGGATTTCTTCCAACTTGCTGAACTCATCGAGATAAGGACATTACCTCTTTCTCAATTCATTGAGATACACACATTGGCTGAATATCAGCCAAATGGCATTCACTGCTCGCTGGTTTTCAGAGAAATTTTGGAACCGATTGTGGATTTCTCCCAAATTGCTGTACTCATCAAGATAATTACATTACCACTTTCTCAATTCATTGAGATACACACATAGGCTGAATATCAGCCAATTGGCATTCACTGCTCGAAGGTATTCAGAGAAACTTTGGAACAGATTGGGTATTTCTTCCAACTTGCTGAACCCATCGAGATAAACAACTTTACACTTTCTCCTTTCATTGAGATACACTCATTGGCAGAATATTTGACAAATGGGATTCACGGCTCGATGGTATTCAGAGAAACTTGGGAACCGATTGTGAATTTCTTCCAAATTGCTGAACTCATCGAGATAAGCACTTGACCACATTCTCAATTCATTGAGATACACAGATTGGCTGAATATCAGCCAAATGGCATTCACTGCTCGAAGGTATTCAAGAAACTTTGGAACAGATTGTGGATTTCTTCCAATTTGCTGAACTCATCGCGATAAGGACATTACCACTTTCTCAATTCATTGAGATACACACATTGGCAGAATATCAGCCAAATGGCATTCACTGCTCGATGGATTTCAGAGAAACTTTGGAACCGATTGTGGATTTCGTCCAACTTGCTGGACTCATCGAGATAAGGACATTACCACTTTCTCAATTCATTGAGATACACACATTGGCTGAATATCAGCCAAATAGCATTCACTGCTCGAAGGTATTCAGAGAAACTTTGGAACAGATTGTGGATTTCTTCCAACTTGCTGAACTCATCGAGATAAGGACATTACCAGTTTCTCAATTCATTGAGGTACACACATTGGCAGAATATCAGCCAAATGGGATTCACTGCTCGATGGATTTCAGAGAAACTTTGGAACCTATTGTGGATTTCTTCCAACTTGCTGAACTCATCGAGGTAAGCACTTCACCAGTTTCTCATCTCATTGAGATTCACGCATGGACAGAATATCAGCTAAATGGCTTTTACTGCTCGAAGGTATTCAGAGAAACTTTGGAACAGATTGTGGATTTCTTCCAACTTGCTGAACTCATCGAGATAAACAACTTTACACTTTCTCCTTTCATTGAGATACACTCATTGGCAGAATATTTGACAAATGGGATTCACGGCTCGATGGTATTCAGAGAAACTTGGGAACCGATTGTGAATTTCTTCCAAATTGCTGAACTCATCGAGATAAGCACTTGACCACATTCTCAATTCATTGAGATACACAGATTGGCTGAATATCAGCCAAATGGCATTCACTGCTCGAAGGTATTCAAGAAACTTTGGAACAGATTGTGGATTTCTTCCAATTTGCTGAACTCATCGCGATAAGGACATTACCACTTTCTCAATTCATTGAGATACACACATTGGCAGAATATCAGCCAAATGGCATTCACTGCTCGATGGATTTCAGAGAAACTTTGGAACCGATTGTGGATTTCGTCCAACTTGCTGAACTCATCGAGATAAGGACATTACCACTTTCTCAATTCATTGAGATACACACATTGGCTGAATATCAGCCAAATAGCATTCACTGCTCGAAGGTATTCAGAGAAACTTTGGAACAGATTGTGGATTTCTTCCAACTTGCTGAACTCATCGAGATAAGGACATTACCAGTTTCTCAATTCATTGAGGTACACACATTGGCAGAATATCAGCCAAATGGGATTCACTGCTCGATGGATTTCAGAGAAACTTTGGAACCTATTGTGGATTTCTTCCAACTTGCTGAACTCATCGAGGTAAGCACTTCACCAGTTTCTCATCTCATTGAGATTCACGCATGGACAGAATATCAGCTAAATGGCTTTTACTGCTCGAAGGTATTCAGAGAAATTTTGGAACAGATTGTGGATTTCTTCCAACTTGCTGAACTCATCGAGATAAGGACATTACCATTTCTCAATTCACTGAGATACACACATTGGCAGAATATCAGCCAAATGGCATTCACTGCTCGATGGTTTTCAGAGAAACTTTGGAACCGATTGTGGATTTCTCCCAAATTGCTGAACTCATCGAGATAAGGACATTGTCACTCTCTCAATTCATTGAGATACACACATTGGCTGAATATCAGCCAAATGGCATTCACTGCTCGAAGGTATTCAGAGAAACTTTGGAACAGATTGGGTATTTCTTCCAACTTGCTGAACCCATCGAGATAAACAACTTAACGCTTTCTGATTTCATTGAGATACACTCATTGGCAGAATATCAGCCAAATGGCATTCACTCCTCGAAGGTATTCAGAGAAACTTTGGAACAGATTGTGGATTTCTTCCAACTTGCTGAACTCATCGCGATAAGGACATTACCAGATTCACAATTCATTGAGATACACACATTGGCAGAATATCAGCCAAATGGCATTCACTGCTCGATGGTTTTCAGAGAAACTTTAGAACCGATTGTGGATTTCTTCCAACTTGTGAACTCATCAAGATAACGACATTACCTCTTTCTCAATTCATTGAGATACACACATTGGCTGAATATCAGCCAAATGGCATTCACTGTTCGCTGGTTTTCAGAGAAAATTTGGAACCGATTGTGGATTTCTCCCAAATTGCTGTACTCATCGAGATAATTACATTACCACTTTCTCAATTCATTGAGATATACACATAGGCTGAATATCAGCCAATTGGCATTCACTGCTCGAAGGTATTCAGAGAAACTTTGGAACAGATTGGGTATTTCTTCCAACTTGCTGAACCCATCGAGATAAACAACTTTACACTTTCTCCTTTCATTGAGATACACTCATTGGCAGAATATTTGACAAATGGCATTCACGGCTCGATGGTATTCAGAGAAACTTGGGAACCGATTGCGAATTTCTTCCAAATTGCTGAACTCATCGAGATAAGCACTTGACCACATTCTCAATTCATTGAGATACACAGATTGGCTGAATATCAGCCAAATGGCATTCACTGCTCGAAGGTATTCAAGAAACTTTGGAACAGATTGTGGATTTCTTCCAATTTGCTGAACTCATCGCGATAAGGACATTACCACTTTCTCAATTCATTGAGATACACACATTGGCAGAATATCAGCCAAATGGCATTCACTGCTCGATGGATTTCAGAGAAACTTTGGAACCGATTGTGGATTTCGTCCAACTTGCTGAACTCATCGAGATAAGGACATTACCACTTTCTCAATTCATTGAGATACACACATTGGCAGAATATCAGCCAAATGGGATTCACTGCTCGATGGATTCCAGAGAAACTTTGGAACCTATTGTGGATTTCTTCAAACTTGCTGAACTCATCGAGGTAAGCACTTCACCAGTTTCTCATCTCATTGAGATTCACGCATGGACAGAATATCAGCTAAATGGCTTTTACTGCTCGAAGGTATTCAGAGAAATTTTGGAACAGATTGTGGATTTCTTCCAACTTGCTGAACTCATCGAGATAAGGACATTACCATTTCTCAATTCACTGAGATACACACATTGGCAGAATATCAGCCAAATGGCATTCACTGCTCGATGGTATTCAGAGAAACTTTGGAACCGATTGTGGATTTCTCCCAAATTGCTGAACTCATCGAGATAAGGACATTGCCACTTTCTCAATTCATTGAGATACACACATTGGCTGAATATCAGCCAAATGGCATTCACTGCCCGAAGGTATTCAGAGAAACTTTGGAACAGATTGCGTATTTCTTCCAACTTGCTGAACCCATCGAGATAAACAACTTAACGCTTTCTGATTTCATTGAGATACACTCATTGGCAGAATATCAGCCAAATGGCATTCACTCCTCGAAGGTATTCAGAGAAACTTTGGAACAGATTGTGGATATCTTCCAATTTGCTCTACTCATCGAGATAAGGACATTGCCACTTTCTCAATTCATTGAGATACACACGTTGGCAGAATATCAGCCAAATGGCATTCACTGCTCGATGGTTTTCTGAGAAACTTTGGAACAGATTGTGGATTTCTTCCAAATTGCTGAACTCATCGAGATAAGGACATTACCACATTCTCAATTCATTGAGATACACACATTGGCTGAACATCAGCCAAATAGCATTCACTGCTCGATGGTTTTCTGAGAAACTTTGGAACAGATTGTGGATTTCTTCCAACTTGCTGAACTCATCGAGATAAGGACATCAGCAGTTTCTCAATTCATTGAAATAAACACATTGGCAGAATATCAGCCAAATGGCATTCACTGCTCGAAGGTTGTCAGAGAAAGTTTGGAACCGATTGTGGATTTCTTCCAAATTGCTGAACTCATCGAGATAAGGACATTACCACTTTCTCAATTCATTGAGATACACACATTGGCTGAATATCAGACAAATGGCATTCACTGCTTGAAGGTATTCAGAGAAACTTTGGAACAGATTGTGGATTTCTTCCAATTTGCTGATCTCATCGAGATAAGGACATTACCACTTTCTCAATTCATTGAGATACACACTTTGGCAGAATATCGGCCAAATGGCATTCACGTCTCGATGGTTTTCAGAGAAACTTTGGAACCGATTGTGGATTTCTTCCAAATTGCTGAACTCATCGAGATAAGGACATTACCACTTTCTCAATTCATTGAGATACACACATTGGCTGAATATCAGCCAAACGGCATTCACTGCCCGAAGGTATTCAGAGAAACTTTGGAACAGATTGTGGATTTCTTCCAACTAGCTGAACTCATCGCGATAAGGACATTACCAGATTCACAATTCATTGAGATACACACATTTGCAGAATATCAGCCAAATGGCATTCACTGCTCGATGGTTTTCAGAGAAACTTTAGAACCGATTGTGGATTTCTTCCAACTTGCTGAACTCATCGAGATAAGCACTTAACCACTTTCTCATTTCATTGAGATACACACATTGGCAGAACATCAGCCAAATGGCGCTCATTGCTCGATGGTTTTCAGAGAAACTTTGGAACCGTTTGTGGATTTGTTCCATTTTGCCAAACTCATTGAGATAAGGACATTACCACTTCCACAATTCATTGAGATACACACATTGGCAGAATATCAGCCAACTGGCGCTCGCTGCTCGATGGTTTTCAGAGAAACTTTAGAACCTATTGTGGATTTCTTCCAACTTGCTGAACTCATCGAGATAAGGTCATTGCCACTTTCTCAATTCATTGAGATACACACATTGGCAGAATATCAGCCAAATGGCATCCACAGCTCGATGATATTCAGAGAAATTTTGGAACAGATTGTGGATTTCTTCCAATTTGCTCTACTCATCGAGATAAGGACATTGCCACTTTCTCAATTCATTGAGATACACACGTTGGCAGAATATCAGCCAAATGGCATTCACTGCTCGATGGTTGTCTGAGAAACTTTGGAACAGATTGTGGATTTCTTCCAACTTGCTGAACTCATCGAGATAAGGACATCAGCAGTTTCTCAATTCATTGAAATACACACATTGGCAGAATATCAGCCAAATGGCATTCACTGCTCGAAGGTTGTCAGAGAAAGTTTGGAACCGATTGTGGATTTCTTCCAAATTGCTGAACTCATCGAGATAAGGACATTACCACTTTCTCAATTCATTGAGATACACACATTGGCTGAATATCAGACAAATGGCATTCACTGCTCGAAGGTATTCAGAGAAACTTCGGAACAGATTGTGAATTTCTACCAACTTTCTGAACTCATCGAGATAAGGACATTACCTCTTTCTCAATTCATTGAGATACACACATTGGCTGAATATCAGCCAAATGGCATTCACTGCTTGAAGGTATTCAGAGAAACTTTGGAACAGATTGTGGATTTCTTCCAATTTGCTGATCTCATCGAGATAAGGACATTACCACTTTCTCAATTCATTGAGATACACACTTTGGCAGAATATCGGCCAAATGGCATTCACGTCTCGATGGTTTTCAGAGAAACTTTGGAACCGATTGTGGATTTCTTCCAAATTGCTGAACTCATCGAGATAAGGACATTACCACTTTCTCAATTCATTGAGATACACACATTGGCTGAATATCAGCCAAACGGCATTCACTGCCCGAAGGTATTCAGAGAAACTTTGGAACAGATTGTGGATTTCTTCCAACTTGCTGAACTCATCGAGATAAGGACATCACCAGTTTCTCAATTCATTGAGATACACACATTGGCTGAATATCAGCCAAATGGCATTCACTGCTCGAAGGTTGTCAGAGAAATTTTGGAACCGATTGTGGATTTCTTCCAAATTGCTGATCTCATCGAGATAAGGACATTACCACTTTCTCAATTCATTGAGATACACACTTTGGCAGTATATCAGCCAAATGGCATTCACGTCTCGGTGGTTTTCAGAGAAACTTTGGAACAGATTGTGCATTTCTTCCAAGTTGCTGAACTCATCGAGATAAGGACATTACCACTTTCTCAATTCATTGTGATACACACATTGGCTGAATATCAGCCAAATGGCATTCACTGCCCGAAGGTATTCAGAGAAACTTTGGAACAGATTGTGGATTTCTTCCAACTTGCTGAACTCATCGAGATAAGGACATTACCAGTTTCACAATTCATTGAGATACACACATTTGCAGAATATTAGCCAAATGGCATTCACTGCTCGATGTTTTTCAGAGAAACTTTAGAACCGATTGTGGATTTCTTCCAACTTGCTGAACTCATCGAGATAAGCACTTAACCACTTTCTCATTTCATTGAGATACACACATTGGCAGAATATCAGCCAAATGGCATTCACTGCTCGATGGTTTTCAGAGAAACTTTGGAACAGATTGTGGATTTCTTTCAAATTGCTGAACTCATCGAGATAAGGACATTACCACTTTCTCAATTCAATGAGATACACACATTGGCTGAATATCAGCCAAATAGCATTCACTGCTCGTAGGTATTCAGAGAAACTTTGGAACAGATTGTGGATTTCTTCCAACTTGCTGAACTCATCGAGATAAGGACATTACCAGTTTCTCAATTCATTGAGATACACACATTGGCAGAATATCAGCCAAATGGGATTCACAGCTCGATGGATTTCAAGAAACTTTGGAACCTATTGTGGATTTCTTCCAACTTGCTGAACTCATCGAGGTAAGCACTTTACCAGTTTCTCATCTCATTGAGATTCACGCATTGTTAGAATATCAGCTAAATGGCTTTTACTGCTCGAAGGTATTCAGAGAAATGTTGGAACAGATTGTGGATTTCTTCCAACTTGCTGAACTCATCGAGATAAGGACATTACCACTTTCTCAATTCAGTGAGATACACACATTGGCAGAATATCAGCCAAATGGGATTCACTGCTCGATGGTTTTCAGAGAAACTTTGGAACCGATTGTGGATTTCTCCCAAATTGCTGAACTCATCGACATAAGGACATTACCACTTCTTCAATTCATTGAGATACACACATTGGCTGAATATCAGCCAAATGGCATTCACTGCTCGAAGGGATTCAGAGAAACTTTGGAACAGATTGGGTGTTTCTTCCAACTTGCTGAACCCATCGAGATAAACAACTTAACGCTTTCTGATTTCATTGAGATACACTCATTGGCAGAATATTAGACTAATGGCATTCACGGCTCGATGGTATTCAGAGAAACTTGGGAACCGATTGTGAATTTCTTCCAAATTGCTGAACTCATCGAGATAAGCACTTGACCACTTTCTCAATTCATTGAGATACACACATTGGCAGAACTTCAGCCAAATGGCGCTCACTGCTCGAAGGTTATCAGAGAAACTTTGGAACCGATTGTGGATTTCTTCCAAATTGCTGAACTCATCGAGATAAGGACATTACCACTTTCTCAATTCATTGAGATACACACACTGGCTGAATATCAGCCAAATGGCATTCACTGCTCGAAGGTATTCAAGAAACTTTGGAACAGATTGTGGATTTCTTCCAATTTGCTGAACTCGTCGAGATAAGGACATTACCACTTTCTCAATTCATTGAGAAACACACATTGGCAGAATATCAGCAAAATGGCATTCACTGCTCGATGGATTTCAGAGAAACTTTGGAACCGATTGTGGATTTCGTCCAACTTGCTGAACTCAATGAAATAAGGACATGACCACTTTCTCAATTCATTGAGATACACACATTGGCTGAATATCAGCCAAATCGCATTCACTCCTCGAAGGTATTCAGAGAAACTTTGGAACAGATTGTGGATATCTTCCAATTTGCTGTACTCATCGAGATAAGGACATTGCCACTTTCTCAATTCATTGAGATACACACGTTGGCTGAATATCAGGCAAATGGCATTCACTGCTCGATGGTTGTCAGAGAAAGTTTGGAACCGATTGTGGATTTCTTCCAAATTGCTGAACTCATCGAGAAAAGGACATTACCACTTTCTCAATTCATTGAGATACACACATTGGCTGAATATCAGCCAAATAGCATTCACTGCTCGATGGTTTTCTGAGAAACTTTGGAACAGATTGAGGATTTCTTCCAACTTGCTGAACTCATCGAGATAAGGACATTACCTCTTTCTCAATTCATTGAGATACACACATTGGCTGAATATCAGCCAAATGGCATTCACTGCTCGCTGGTTTTCAGAGAAATTTTGGAACCGATTGTGGATTTCTCCCAAATTGCTGTACTCATCAAGATAATTACATTACCACTTTCTCAATTCATTGAGATACACACATAGGCTGAATATCAGCCAATTGGCATTCACTGCTCGAAGGTATTCAGAGAAACTTTGGAACAGATTGGGTATTTCTTCCAACTTGCTGAACCCATCGAGATAAACAACTTTACACTTTCTCCTTTCATTGAGATACACTCATTGGCAGAATATTTGACAAATGGGATTCACGACTCGATGGTATTCAGAGAAACTTGGGAACCGATTGTGAATTTCTTCCAAATTGCTGAACTCATCGAGATAAGCACTTGACCACATTCTCAATTCATTGAGATACACAGATTGGCTGAATATCAGCCAAATGGCATTCACTGCTCGAAGGTATTCAAGAAACTTTGGAACAGATTGTGGATTTCTTCCAATTTGCTGAACTCATCGCGATAAGGACATTACCACTTTCTCAATTCATTGAGATACACACATTGGCAGAATATCAGCCAAATGGCATTCACTGCTCGATGGATTTCAGAGAAACTTTGGAACCGATTGTGGATTTCGTCCAACTTGCTGAACTCATCGAGATAAGGACATTACCACTTTCTCAATTCATTGAGATACACACATTGGCTGAATATCAGCCAAATAGCATTCACTGCTCGAAGGTATTCAGAGAAACTTTGGAACAGATTGTGGATTTCTTCCAACTTGCTGAACTCATCGAGATAAGGACATTACCAGTTTCTCAATTCATTGAGGTACACACATTGGCAGAATATCAGCCAAATGGGATTCACTGCTCGATGGATTTCAGAGAAACTTTGGAACCTATTGTGGATTTCTTCCAACTTGCTGAACTCATCGAGGTAAGCACTTCACCAGTTTCTCATCTCATTGAGATTCACGCATGGACAGAATATCAGCTAAATGGCTTTTACTGCTCGAAGGTATTCAGAGAAATTTTGGAACAGATTGTGGATTTCTTCCAACTTGCTGAACTCATCGAGATAAGGACATTACCATTTCTCAATTCACTGAGATACACACATTGGCAGAATATCAGCCAAATGGCATTCACTGCTCGATGGTTTTCAGAGAAACTTTGGAACCGATTGTGGATTTCTCCCAAATTGCTGAACTCATCGAGATAAGGACATTGTCACTCTCTCAATTCATTGAGATACACACATTGGCTGAATATCAGCCAAATGGCATTCACTGCTCGAAGGTATTCAGAGAAACTTTGGAACAGATTGGGTATTTCTTCCAACTTGCTGAACCCATCGAGATAAACAACTTAACGCTTTCTGATTTCATTGAGATACACTCATTGGCAGAATATCAGCCAAATGGCATTCACTCCTCGAAGGTATTCAGAGAAACTTTGGAACAGATTGTGGATTTCTTCCAACTTGCTGAACTCATCGCGATAAGGACATTACCAGATTCACAATTCATTGAGATACACACATTGGCAGAATATCAGCCAAATGGCATTCACTGCTCGATGGTTTTCAGAGAAACTTTAGAACCGATTGTGGATTTCTTCCAACTTGTGAACTCATCAAGATAAGGACATTACCTCTTTCTCAATTCATTGAGATACACACATTGGCTGAATATCAGCCAAATGGCATTCACTGCTCGCTGGTTTTCAGAGAAAATTTGGAACCGATTGTGGATTTCTCCCAAATTGCTGTACTCATCGAGATAATTACATTACCACTTTCTCAATTCATTGAGATATACACATAGGCTGAATATCAGCCAATTGGCATTCACTGCTCGAAGGTATTCAGAGAAACTTTGGAACAGATTGGGTATTTCTTCCAACTTGCTGAACCCATCGAGATAAACAACTTTACACTTTCTCCTTTCATTGAGATACACTCATTGGCAGAATATTTGACAAATGGCATTCACGGCTCGATGGTATTCAGAGAAACTTGGGAACCGATTGTGAATTTCTTCCAAATTGCTGAACTCATCGAGATAAGCACTTGACCACATTCTCAATTCATTGAGATACACAGATTGGCTGAATATCAGCCAAATGGCATTCACTGCTCGAAGGTATTCAAGAAACTTTGGAACAGATTGTGGATTTCTTCCAATTTGCTGAACTCATCGCGATAAGGACATTACCACTTTCTCAATTCATTGAGATACACACATTGGCAGAATATCAGCCAAATGGCATTCACTGCTCGATGGATTTCAGAGAAACTTTGGAACCGATTGTGGATTTCGTCCAACTTGCTGAACTCATCGAGATAAGGACATTACCACTTTCTCAATTCATTGAGATACACACATTGGCTGAATATCAGCCAAATAGCATTCACTGCTCGAAGGTATTCAGAGAAATTTTGGAACAGATTGTGGATTTCTTCCAACTTGCTGAACTCATCGAGATAAGGACATTACCATTTCTCAATTCACTGAGATACACACATTGGCAGAATATCAGCCAAATGGATGCTCGATGGATTCCAGAGAAACTTTGGAACCTATTGTGGATTTCTTCAAACTTGCTGAACTCATCGAGGTAAGCACTTCACCAGTTTCTCATCTCATTGAGATTCACGCATGGACAGAATATCAGCTAAATGGCTTTTACTGCTCGAAGGTATTCAGAGAAATTTTGGAACAGATTGTGGATTTCTTCCAACTTGCTGAACTCATCGAGATAAGGACATTACCATTTCTCAATTCACTGAGATACACACATTGGCAGAATATCAGCCAAATGGCATTCACTGCTCGATGGTATTCAGAGAAACTTTGGAACCGATTGTGGATTTCTCCCAAATTGCTGAACTCATCGAGATAAGGACATTGCCACTTTCTCAATTCATTGAGATACACACATTGGCTGAATATCAGCCAAATGGCATTCACTGCCCGAAGGTATTCAGAGAAACTTTGGAACAGATTGGGTATTTCTTCCAACTTGCTGAACCCATCGAGATAAACAACTTAACGCTTTCTGATTTCATTGAGATACACTCATTGGCAGAATATCAGCCAAATGGCATTCACTCCTCGAAGGTATTCAGAGAAACTTTGGAACAGATTGTGGATATCTTCCAATTTGCTCTACTCATCGAGATAAGGACATTGCCTCTTTCTCAATTCATTGAGATACACACGTTGGCAGAATATCAGCCAAATGGCATTCACTGCTCGATGGTTTTCTGAGAAACTTTGGAACAGATTGTGGATTTCTTCCAAATTGCTGAACTCATCGAGATAAGGACATTACCACATTCTCAATTCATTGAGATACACACATTGGCTGAACATCAGCCAAATAGCATTCACTGCTCGATGGTTTTCTGAGAAACTTTGGAACAGATTGTGGATTTCTTCCAACTTGCTGAACTCATCGAGATAAGGACATCAGCAGTTTCTCAATTCATTGAAATACACACATTGGCAGAATATCAGCCAAATGGCATTCACTGCTCGAAGGTTGTCAGAGAAAGTTTGGAACCGATTGTGGATTTCTTCCAAATTGCTGAACTCATCGAGATAAGGACATTACCACTTTCTCAATTCATTGAGATACACACATTGGCTGAATATCAGACAAATGGCATTCACTGCTTGAAGGTATTCAGAGAAACTTTGGAACAGATTGTGGATTTCTTCCAATTTGCTGATCTCATCGAGATAAGGACATTACCACTTTCTCAATTCATTGAGATACACACTTTGGCAGAATATCGGCCAAATGGCATTCACGTCTCGATGGTTTTCAGAGAAACTTTGGAACCGATTGTGGATTTCTTCCAAATTGCTGAACTCATCGAGATAAGGACATTACCACTTTCTCAATTCATTGAGATACACACATTGGCTGAATATCAGCCAAACGGCATTCACTGCCCGAAGGTATTCAGAGAAACTTTGGAACAGATTGTGGATATCTTCCAATTTGCTCTACTCATCGAGATAAGGACATTGCCACTTTCTCAATTCATTGAGATACACACGTTGGCAGAATATCAGCCAAATGGCATTCACTGCTCGATGGTTTTCTGAGAAACTTTGGAACAGATTGTGGATTTCTTCCAAATTGCTGAACTCATCGAGATAAGGACATTACCACATTCTCAATTCATTGAGATACACACATTGGCTGAACATCAGCCAAATAGCATTCACTGCTCGATGGTTTTCTGAGAAACTTTGGAACAGATTGTGGATTTCTTCCAACTTGCTGAACTCATCGAGATAAGGACATCAGCAGTTTCTCAATTCATTGAAATAAACACATTGGCAGAATATCAGCCAAATGGCATTCACTGCTCGAAGGTTGTCAGAGGAAGTTTGGAACCGATTGTGGATTTCTTCCAAATTGCTGAACTCATCGAGATAAGGACATTACCACTTTCTCAATTCATTGAGATACACACATTGGCTGAATATCAGACAAATGGCATTCACTGCTTGAAGGTATTCAGAGAAACTTTGGAACAGATTGTGGATTTCTTCCAATTTGCTGATCTCATCGAGATAAGGACATTACCACTTTCTCAATTCATTGAGATACACACTTTGGCAGAATATCGGCCAAATGGCATTCACGTCTCGATGGTTTTCAGAGAAACTTTGGAACCGATTGTGGATTTCTTCCAAATTGCTGAACTCATCGAGATAAGGACATTACCACTTTCTCAATTCATTGAGATACACACATTGGCTGAATATCAGCCAAACGGCATTCACTGCCCGAAGGTATTCAGAGAAACTTTGGAACAGATTGTGGATTTCTTCCAACTAGCTGAACTCATCGCGATAAGGACATTACCAGATTCACAATTCATTGAGATACACACATTTGCAGAATATCAGCCAAATGGCATTCACTGCTCGATGGTTTTCAGAGAAACTTTAGAACCGATTGTGGATTTCTTCCAACTTGCTGAACTCATCGAGATAAGCACTTAACCACTTTCTCATTTCATTGAGATACACACATTGGCAGAACATCAGCCAAATGGCGCTCATTGCTCGATGGTTTTCAGAGAAACTTTGGAACCGTTTGTGGATTTGTTCCATTTTGCCAAACTCATTGAGATAAGGACATTACCACTTCCACAATTCATTGAGATACACACATTGGCAGAATATCAGCCAACTGGCGCTCGCTGCTCGATGGTTTTCAGAGAAACTTTAGAACCTATTGTGGATTTCTTCCAACTTGCTGAACTCATCGAGATAAGGTCATTGCCACTTTCTCAATTCATTGAGATACACACATTGGCAGAATATCAGCCAAATGGCATCCACAGCTCGATGATATTCAGAGAAATTTTGGAACAGATTGTGGATTTCTTCCAATTTGCTCTACTCATCGAGATAAGGACATTGCCACTTTCTCAATTCATTGAGATACACACGTTGGCAGAATATCAGCCAAATGGCATTCACTGCTCGATGGTTTTCTGAGAAACTTTGGAACAGATTGTGGATTTCTTCCAAATTGCTGAACTCATCGAGATAAGGACATTACCACATTCTCAATTCATTGAGATACACACATTGGCTGAACATCAGCCAAATAGCATTCACTGCTCGATGGTTGTCTGAGAAACTTTGGAACAGATTGTGGATTTCTTCCAACTTGCTGAACTCATCGAGATAAGGACATCAGCAGTTTCTCAATTCATTGAAATACACACATTGGCAGAATATCAGCCAAATGGCATTCACTGCTCGAAGGTTGTCAGAGAAAGTTTGGAACCGATTGTGGATTTCTTCCAAATTGCTGAACTCATCGAGATAAGGACATTACCACTTTCTCAATTCATTGAGATACACACATTGGCTGAATATCAGACAAATGGCATTCACTGCTCGAAGGTATTCAGAGAAACTTCGGAACAGATTGTGAATTTCTACCAACTTTCTGAACTCATCGAGATAAGGACATTACCTCTTTCTCAATTCATTGAGATACACACATTGGCTGAATATCAGCCAAATGGCATTCACTGCTTGAAGGTATTCAGAGAAACTTTGGAACAGATTGTGGATTTCTTCCAATTTGCTGATCTCATCGAGATAAGGACATTACCACTTTCTCAATTCATTGAGATACACACTTTGGCAGAATATCGGCCAAATGGCATTCACGTCTCGATGGTTTTCAGAGAAACTTTGGAACCGATTGTGGATTTCTTCCAAATTGCTGAACTCATCGAGATAAGGACATTACCACTTTCTCAATTCATTGAGATACACACATTGGCTGAATATCAGCCAAACGGCATTCACTGCCCGAAGGTATTCAGAGAAACTTTGGAACAGATTGTGGATTTCTTCCAACTTGCTGAACTCATCGAGATAAGGACATCACCAGTTTCTCAATTCATTGAGATACACACATTGGCTGAATATCAGCCAAATGGCATTCACTGCTCGAAGGTTGTCAGAGAAATTTTGGAACCGATTGTGGATTTCTTCCAAATTGCTGATCTCATCGAGATAAGGACATTACCACTTTCTCAATTCATTGAGATACACACTTTGGCAGAATATCAGCCAAATGGCATTCACGTCTCGGTGGTTTTCAGAGAAACTTTGGAACAGATTGTGCATTTCTTCCAAGTTGCTGAACTCATCGAGATAAGGACATTACCACTTTCTCAATTCATTGTGATACACACATTGGCTGAATATCAGCCAAATGGCATTCACTGCCCGAAGGTATTCAGAGAAACTTTGGAACAGATTGTGGATTTCTTCCAACTTGCTGAACTCATCGAGATAAGGACATTACCAGTTTCACAATTCATTGAGATACACACATTTGCAGAATATTAGCCAAATGGCATTCACTGCTCGATGTTTTTCAGAGAAACTTTAGAACCGATTGTGGATTTCTTCCAACTTGCTGAACTCATCGAGATAAGCACTTAACCACTTTCTCATTTCATTGAGATACACACATTGGCAGAATATCAGCCAAATGGCATTCACTGCTCGATGGTTTTCAGAGAAACTTTGGAACAGATTGTGGATTTCTTTCAAATTGCTGAACTCATCGAGATAAGGACATTACCACTTTCTCAATTCAATGAGATACACACATTGGCTGAATATCAGCCAAATAGCATTCACTGCTCGTAGGTATTCAGAGAAACTTTGGAACAGATTGTGGATTTCTTCCAACTTGCTGAACTCATCGAGATAAGGACATTACCAGTTTCTCAATTCATTGAGATACACACATTGGCAGAATATCAGCCAAATGGGATTCACAGCTCGATGGATTTCAAGAAACTTTGGAACCTATTGTGGATTTCTTCCAACTTGCTGAACTCATCGAGGTAAGCACTTTACCAGTTTCTCATCTCATTGAGATTCACGCATTGTTAGAATATCAGCTAAATGGCTTTTACTGCTCGAAGGTATTCAGAGAAATGTTGGAACAGATTGTGGATTTCTTCCAACTTGCTGAACTCATCGAGATAAGGACATTACCACTTTCTCAATTCAGTGAGATACACACATTGGCAGAATATCAGCCAAATGGGATTCACTGCTCGATGGTTTTCAGAGAAACTTTGGAACCGATTGTGGATTTCTCCCAAATTGCTGAACTCATCGACATAAGGACATTACCACTTCTTCAATTCATTGAGATACACACATTGGCTGAATATCAGCCAAATGGCATTCACTGCTCGAAGGGATTCAGAGAAACTTTGGAACAGATTGGGTGTTTCTTCCAACTTGCTGAACCCATCGAGATAAACAACTTAACGCTTTCTGATTTCATTGAGATACACTCATTGGCAGAATATTAGACTAATGGCATTCACGGCTCGATGGTATTCAGAGAAACTTGGGAACCGATTGTGAATTTCTTCCAAATTGCTGAACTCATCGAGATAAGCACTTGACCACTTTCTCAATTCATTGAGATACACACATTGGCAGAACTTCAGCCAAATGGCGCTCACTGCTCGAAGGTTATCAGAGAAACTTTGGAACCGATTGTGGATTTCTTCCAAATTGCTGAACTCATCGAGATAAGGACATTACCACTTTCTCAATTCATTGAGATACACACACTGGCTGAATATCAGCCAAATGGCATTCACTGCTCGAAGGTATTCAAGAAACTTTGGAACAGATTGTGGATTTCTTCCAATTTGCTGAACTCGTCGAGATAAGGACATTACCACTTTCTCAATTCATTGAGAAACACACATTGGCAGAATATCAGCAAAATGGCATTCACTGCTCGATGGATTTCAGAGAAACTTTGGAACCGATTGTGGATTTCGTCCAACTTGCTGAACTCAATGAAATAAGGACATGACCACTTTCTCAATTCATTGAGATACACACATTGGCTGAATATCAGCCAAATCGCATTCACTCCTCGAAGGTATTCAGAGAAACTTTGGAACAGATTGTGGATATCTTCCAATTTGCTGTACTCATCGAGATAAGGACATTGCCACTTTCTCAATTCATTGAGATACACACGTTGGCTGAATATCAGGCAAATGGCATTCACTGCTCGATGGTTGTCAGAGAAAGTTTGGAACCGATTGTGGATTTCTTCCAAATTGCTGAACTCATCGAGATAAGGACATTACCTCTTTCTCAATTCATTGAGATACACACATTGGCTGAATATCAGCCAAATGGCATTCACTGCTCGCTGGTTTTCAGAGAAATTTTGGAACCGATTGTGGATTTCTCCCAAATTGCTGTACTCATCAAGATAATTACATTACCACTTTCTCAATTCATTGAGATACACACATAGGCTGAATATCAGCCAATTGGCATTCACTGCTCGAAGGTATTCAGAGAAACTTTGGAACAGATTGGGTATTTCTTCCAACTTGCTGAACCCATCGAGATAAACAACTTTACACTTTCTCCTTTCATTGAGATACACTCATTGGCAGAATATTTGACAAATGGGATTCACGTCTCGATGGTATTCAGAGAAACTTGGGAACCGATTGTGAATTTCTTCCAAATTGCTGAACTCATCGAGATAAGCACTTGACCACATTCTCAATTCATTGAGATACACAGATTGGCTGAATATCAGCCAAATGGCATTCACTGCTCGAAGGTATTCAAGAAACTTTGGAACAGATTGTGGATTTCTTCCAATTTGCTGAACTCATCGCGATAAGGACATTACCACTTTCTCAATTCATTGAGATACACACATTGGCAGAATATCAGCCAAATGGCATTCACTGCTCGATGGATTTCAGAGAAACTTTGGAACCGATTGTGGATTTCGTCCAACTTGCTGAACTCATCGAGATAAGGACATTACCACTTTCTCAATTCATTGAGATACACACATTGGCTGAATATCAGCCAAATAGCATTCACTGCTCGAAGGTATTCAGAGAAACTTTGGAACAGATTGTGGATTTCTTCCAACTTGCTGAACTCATCGAGATAAGGACATTACCAGTTTCTCAATTCATTGAGGTACACACATTGGCAGAATATCAGCCAAATGGGATTCACTGCTCGATGGATTTCAGAGAAACTTTGGAACCTATTGTGGATTTCTTCCAACTTGCTGAACTCATCGAGGTAAGCACTTCACCAGTTTCTCATCTCATTGAGATTCACGCATGGACAGAATATCAGCTAAATGGCTTTTACTGCTCGAAGGTATTCAGAGAAATTTTGGAACAGATTGTGGATTTCTTCCAACTTGCTGAACTCATCGAGATAAGGACATTACCATTTCTCAATTCACTGAGATACACACATTGGCAGAATATCAGCCAAATGGCATTCACTGCTCGATGGTTTTCAGAGAAACTTTGGAACCGATTGTGGATTTCTCCCAAATTGCTGAACTCATCGAGATAAGGACATTGTCACTCTCTCAATTCATTGAGATACACACATTGGCTGAATATCAGCCAAATGGCATTCACTGCTCGAAGGTATTCAGAGAAACTTTGGAACAGATTGGGTATTTCTTCCAACTTGCTGAACCCATCGAGATAAACAACTTAACGCTTTCTGATTTCATTGAGATACACTCATTGGCAGAATATCAGCCAAATGGCATTCACTCCTCGAAGGTATTCAGAGAAACTTTGGAACAGATTGTGGATTTCTTCCAACTTGCTGAACTCATCGCGATAAGGACATTACCAGATTCACAATTCATTGAGATACACACATTGGCAGAATATCAGCCAAATGGCATTCACTGCTCGATGGTTTTCAGAGAAACTTTAGAACCGATTGTGGATTTCTTCCAACTTGTGAACTCATCAAGATAAGGACATTACCTCTTTCTCAATTCATTGAGATACACACATTGGCTGAATATCAGCCAAATGGCATTCACTGCTCGCTGGTTTTCAGAGAAAATTTGGAACCGATTGTGGATTTCTCCCAAATTGCTGTACTCATCGA
The DNA here is from genome assembly GCF_965287045.1 of Carcharhinus amblyrhynchos. Classification (NCBI taxonomy): domain Eukaryota; kingdom Metazoa; phylum Chordata; class Chondrichthyes; order Carcharhiniformes; family Carcharhinidae; genus Carcharhinus; species Carcharhinus amblyrhynchos. The sequence continues at coordinate 66,043,671 of NC_137326.1, forward strand.
GATAATTACATTACCACTTTCTCAATTCATTGAGATATACACATAGGCTGAATATCAGCCAATTGGCATTCACTGCTCGAAGGTATTCAGAGAAACTTTGGAACAGATTGGGTATTTCTTCCAACTTGCTGAACCCATCGAGATAAACAACTTTACACTTTCTCCTTTCATTGAGATACACTCATTGGCAGAATATTTGACAAATGGCATTCACGGCTCGATGGTATTCAGAGAAACTTGGGAACCGATTGTGAATTTCTTCCAAATTGCTGAACTCATCGAGATAAGCACTTGACCACATTCTCAATTCATTGAGATACACAGATTGGCTGAATATCAGCCAAATGGCATTCACTGCTCGAAGGTATTCAAGAAACTTTGGAACAGATTGTGGATTTCTTCCAATTTGCTGAACTCATCGCGATAAGGACATTACCACTTTCTCAATTCATTGAGATACACACATTGGCAGAATATCAGCCAAATGGCATTCACTGCTCGATGGATTTCAGAGAAACTTTGGAACCGATTGTGGATTTCGTCCAACTTGCTGAACTCATCGAGATAAGGACATTACCACTTTCTCAATTCATTGAGATACACACATTGGCTGAATATCAGCCAAATAGCATTCACTGCTCGAAGGTATTCAGAGAAACTTTGGAACAGATTGTGGATTTCTTCCAACTTGCTGAACTCATCGAGATAAGGACATTACCAGTTTCTCAATTCATTGAGGTACACACATTGGCAGAATATCAGCCAAATGGGATTCACTGCTCGATGGATTTCAGAGAAACTTTGGAACCTATTGTGGATTTCTTCCAACTTGCTGAACTCATCGAGGTAAGCACTTCACCAGTTTCTCATCTCATTGAGATTCACGCATGGACAGAATATCAGCTAAATGGCTTTTACTGCTCGAAGGTATTCAGAGAAATTTTGGAACAGATTGTGGATTTCTTCCAACTTGCTGAACTCATCGAGATAAGGACATTACCATTTCTCAATTCACTGAGATACACACATTGGCAGAATATCAGCCAAATGGCATTCACTGCTCGATGGTTTTCAGAGAAACTTTGGAACCGATTGTGGATTTCTCCCAAATTGCTGAACTCATCGAGATAAGGACATTGTCACTCTCTCAATTCATTGAGATACACACATTGGCTGAATATCAGCCAAATGGCATTCACTGCTCGAAGGTATTCAGAGAAACTTTGGAACAGATTGGGTATTTCTTCCAACTTGCTGAACCCATCGAGATAAACAACTTAACGCTTTCTGATTTCATTGAGATACACTCATTGGCAGAATATCAGCCAAATGGCATTCACTCCTCGAAGGTATTCAGAGAAACTTTGGAACAGATTGTGGATTTCTTCCAACTTGCTGAACTCATCGCGATAAGGACATTACCAGATTCACAATTCATTGAGATACACACATTGGCAGAATATCAGCCAAATGGCATTCACTGCTCGATGGTTTTCAGAGAAACTTTAGAACCGATTGTGTATTTCTTCCAACTTGTGAACTCATCAAGATAAGGACATTACCTCTTTCTCAATTCATTGAGATACACACATTGGCTGAATATCAGCCAAATGGCATTCACTGCTCGCTGGTTTTCAGAGAAAATTTGGAACCGATTGTGGATTTCTCCCAAATTGCTGTACTCATCGAGATAATTACATTACCACTTTCTCAATTCATTGAGATATACACATAGGCTGAATATCAGCCAATTGGCATTCACTGCTCGAAGGTATTCAGAGAAACTTTGGAACAGATTGGGTATTTCTTCCAACTTGCTGAACCCATCGAGATAAACAACTTTACACTTTCTCCTTTCATTGAGATACACTCATTGGCAGAATATTTGACAAATGGCATTCACGGCTCGATGGTATTCAGAGAAACTTGGGAACCGATTGTGAATTTCTTCCAAATTGCTGAACTCATCGAGATAAGCACTTGACCACATTCTCAATTCATTGAGATACACACATTGGCTGAATATCAGCCAAATGGCATTCACTGCTCGAAGGTATTCAAGAAACTTTGGAACAGATTGTGGATTTCTTCCAATTTGCTGAACTCATCGCGATAAGGACATTACCACTTTCTCAATTCATTGAGATACACACATTGGCAGAATATCAGCCAAATGGCATTCACTGCTCGATGGATTTCAGAGAAACTTTGGAACCGATTGTGGATTTCGTCCAACTTGCTGAACTCATCGAGATAAGGACATTACCACTTTCTCAATTCATTGAGATACACACATTGGCTGAATATCAGCCAAATAGCATTCACTGCTCGAAGGTATTCAGAGAAATTTTGGAACAGATTGTGGATTTCTTCCAACTTGCTGAACTCATCGAGATAAGGACATTACCATTTCTCAATTCACTGAGATACACACATTGGCAGAATATCAGCCAAATGGATGCTCGATGGATTCCAGAGAAACTTTGGAACCTATTGTGGATTTCTTCAAACTTGCTGAACTCATCGAGGTAAGCACTTCACCAGTTTCTCATCTCATTGAGATTCACGCATGGACAGAATATCAGCTAAATGGCTTTTACTGCTCGAAGGTATTCAGAGAAATTTTGGAACAGATTGTGGATTTCTTCCAACTTGCTGAACTCATCGAGATAAGGACATTACCATTTCTCAATTCACTGAGATACACACATTGGCAGAATATCAGCCAAATGGCATTCACTGCTCGATGGTATTCAGAGAAACTTTGGAACCGATTGTGGATTTCTCCCAAATTGCTGAACTCATCGAGATAAGGACATTGCCACTTTCTCAATTCATTGAGATACACACATTGGCTGAATATCAGCCAAATGGCATTCACTGCCCGAAGGTATTCAGAGAAACTTTGGAACAGATTGGGTATTTCTTCCAACTTGCTGAACCCATCGAGATAAACAACTTAACGCTTTCTGATTTCATTGAGATACACTCATTGGCAGAATATCAGCCAAATGGCATTCACTCCTCGAAGGTATTCAGAGAAACTTTGGAACAGATTGTGGATATCTTCCAATTTGCTCTACTCATCGAGATAAGGACATTGCCTCTTTCTCAATTCATTGAGATACACACGTTGGCAGAATATCAGCCAAATGGCATTCACTGCTCGATGGTTTTCTGAGAAACTTTGGAACAGATTGTGGATTTCTTCCAAATTGCTGAACTCATCGAGATAAGGACATTACCACATTCTCAATTCATTGAGATACACACATTGGCTGAACATCAGCCAAATAGCATTCACTGCTCGATGGTTTTCTGAGAAACTTTGGAACAGATTGTGGATTTCTTCCAACTTGCTGAACTCATCGAGATAAGGACATCAGCAGTTTCTCAATTCATTGAAATACACACATTGGCAGAATATCAGCCAAATGGCATTCACTGCTCGAAGGTTGTCAGAGAAAGTTTGGAACCGATTGTGGATTTCTTCCAAATTGCTGAACTCATCGAGATAAGGACATTACCACTTTCTCAATTCATTGAGATACACACATTGGCTGAATATCAGACAAATGGCATTCACTGCTTGAAGGTATTCAGAGAAACTTTGGAACAGATTGTGGATTTCTTCCAATTTGCTGATCTCATCGAGATAAGGACATTACCACTTTCTCAATTCATTGAGATACACACTTTGGCAGAATATCGGCCAAATGGCATTCACGTCTCGATGGTTTTCAGAGAAACTTTGGAACCGATTGTGGATTTCTTCCAAATTGCTGAACTCATCGAGATAAGGACATTACCACTTTCTCAATTCATTGAGATACACACATTGGCTGAATATCAGCCAAACGGCATTCACTGCCCGAAGGTATTCAGAGAAACTTTGGAACAGATTGTGGATTTCTTCCAACTTGCTGAACTCATCGCGATAAGGACATTACCAGATTCACAATTCATTGAGATACACACATTGGCAGAATATCAGCCAAATGGCATTCACTGCTCGATGGTTTTCAGAGAAACTTTAGAACCGATTGTGGATTTCTTCCAACTTGCTGAACTCATCGAGATAAGCACTTAACCACTTTCTCATTTCATTGAGATACACACATTGGCTGAACATCAGCCAAATGGCGCTCATTGCTCGATGGTTTTCAGAGAAACTTTGGAACCGTTTGTGGATTTGTTCCATTTTGCTAAACTCATTGAGATAAGGACATTACCACTTCCACAATTCATTGAGATACACACATTGGCAGAATATCAGCCAACTGGCGCTCGCTGCTCGATGGTTTTCAGAGAAACTTTAGAACCTATTGTGGATTTCTTCCAACATGCTGAACTCATCGAGATAAGGTCATTGCCACTTTCTCAATTCATTGAGATACACACATTGGCAGAATATCAGCCAAATGGCATCCACAGCTCGATGATATTCAGAGAAATTTTGGAACAGATTGTGGATTTCTTCCAATTTGCTCTACTCATCGAGATAAGGACATTGCCACTTTCTCAATTCATTGAGATACACACGTTGGCTGAATATCAGACAAATGGCATTCACTGCTCGAAGGTATTCAGAGAAACTTCGGAACAGATTGTGAATTTCTACCAACTTTCTGAACTCATCGAGATAAGGACATTACCTCTTTCTCAATTCATTGAGATACACACATTGGCTGAATATCAGCCAAATGGCATTCACTGCTTGAAGGTATTCAGAGAAACTTTGGAACAGATTGTGGATTTCTTCCAATTTGCTGATCTCATCGAGATAAGGACATTACCACTTTCTCAATTCATTGAGATACACACTTTGGCAGAATATCGGCCAAATGGCATTCACGTCTCGATGGTTTTCAGAGAAACTTTGGAACCGATTGTGGATTTCTTCCAAATTGCTGAACTCATCGAGATAAGGACATTACCACTTTCTCAATTCATTGAGATACACACATTGGCTGAATATCAGCCAAACGGCATTCACTGCCCGAAGGTATTCAGAGAAACTTTGGAACAGATTGTGGATTTCTTCCAACTTGCTGAACTCATCGAGATAAGGACATCACCAGTTTCTCAATTCATTGAGATACACACATTGGCTGAATATCAGCCAAATGGCATTCACTGCTCGAAGGTTGTCAGAGAAACTTTGGAACCGATTGTGGATTTCTTCCAAATTGCTGAACTCATCGAGAAAAGGACATTACCACTTTCTCAATTCATTGAGATACACACATTGGCTGAATATCAGACAAATGGCACTCACTGCTCGAAGGTATTGAGAGAAACTTTGGATCAGATTGTGAATTTCTTCCAACTTTCTGAACTCATCGAGATAAGGACATTACCTCTTTCTCAATTCATTGAGATACACACATTGGCTGAATATCAGCCAAATGGCATTCACGGCTCGAAGGTATTCAGAGAAACTTTGGAACAGATTGTGGATTTCTTCCAATTTGCTGATCTCATCGAGATAAGGACATTACCACTTTCTCAATTCATTGAGATACACACATTGGCTGAATATCAGCCAAATAGCGTTCACTGCTCGATGGTTTTCTGAGAAACTTTGGAACAGATTGAGGATTTCTTCCAACTTGCTGAACTCATCGAGATAAGGACATTACCTCTTTCTCAATTCATTGAGATACACACATTGGCTGAATATCAGCCAAATGGCATTCACTGCTCGCTGGTTTTCAGAGAAATTTTGGAACCGATTGTGGATTTCTCCCAAATTGCTGTACTCATCAAGATAATTACATTACCACTTTCTCAATTCATTGAGATACACACATAGGCTGAATATCAGCCAATTGGCATTCACTGCTCGAAGGTATTCAGAGAAACTTTGGAACAGATTGGGTATTTCTTCCAACTTGCTGAACCCATCGAGATAAACAACTTTACACTTTCTCCTTTCATTGAGATACACTCATTGGCAGAATATTTGACAAATGGGATTCACGGCTCGATGGTATTCAGAGAAACTTGGGAACCGATTGTGAATTTCTTCCAAATTGCTGAACTCATCGAGATAAGCACTTGACCACATTCTCAATTCATTGAGATACACAGATTGGCTGAATATCAGCCAAATGGCATTCACTGCTCGAAGGTATTCAAGAAACTTTGGAACAGATTGTGGATTTCTTCCAATTTGCTGAACTCATCGCGATAAGGACATTACCACTTTCTCAATTCATTGAGATACACACATTGGCAGAATATCAGCCAAATGGCATTCACTGCTCGATGGATTTCAGAGAAACTTTGGAACCGATTGTGGATTTCGTCCAACTTGCTGAACTCATCGAGATAAGGACATTACCACTTTCTCAATTCATTGAGATACACACATTGGCTGAATATCAGCCAAATAGCATTCACTGCTCGAAGGTATTCAGAGAAACTTTGGAACAGATTGTGGATTTCTTCCAACTTGCTGAACTCATCGAGATAAGGACATTACCAGTTTCTCAATTCATTGAGGTACACACATTGGCAGAATATCAGCCAAATGGGATTCACTGCTCGATGGATTTCAGAGAAACTTTGGAACCTATTGTGGATTTCTTCCAACTTGCTGAACTCATCGAGGTAAGCACTTCACCAGTTTCTCATCTCATTGAGATTCACGCATGGACAGAATATCAGCTAAATGGCTTTTACTGCTCGAAGGTATTCAGAGAAATTTTGGAACAGATTGTGGATTTCTTCCAACTTGCTGAACTCATCGAGATAAGGACATTACCATTTCTCAATTCACTGAGATACACACATTGGCAGAATATCAGCCAAATGGCATTCACTGCTCGATGGTTTTCAGAGAAACTTTGGAACCGATTGTGGATTTCTCCCAAATTGCTGAACTCATCGAGATAAGGACATTGTCACTCTCTCAATTCATTGAGATACACACATTGGCTGAATATCAGCCAAATGGCATTCACTGCTCGAAGGTATTCAGAGAAACTTTGGAACAGATTGGGTATTTCTTCCAACTTGCTGAACCCATCGAGATAAACAACTTAACGCTTTCTGATTTCATTGAGATACACTCATTGGCAGAATATCAGCCAAATGGCATTCACTCCTCGAAGGTATTCAGAGAAACTTTGGAACAGATTGTGGATTTCTTCCAACTTGCTGAACTCATCGCGATAAGGACATTACCAGATTCACAATTCATTGAGATACACACATTGGCAGAATATCAGCCAAATGGCATTCACTGCTCGATGGTTTTCAGAGAAACTTTAGAACCGATTGTGGATTTCTTCCAACTTGTGAACTCATCAAGATAAGGACATTACCTCTTTCTCAATTCATTGAGATACACACATTGGCTGAATATCAGCCAAATGGCATTCACTGCTCGCTGGTTTTCAGAGAAAATTTGGAACCGATTGTGGATTTCTCCCAAATTGCTGTACTCATCGAGATAATTACATTACCACTTTCTCAATTCATTGAGATATACACATAGGCTGAATATCAGCCAATTGGCATTCACTGCTCGAAGGTATTCAGAGAAACTTTGGAACAGATTGGGTATTTCTTCCAACTTGCTGAACCCATCGAGATAAACAACTTTACACTTTCTCCTTTCATTGAGATACACTCATTGGCAGAATATTTGACAAATGGCATTCACGGCTCGATGGTATTCAGAGAAACTTGGGAACCGATTGTGAATTTCTTCCAAATTGCTGAACTCATCGAGATAAGCACTTGACCACATTCTCAATTCATTGAGATACACACATTGGCTGAATATCAGCCAAATGGCATTCACTGCTCGAAGGTATTCAAGAAACTTTGGAACAGATTGTGGATTTCTTCCAATTTGCTGAACTCATCGCGATAAGGACATTACCACTTTCTCAATTCATTGAGATACACACATTGGCAGAATATCAGCCAAATGGCATTCACTGCTCGATGGATTTCAGAGAAACTTTGGAACCGATTGTGGATTTCGTCCAACTTGCTGAACTCATCGAGATAAGGACATTACCACTTTCTCAATTCATTGAGATACACACATTGGCAGAATATCAGCCAAATGTGATTCACTGCTCGATGGATTCCAGAGAAACTTTGGAACCTATTGTGGATTTCTTCAAACTTGCTGAACTCATCGAGGTAAGCACTTCACCAGTTTCTCATCTCATTGAGATTCACGCATGGACAGAATATCAGCTAAATGGCTTTTACTGCTCGAAGGTATTCAGAGAAATTTTGGAACAGATTGTGGATTTCTTCCAACTTGCTGAACTCATCGAGATAAGGACATTACCATTTCTCAATTCACTGAGATACACACATTGGCAGAATATCAGCCAAATGGCATTCACTGCTCGATGGTATTCAGAGAAACTTTGGAACCGATTGTGGATTTCTCCCAAATTGCTGAACTCATCGAGATAAGGACATTGCCACTTTCTCAATTCATTGAGATACACACATTGGCTGAATATCAGCCAAATGGCATTCACTGCCCGAAGGTATTCAGAGAAACTTTGGAACAGATTGGGTATTTCTTCCAACTTGCTGAACCCATCGAGATAAACAACTTAACGCTTTCTGATTTCATTGAGATACACTCATTGGCAGAATATGAGCCAAATGGCATTCACTCCTCGAAGGTATTCAGAGAAACTTTGGAACAGATTGTGGATATCTTCCAATTTGCTCTACTCATCGAGATAAGGACATTGCCACTTTCTCAATTCATTGAGATACACACGTTGGCAGAATATCAGCCAAATGGCATTCACTGCTCGATGGTTTTCTGAGAAACTTTGGAACAGATTGTGGATTTCTTCCAAATTGCTGAACTCATCGAGATAAGGACATTACCACATTCTCAATTCATTGAGATACACACATTGGCTGAACATCAGCCAAATAGCATTCACTGCTCGATGGTTTTCTGAGAAACTTTGGAACAGATTGTGGATTTCTTCCAACTTGCTGAACTCATCGAGATAAGGACATCAGCAGTTTCTCAATTCATTGAAATAAACACATTGGCAGAATATCAGCCAAATGGCATTCACTGCTCGAAGGTTGTCAGAGAAAGTTTGGAACCGATTGTGGATTTCTTCCAAATTGCTGAACTCATCGAGATAAGGACATTACCACTTTCTCAATTCATTGAGATACACACATTGGCTGAATATCAGACAAATGGCATTCACTGCTTGAAGGTATTCAGAGAAACTTTGGAACAGATTGTGGATTTCTTCCAATTTGCTGATCTCATCGAGATAAGGACATTACCACTTTCTCAATTCATTGAGATACACACTTTGGCAGAATATCGGCCAAATGGCATTCACGTCTCGATGGTTTTCAGAGAAACTTTGGAACCGATTGTGGATTTCTTCCAAATTGCTGAACTCATCGAGATAAGGACATTACCACTTTCTCAATTCATTGAGATACACACATTGGCTGAATATCAGCCAAACGGCATTCACTGCCCGAAGGTATTCAGAGAAACTTTGGAACAGATTGTGGATTTCTTCCAACTGGCTGAACTCATCGCGATAAGGACATTACCAGATTCACAATTCATTGAGATACACACATTTGCAGAATATCAGCCAAATGGCATTCACTGCTCGATGGTTTTCAGAGAAACTTTAGAACCGATTGTGGATTTCTTCCAACTTGCTGAACTCATCGAGATAAGCACTTAACCACTTTCTCATTTCATTGAGATACACACATTGGCAGAACATCAGCCAAATGGCGCTCATTGCTCGATGGTTTTCAGAGAAACTTTGGAACCGTTTGTGGATTTGTTCCATTTTGCCAAACTCATTGAGATAAGGACATTACCACTTCCACAATTCATTGAGATACACACATTGGCAGAATATCAGCCAACTGGCACTCGCTGCTCGATGGTTTTCAGAGAAACTTTAGAACCTATTGTGGATTTCTTCCAACTTGCTGAACTCATCGAGATAAGGTCATTGCCACTTTCTCAATTCATTGAGATACACACATTGGCAGAATATCAGCCAAATGGCATCCACAGCTCGATGATATTCAGAGAAATTTTGGAACAGATTGTGGATTTCTTCCAATTTGCTCTACTCATCGAGATAAGGACATTGCCACTTTCTCAATTCATTGAGATACACACGTTGGCAGAATATCAGCCAAATGGCATTCACTGCTCGATGGTTTTCTGAGAAACTTTGGAACAGATTGTGGATTTCTTCCAAATTGCTGAACTCATCGAGATAAGGACATTACCACATTCTCAATTCATTGAGATACACACATTGGCTGAACATCAGCCAAATAGCATTCACTGCTCGATGGTTGTCTGAGAAACTTTGGAACAGATTGTGGATTTCTTCCAACTTGCTGAACTCATCGAGATAAGGACATCAGCAGTTTCTCAATTCATTGAAATACACACATTGGCAGAATATCAGCCAAATGGCATTCACTGCTCGAAGGTTGTCAGAGAAAGTTTGGAACCGATTGTGGATTTCTTCCAAATTGCTGAACTCATCGAGATAAGGACATTACCACTTTCTCAATTCATTGAGATACACACATTGGCTGAATATCAGACAAATGGCATTCACTGCTCGAAGGTATTCAGAGAAACTTCGGAACAGATTGTGAATTTCTACCAACTTTCTGAACTCATCGAGATAAGGACATTACCTCTTTCTCAATTCATTGAGATACACACATTGGCTGAATATCAGCCAAATGGCATTCACTGCTTGAAGGTATTCAGAGAAACTTTGGAACAGATTGTGGATTTCTTCCAATTTGCTGATCTCATCGAGATAAGGACATTACCACTTTCTCAATTCATTGAGATACACACTTTGGCAGAATATCGGCCAAATGGCATTCACGTCTCGATGGTTTTCAGAGAAACTTTGGAACCGATTGTGGATTTCTTCCAAATTGCTGAACTCATCGAGATAAGGACATTACCACTTTCTCAATTCATTGAGATACACACATTGGCTGAATATCAGCCAAACGGCATTCACTGCCCGAAGGTATTCAGAGAAACTTTGGAACAGATTGTGGATTTCTTCCAACTTGCTGAACTCATCGAGATAAGGACATCACCAGTTTCTCAATTCATTGAGATACACACATTGGCTGAATATCAGCCAAATGGCATTCACTGCTCGAAGGTTGTCAGAGAAACTTTGGAACCGATTGTGGATTTCTTCCAAATTGCTGAACTCATCGAGAAAAGGACATTACCCCTTTCTCAATTCATTGAGATACACACATTGGCTGAATATCAGACAAATGGCACTCACTGCTCGAAGGTATTGAGAGAAACTTTGGATCAGATTGTGAATTTCTTCCAACTTTCTGAACTCATCGAGATAAGGACATTACCTCTTTCTCAATTCATTGAGATACACACATTGGCTGAATATCAGCCAAATGGCATTCACGGCTCGAAGGTATTCAGAGAAACTTTGGAACAGATTGTGGATTTCTTCCAATTTGCTGATCTCATCGAGATAAGGACATTACCACTTTCTCAATTCATTGAGATACACACTTTGGCAGAATATCAGCCAAATGGCATTCACGTCTCGGTGGTTTTCAGAGAAACTTTGGAACAGATTGTGCATTTCTTCCAAGTTGCTGAACTCATCGAGATAAGGACATTACCACTTTCTCAATTCATTGTGATACACACATTGGCTGAATATCAGCCAAATGGCATTCACTGCCCGAAGGTATTCAGAGAAACTTTGGAACAGATTGTGGATTTCTTCCAACTTGCTGAACTCATCGAGATAAGGACATTACCAGTTTCACAATTCATTGAGATACACACATTTGCAGAATATTAGCCAAATGGCATTCACTGCTCGATGTTTTTCAGAGAAACTTTAGAACCGATTGTGGATTTCTTCCAACTTGCTGAACTCATCGAGATAAGCACTTAACCACTTTCTCATTTCATTGAGATACACACATTGGCAGAATATCAGCCAAATGGCATTCACTGCTCGATGGTTTTCAGAGAAACTTTGGAACAGATTGTGGATTTCTTTCAAATTGCTGAACTCATCGAGATAAGGACATTACCACTTTCTCAATTCAATGAGATACACACATTGGCTGAATATCAGCCAAATAGCATTCACTGCTCGTAGGTATTCAGAGAAACTTTGGAACAGATTGTGGATTTCTTCCAACTTGCTGAACTCATCGAGATAAGGACATTACCAGTTTCTCAATTCATTGAGATACACACATTGGCAGAATATCAGCCAAATGGGATTCACAGCTCGATGGATTTCAAGAAACTTTGGAACCTATTGTGGATTTCTTCCAACTTGCTGAACTCATCGAGGTAAGCACTTTACCAGTTTCTCATCTCATTGAGATTCACGCATTGTTAGAATATCAGCTAAATGGCTTTTACTGCTCGAAGGTATTCAGAGAAATTTTGGAACAGATTGTGGATTTCTTCCAACTTGCTGAACTCATCGAGATAAGGACATTACCACTTTCTCAATTCAGTGAGATACACACATTGGCAGAATATCAGCCAAATGGGATTCACTGCTCGATGGTTTTCAGAGAAACTTTGGAACCGATTGTGGATTTCTCCCAAATTGCTGAACTCATCGACATAAGGACATTACCACTTCTTCAATTCATTGAGATACACACATTGGCTGAATATCAGCCAAATGGCATTCACTGCTCGAAGGGATTCAGAGAAACTTTGGAACAGATTGGGTGTTTCTTCCAACTTGCTGAACCCATCGAGATAAACAACTTAACGCTTTCTGATTTCATTGAGATACACTCATTGGCAGAATATTAGACTAATGGCATTCACGGCTCGATGGTATTCAGAGAAACTTGGGAACCGATTGTGAATTTCTTCCAAATTGCTGAACTCATCGAGATAAGCACTTGACCACTTTCTCAATTCATTGAGATACACACATTGGCAGAACTTCAGCCAAATGGCGCTCACTGCTCGAAGGTTATCAGAGAAACTTTGGAACCGATTGTGGATTTCTTCCAAATTGCTGAACTCATCGAGATAAGAACATTACCACTTTCTCAATTCATTGAGATACACACACTGGCTGAATATCAGCCAAATGGCATTCACTGCTCGAAGGTATTCAAGAAACTTTGGAACAGATTGTGGATTTCTTCCAATTTGCTGAACTCGTCGAGATAAGGACATTACCACTTTCTCAATTCATTGAGAAACACACATTGGCAGAATATCAGCAAAATGGCATTCACTGCTCGATGGATTTCAGAGAAACTTTGGAACCGATTGTGGATTTCGTCCAACTTGCTGAACTCAATGAAATAAGGACATGACCACTTTCTCAATTCATTGAGATACACACATTGGCTGAATATCAGCCAAATCGCATTCACTCCTCGAAGGTATTCAGAGAAACTTTGGAACAGATTGTGGATATCTTCCAATTTGCTGTACTCATCGAGATAAGGACATTGCCACTTTCTCAATTCATTGAGATACACACGTTGGCTGAATATCAGGCAAATGGCATTCACTGCTCGATGGTTGTCAGAGAAAGTTTGGAACCGATTGTGGATTTCTTCCAAATTGCTGAACTCATCGAGAAAAGGACATTACCACTTTCTCAATTCATTGAGATACACACATTGGCTGAATATCAGCCAAATAGCATTCACTGCTCGATGGTTTTCTGAGAAACTTTGGAACAGTTTGAGGATTTCTTCCAACTTGCTGAACTCATCGAGATAAGGACATTACCTCTTTCTCAATTCATTGAGATACACACATTGGCTGAATATCAGCCAAATGGCATTCACTGCTCGCTGGTTTTCAGAGAAATTTTGGAACCGATTGTGGATTTCTCCCAAATTGCTGTACTCATCAAGATAATTACATTACCACTTTCTCAATTCATTGAGATACACACATAGGCTGAATATCAGCCAATTGGCATTCACTGCTCGAAGGTATTCAGAGAAACTTTGGAACAGATTGGGTATTTCTTCCAACTTGCTGAACCCATCGAGATAAACAACTTTACACTTTCTCCTTTCATTGAGATACACTCATTGGCAGAATATTTGACAAATGGCATTCACGGCTCGATGGTATTCAGAGAAACTTGGGAACCGATTGTGAATTTCTTCCAAATTGCTGAACTCATCGAGATAAGCACTTGACCACATTCTCAATTCATTGAGATACACAGATTGGCTGAATATCAGCCAAATGGCATTCACTGCTCGAAGGTATTCAAGAAACTTTGGAACAGATTGTGGATTTCTTCCAATTTGCTGAACTCATCGCGATAAGGACATTACCACTTTCTCAATTCATTGAGATACACACATTGGCAGAATATCAGCCAAATGGCATTCACTGCTCGATGGATTTCAGAGAAACTTTGGAACCGATTGTGGATTTCGTCCAACTTGCTGAACTCATCGAGATAAGGACATTACCACTTTCTCAATTCATTGAGATACACACATTGGCTGAATATCAGCCAAATAGCATTCACTGCTCGAAGGTATTCAGAGAAACTTTGGAACAGATTGTGGATTTCTTCCAACTTGCTGAACTCATCGAGATAAGGACATTACCAGTTTCTCAATTCATTGAGGTACACACATTGGCAGAATATCAGCCAAATGGGATTCACTGCTCGATGGATTTCAGAGAAACTTTGGAACCTATTGTGGATTTCTTCCAACTTGCTGAACTCATCGAGGTAAGCACTTCACCAGTTTCTCATCTCATTGAGATTCACGCATGGACAGAATATCAGCTAAATGGCTTTTACTGCTCGAAGGTATTCAGAGAAATTTTGGAACAGATTGTGGATTTCTTCCAACTTGCTGAACTCATCGAGATAAGGACATTACCATTTCTCAATTCACTGAGATACACACATTGGCAGAATATCAGCCAAATGGCATTCACTGCTCGATGGTTTTCAGAGAAACTTTGGAACCGATTGTGGATTTCTCCCAAATTGCTGAACTCATCGAGATAAGGACATTGTCACTCTCTCAATTCATTGAGATACACACATTGGCTGAATATCAGCCAAATGGCATTCACTGCTCGAAGGTATTCAGAGAAACTTTGGAACAGATTGGGTATTTCTTCCAACTTGCTGAACCCATCGAGATAAACAACTTAACGCTTTCTGATTTCATTGAGATACACTCATTGGCAGAATATCAGCCAAATGGCATTCACTCCTCGAAGGTATTCAGAGAAACTTTGGAACAGATTGTGGATTTCTTCCAACTTGCTGAACTCATCGCGATAAGGACATTACCAGATTCACAATTCATTGAGATACACACATTGGCAGAATATCAGCCAAATGGCATTCACTGCTCGATGGTTTTCAGAGAAACTTTAGAACCGATTGTGGATTTCTTCCAACTTGTGAACTCATCAAGATAAGGACATTACCTCTTTCTCAATTCATTGAGATACACACATTGGCTGAATATCAGCCAAATGGCATTCACTGCTCGCTGGTTTTCAGAGAAAATTTGGAACCGATTGTGGATTTCTCCCAAATTGCTGTCCTCATCGAGATAATTACATTACCACTTTCTCAATTCATTGAGATATACACATAGGCTGAATATCAGCCAATTGGCATTCACTGCTCGAAGGTATTCAGAGAAACTTTGGAACAGATTGGGTATTTCTTCCAACTTGCTGAACCCATCGAGATAAACAACTTTACACTTTCTCCTTTCATTGAGATACACTCATTGGCAGAATATTTGACAAATGGCATTCACGGCTCGATGGTATTCAGAGAAACTTGGGAACCGATTGTGAATTTCTTCCAAATTGCTGAACTCATCGAGATAAGCACTTGACCACATTCTCAATTCATTGAGATACACAGATTGGCTGAATATCAGCCAAATGGCATTCACTGCTCGAAGGTATTCAAGAAACTTTGGAACAGATTGTGGATTTCTTCCAATTTGCTGAACTCATCGCGATAAGGACATTACCACTTTCTCAATTCATTGAGATACACACATTGGCAGAATATCAGCCAAATGGCATTCACTGCTCGATGGATTTCAGAGAAACTTTGGAACCGATTGTGGATTTCGTCCAACTTGCTGAACTCATCGAGATAAGGACATTACCACTTTCTCAATTCATTGAGATACACACATTGGCTGAATATCAGCCAAATAGCATTCACTGCTCGAAGGTATTCAGAGAAATTTTGGAACAGATTGTGGATTTCTTCCAACTTGCTGAACTCATCGAGATAAGGACATTACCATTTCTCAATTCACTGAGATACACACATTGGCAGAATATCAGCCAACTGGATGCTCGATGGATTCCAGAGAAACTTTGGAACCTATTGTGGATTTCTTCAAACTTGCTGAACTCATCGAGGTAAGCACTTCACCAGTTTCTCATCTCATTGAGATTCACGCATGGACAGAATATCAGCTAAATGGCTTTTACTGCTCGAAGGTATTCAGAGAAATTTTGGAACAGATTGTGGATTTCTTCCAACTTGCTGAACTCATCGAGATAAGGACATTACCATTTCTCAATTCACTGAGATACACACATTGGCAGAATATCAGCCAAATGGCATTCACTGCTCGATGGTATTCAGAGAAACTTTGGAACCGATTGTGGATTTCTCCCAAATTGCTGAACTCATCGAGATAAGGACATTGCCACTTTCTCAATTCATTGAGATACACACATTGGCTGAATATCAGCCAAATGGCATTCACTGCCCGAAGGTATTCAGAGAAACTTTGGAACAGATTGGGTATTTCTTCCAACTTGCTGAACCCATCGAGATAAACAACTTAACGCTTTCTGATTTCATTGAGATACACTCATTGGCAGAATATCAGCCAAATGGCATTCACTCCTCGAAGGTATTCAGAGAAACTTTGGAACAGATTGTGGATATCTTCCAATTTGCTCTACTCATCGAGATAAGGACATTGCCTCTTTCTCAATTCATTGAGATACACACGTTGGCAGAATATCAGCCAAATGGCATTCACTGCTCGATGGTTTTCTGAGAAACTTTGGAACAGATTGTGGATTTCTTCCAAATTGCTGAACTCATCGAGATAAGGACATTACCACATTCTCAATTCATTGAGATACACACATTGGCTGAACATCAGCCAAATAGCATTCACTGCTCGATGGTTTTCTGAGAAACTTTGGAACAGATTGTGGATTTCTTCCAACTTGCTGAACTCATCGAGATAAGGACATCAGCAGTTTCTCAATTCATTGAAATACACACATTGGCAGAATATCAGCCAAATGGCATTCACTGCTCGAAGGTTGTCAGAGAAAGTTTGGAACCGATTGTGGATTTCTTCCAAATTGCTGAACTCATCGAGATAAGGACATTACCACTTTCTCAATTCATTGAGATACACACATTGGCTGAATATCAGACAAATGGCATTCACTGCTTGAAGGTATTCAGAGAAACTTTGGAACAGATTGTGGATTTCTTCCAATTTGCTGATCTCATCGAGATAAGGACATTACCACTTTCTCAATTCATTGAGATACACACTTTGGCAGAATATCGGCCAAATGGCATTCACGTCTCGATGGTTTTCAGAGAAACTTTGGAACCGATTGTGGATTTCTTCCAAATTGCTGAACTCATCGAGATAAGGACATTACCACTTTCTCAATTCATTGAGATACACACATTGGCTGAATATCAGCCAAACGGCATTCACTGCCCGAAGGTATTCAGAGAAACTTTGGAACAGATTGTGGATTTCTTCCAACTTGCTGAACTCATCGCGATAAGGACATTACCAGATTCACAATTCATTGAGATACACACATTGGCAGAATATCAGCCAAATGGCATTCACTGCTCGATGGTTTTCAGAGAAACTTTAGAACCGATTGTGGATTTCTTCCAACTTGCTGAACTCA
Source organism: Carcharhinus amblyrhynchos (assembly GCF_965287045.1). NCBI lineage: Eukaryota > Metazoa > Chordata > Chondrichthyes > Carcharhiniformes > Carcharhinidae > Carcharhinus > Carcharhinus amblyrhynchos. The sequence continues at coordinate 66,061,684 of NC_137326.1, forward strand.
TCGAGATAAGCACTTAACCACTTTCTCATTTCATTGAGATACACACATTGGCAGAACATCAGCCAAATGGCGCTCATTGCTCGATGGTTTTCAGAGAAACTTTGGAACCGTTTGTGGATTTGTTCCATTTTGCTAAACTCATTGAGATAAGGACATTACCACTTCCACAATTCATTGAGATACACACATTGGCAGAATATCAGCCAACTGGCGCTCGCTGCTCGATGGTTTTCAGAGAAACTTTAGAACCTATTGTGGATTTCTTCCAACATGCTGAACTCATCGAGATAAGGTCATTGCCACTTTCTCAATTCATTGAGATACACACATTGGCAGAATATCAGCCAAATGGCATCCACAGCTCGATGATATTCAGAGAAATTTTGGAACAGATTGTGGATTTCTTCCAATTTGCTCTACTCATCGAGATAAGGACATTGCCACTTCCTCAATTCATTGAGATACACACGTTGGCAGAATATCAGCCAAATGGCATTCACTGCTCGATGGTTTTCTGAGAAACTTTGGAACAGATTGTGGATTTCTTCCAAATTGCTGAACTCATCGAGATAAGGACATTACCACATTCTCAATTCATTGAGATACACACATTGGCTGAACATCAGCCAAATAGCATTCACTGCTCGATGGTTGTCTGAGAAACTTTGGAACAGATTGTGGATTTCTTCCAACTTGCTGAACTCATCGAGATAAGGACATCAGCAGTTTCTCAATTCATTGAAATACACACATTGGCAGAATATCAGCCAAATGGCATTCACTGCTCGAAGGTTGTCAGAGAAAGTTTGGAACCGATTGTGGATTTCTTCCAAATTGCTGAACTCATCGAGATAAGGACATTACCACTTTCTCAATTCATTGAGATACACACATTGGCTGAATATCAGACAAATGGCATTCACTGCTCGAAGGTATTCAGAGAAACTTCGGAACAGATTGTGAATTTCTACCAACTTTCTGAACTCATCGAGATAAGGACATTACCTCTTTCTCAATTCATTGAGATACACACATTGGCTGAATATCAGCCAAATGGCATTCACTGCTTGAAGGTATTCAGAGAAACTTTGGAACAGATTGTGGATTTCTTCCAATTTGCTGATCTCATCGAGATAAGGACATTACCACTTTCTCAATTCATTGAGATACACACTTTGGCAGAATATCGGCCAAATGGCATTCACGTCTCGATGGTTTTCAGAGAAACTTTGGAACCGATTGTGGATTTCTTCCAAATTGCTGAACTCATCGAGATAAGGACATTACCACTTTCTCAATTCATTGAGATACACACATTGGCTGAATATCAGCCAAACGGCATTCACTGCCCGAAGGTATTCAGAGAAACTTTGGAACAGATTGTGGATTTCTTCCAACTTGCTGAACTCATCGAGATAAGGACATCACCAGTTTCTCAATTCATTGAGATACACACATTGGCTGAATATCAGCCAAATGGCATTCACTGCTCGAAGGTTGTCAGAGAAACTTTGGAACCGATTGTGGATTTCTTCCAAATTGCTGAACTCATCGAGAAAAGGACATTACCACTTTCTCAATTCATTGAGATACACACATTGGCTGAATATCAGACAAATGGCACTCACTGCTCGAAGGTATTGAGAGAAACTTTGGATCAGATTGTGAATTTCTTCCAACTTTCTGAACTCATCGAGATAAGGACATTACCTCTTTCTCAATTCATTGAGATACACACATTGGCTGAATATCAGCCAAATGGCATTCACGGCTCGAAGGTATTCAGAGAAACTTTGGAACAGATTGTGGATTTCTTCCAATTTGCTGATCTCATCGAGATAAGGACATTACCACTTTCTCAATTCATTGAGATACACACTTTGGCAGAATATCAGCCAAATGGCATTCACGTCTCGGTGGTTTTCAGAGAAAATTTGGAACAGATTGTGCATTTCTTCCAAGTTGCTGAACTCATCGAGATAAGGACATTACCACTTTCTCAATTCATTGTGATACACACATTGGCTGAATATCAGCCAAATGGCATTCACTGCCCGAAGGTATTCAGAGAAACTTTGGAACAGATTGTGGATTTCTTCCAACTTGCTGAACTCATCGAGATAAGGACATTACCAGTTTCACAATTCATTGAGATACACACATTTGCAGAATATTAGCCAAATGGCATTCACTGCTCGATGTTTTTCAGAGAAACTTTAGAACCGATTGTGGATTTCTTCCAACTTGCTGAACTCATCGAGATAAGCACTTAACCACTTTCTCATTTCATTGAGATACACACATTGGCAGAATATCAGCCAAATGGCATTCACTGCTCGATGGTTTTCAGAGAAACTTTGGAACAGATTGTGGATTTCTTTCAAATTGCTGAACTCATCGAGATAAGGACATTACCACTTTCTCAATTCAATGAGATACACACATTGGCTGAATATCAGCCAAATAGCATTCACTGCTCGTAGGTATTCAGAGAAACTTTGGAACAGATTGTGGATTTCTTCCAACTTGCTGAACTCATCGAGATAAGGACATTACCAGTTTCTCAATTCATTGAGATACACACATTGGCAGAATATCAGCCAAATGGGATTCACAGCTCGATGGATTTCAAGAAACTTTGGAACCTATTGTGGATTTCTTCCAACTTGCTGAACTCATCGAGGTAAGCACTTTACCAGTTTCTCATCTCATTGAGATTCACGCATTGTTAGAATATCAGCTAAATGGCTTTTACTGCTCGAAGGTATTCAGAGAAATTTTGGAACAGATTGTGGATTTCTTCCAACTTGCTGAACTCATCGAGATAAGGACATTACCACTTTCTCAATTCAGTGAGATACACACATTGGCAGAATATCAGCCAAATGGGATTCACTGCTCGATGGTTTTCAGAGAAACTTTGGAACCGATTGTGGATTTCTCCCAAATTGCTGAACTCATCGAGATAAGGACATTACCACTTCTTCAATTCATTGAGATACACACATTGGCTGAATATCAGCCAAATGGCATTCACTGCTCGAAGGTTATCAGAGAAACTTTGGAACCGATTGTGGATTTCTTCCAAATTGCTGAACTCATCGAGATAAGGACATTACCACTTTCTCAATTCATTGAGATACACACACTGGCTGAATATCAGCCAAATGGCATTCACTGCTCGAAGGTATTCAAGAAACTTTGGAACAGATTGTGGATTTCTTCCAATTTGCTGAACTCGTCGAGATAAGGACATTACCACTTTCTCAATTCATTGAGAAACACACATTGGCAGAATATCAGCAAAATGGCATTCACTGCTCGATGGATTTCAGAGAAACTTTGGAACCGATTGTGGATTTCGTCCAACTTGCTGAACTCAATGAAATAAGGACATGACCACTTTCTCAATTCATTGAGATACACACATTGGCTGAATATCAGCCAAATCGCATTCACTCCTCGAAGGTATTCAGAGAAACTTTGGAACAGATTGTGGATATCTTCCAATTTGCTGTACTCATCGAGATAAGGACATTGCCACTTTCTCAATTCATTGAGATACACACGTTGGCTGAATATCAGGCAAATGGCATTCACTGCTCGATGGTTGTCAGAGAAAGTTTGGAACCGATTGTGGATTTCTTCCAAATTGCTGAACTCATCGAGAAAAGGACATTACCACTTTCTCAATTCATTGAGATACACACATTGGCTGAATATCAGCCAAATAGCATTCACTGCTCGATGGTTTTCTGAGAAACTTTGGAACAGATTGAGGATTTCTTCCAACTTGCTGAACTCATCGAGATAAGGACATTACCTCTTTCTCAATTCATTGAGATACACACATTGGCTGAATATCAGCCAAATGGCATTCACTGCTCGCTGGTTTTCAGAGAAATTTTGGAACCGATTGTGGATTTCTCCCAAATTGCTGTACTCATCAAGATAATTACATTACCACTTTCTCAATTCATTGAGATACACACATAGGCTGAATATCAGCCAATTGGCATTCACTGCTCGAAGGTATTCAGAGAAACTTTGGAACAGATTGGGTATTTCTTCCAACTTGCTGAACCCATCGAGATAAACAACTTTACACTTTCTCCTTTCATTGAGATACACTCATTGGCAGAATATTTGACAAATGGGATTCACGGCTCGATGGTATTCAGAGAAACTTGGGAACCGATTGTGAATTTCTTCCAAATTGCTGAACTCATCGCGATAAGGACATTACCACTTTCTCAATTCATTGAGATACACACATTGGCTGAATATCAGCCAAATAGCATTCACTGCTCGAAGGTATTCAGAGAAACTTTGGAACAGATTGTGGATTTCTTCCAGCTTGCTGAACTCATCGAGATAAGGACATTACCAGTTTCTCAATTCATTGAGGTACACACATTGGCAGAATATCAGCCAAATGGGATTCACTGCTCGATGGATTTCAGAGAAACTTTGGAACCTATTGTGGATTTCTTCCAACTTGCTGAACTCATCGAGGTAAGCACTTCACCAGTTTCTCATCTCATTGAGATTCACGCATGGACAGAATATCAGCTAAATGGCTTTTACTGCTCGAAGGTATTCAGAGAAATTTTGGAACAGATTGTGGATTTCTTCCAACTTGCTGAACTCATCGAGATAAGGACATTACCATTTCTCAATTCACTGAGATACACACATTGGCAGAATATCAGCCAAATGGCATTCACTGCTCGATGGTTTTCAGAGAAACTTTGGAACCGATTGTGTATTTCTCCCAAATTGCTGAACTCATCGAGATAAGGGCATTGTCACTCTCTCAATTCATTGAGATACACACATTGGCTGAATATCAGCCAAATGGCATTCACTGCTCGAAGGTATTCAGAGAAACTTTGGAACAGATTGGGTATTTCTTCCAACTTGCTGAACCCATCGAGATAAACAACTTAACGCGTTCTGATTTCATTGAGATACACTCATTGGCAGAATATCAGCCAAATGGCATTCACTCCTCGAAGGTATTCAGAGAAACTTTGGAACAGATTGTGGATATCTTCCAATTTGCTCTACTCATCGAGATAAGGACATTGCCACTTTCTCAATTCATTGAGATACACACGTTGGCAGAATATCAGCCAAATGGCATTCACTGCTCGATGGTTTTCTGAGAAACTTTGGAACAGATTGTGGATTTCTTCCAACTTGCTGAACTCATCGCGATAAGGACATTACCAGATTCACAATTCATTGAGATACACACATTGGCAGAATATCAGCCAAATGGCATTCACTGCTCGATGGTTTTCAGAGAAACTTTAGAACCGATTGTGGATTTCTTCCAACTTGCTGAACTCATCGAGATAAGGACATTACCACTTTCTCAATTCATTGAGATACACACATTGGCTGAATATCAGCGAAATGGCATTCACTGCTCGCTGGTTTTCAGAGAAACTTTGGAACCGATTGTGGATTTCTCCCAAATTGCTGTACTCATCGAGGTAATTACATTACCACTTTCTCAATTCATTGAGATACACACATAGGCTGAATATCAGCCAATTGGCATTCACTGCTCGAAGGTATTCAGAGAAACTTTGGAACAGATTGGGTATTTCTTCCAACTTGCTGAACCCATCGAGATAAACAACTTTACACTTTCTCCTTTCATTGAGATACACTCATTGGCAGAATATTTGACAAATGGCATTCACGGCTCGATGGTATTCAGAGAAACTTGGGAACCGATTGTGAATATCTTCCAACTTGCTGAACTCATCGAGATAAGGACATTACCAGTTTCTCAATTCATTGAGATACACACATTGGCAGAATATCAGCCAAATGGGATTCACAGCTCGATGGATTTCAAGAAACTTTGGAACCTATTGTGGATTTCTTCCAACTTGCTGAACTCATCGAGGTAAGCACTTTACCAGTTTCTCATCTCATTGAGATTCACGCATTGTTAGAATATCAGCTAAATGGCTTTTACTGCTCGAAGGTATTCAGAGAAATTTTGGAACAGATTGTGGATTTCTTCCAACTTGCTGAACTCATCGAGATAAGGACATTACCACTTTCTCAATTCAGTGAGATACACACATTGGCAGAATATCAGCCAAATGGGATTCACTGCTCGATGGTTTTCAGAGAAACTTTGGAACCGATTGTGGATTTCTCCCAAATTGCTGAACTCATCGAGATAAGGACATTACCACTTCTTCAATTCATTGAGATACACACATTGGCTGAATATCAGCCAAATGGCATTCACTGCTCGAAGGTTATCAGAGAAACTTTGGAACCGATTGTGGATTTCTTCCAAATTGCTGAACTCATCGAGATAAGGACATTACCACTTTCTCAATTCATTGAGATACACACACTGGCTGAATATCAGCCAAATGGCATTCACTGCTCGAAGGTATTCAAGAAACTTTGGAACAGATTGTGGATTTCTTCCAATTTGCTGAACTCGTCGAGATAAGGACATTACCACTTTCTCAATTCATTGAGAAACACACATTGGCAGAATATCAGCAAAATGGCATTCACTGCTCGATGGATTTCAGAGAAACTTTGGAACCGATTGTGGATTTCGTCCAACTTGCTGAACTCAATGAAATAAGGACATGACCACTTTCTCAATTCATTGAGATACACACATTGGCTGAATATCAGCCAAATCGCATTCACTCCTCGAAGGTATTCAGAGAAACTTTGGAACAGATTGTGGATATCTTCCAATTTGCTGTACTCATCGAGATAAGGACATTGCCACTTTCTCAATTCATTGAGATACACACGTTGGCTGAATATCAGGCAAATGGCATTCACTGCTCGATGGTTGTCAGAGAAAGTTTGGAACCGATTGTGGATTTCTTCCAAATTGCTGAACTCATCGAGAAAAGGACATTACCACTTTCTCAATTCATTGAGATACACACATTGGCTGAATATCAGCCAAATAGCATTCACTGCTCGATGGTTTTCTGAGAAACTTTGGAACAGATTGAGGATTTCTTCCAACTTGCTGAACTCATCGAGATAAGGACATTACCTCTTTCTCAATTCATTGAGATACACACATTGGCTGAATATCAGCCAAATGGCATTCACTGCTCGCTGGTTTTCAGAGAAATTTTGGAACCGATTGTGGATTTCTCCCAAATTGCTGTACTCATCAAGATAATTACATTACCACTTTCTCAATTCATTGAGATACACACATAGGCTGAATATCAGCCAATTGGCATTCACTGCTCGAAGGTATTCAGAGAAACTTTGGAACAGATTGGGTATTTCTTCCAACTTGCTGAACCCATCGAGATAAACAACTTTACACTTTCTCCTTTCATTGAGATACACTCATTGGCAGAATATTTGACAAATGGGATTCACGGCTCGATGGTATTCAGAGAAACTTGGGAACCGATTGTGAATTTCTTCCAAGTTGCTGAACTCATCGCGATAAGGACATTACCACTTTCTCAATTCATTGAGATACACACATTGGCTGAATATCAGCCAAATAGCATTCACTGCTCGAAGGTATTCAGAGAAACTTTGGAACAGATTGTGGATTTCTTCCAGCTTGCTGAACTCATCGAGATAAGGACATTACCAGTTTCTCAATTCATTGAGGTACACACATTGGCAGAATATCAGCCAAATGGGATTCACTGCTCGATGGATTTCAGAGAAACTTTGGAACCTATTGTGGATTTCTTCCAACTTGCTGAACTCATCGAGGTAAGCACTTCACCAGTTTCTCATCTCATTGAGATTCACGCATGGACAGAATATCAGCTAAATGGCTTTTACTGCTCGAAGGTATTCAGAGAAATTTTGGAACAGATTGTGGATTTCTTCCAACTTGCTGAACTCATCGAGATAAGGACATTACCATTTCTCAATTCACTGAGATACACACATTGGCAGAATATCAGCCAAATGGCATTCACTGCTCGATGGTTTTCAGAGAAACTTTGGAACCGATTGTGTATTTCTCCCAAATTGCTGAACTCATCGAGATAAGGGCATTGTCACTCTCTCAATTCATTGAGATACACACATTGGCTGAATATCAGCCAAATGGCATTCACTGCTCGAAGGTATTCAGAGAAACTTTGGAACAGATTGGGTATTTCTTCCAACTTGCTGAACCCATCGAGATAAACAACTTAACGCGTTCTGATTTCATTGAGATACACTCATTGGCAGAATATCAGCCAAATGGCATTCACTCCTCGAAGGTATTCAGAGAAACTTTGGAACAGATTGTGGATATCTTCCAATTTGCTCTACTCATCGAGATAAGGACATTGCCACTTTCTCAATTCATTGAGATACACACGTTGGCAGAATATCAGCCAAATGGCATTCACTGCTCGATGGTTTTCTGAGAAACTTTGGAACAGATTGTGGATTTCTTCCAAATTGCTGAACTCATCGAGATAAGGATATTACCACATTCTCAATTCATTGAGATACACACATTGGCTGAACATCAGCCAAATAGCATTCACTGCTCGATGGTTTTCTGAGAAACTTTGGAACAGATTGTGGATTTCTTCCAACTTGCTGAACTCATCGAGATAAGGACATCAGCAGTTTCTCAATTCATTGAGATACACACATTGGCAGAATATCAGCCAAATGGCATTCACTGCTCGAAGGTTGTCAGAGAAAGTTTGGAACCGATTGTGGATTTCTTCCAAATTGCTGAACTCATCGAGATAAGGACATTACCACTTTCTCAATTCATTGAGATACACACATTGGCTGAATATCAGACAAATGGCATTCACTGCTCGAAGGTATTCAGAGAAACTTTGGAATAGATTGTGAATTTCTACCAACTTTCTGAACTCATCGAGATAAGGACATTACCTCTTTCTCAATTCATTGAGATACACACATTGGCTGAATATCAGCCAAATGGCATTCACTGCTTGAAGGTATTCAGAGAAACTTTGGAACCGATTGTGGATTTCTTCCAAATTGCTGAACTCATCGAGATAAGGACATTACCACTTTCTCAATTCATTGAGATACACACATTGGCTGAATATCAGCCAAACGGCATTCACTGCCCGAAGGTATTCAGAGAAACTTTGGAACAGATTGTGGATTTCTTCCAACTTGCTGAACTCATCGCGATAAGGACATTACCAGATTCACAATTCATTGAGATACACACATTGGCAGAATATCAGCCAAATGGCATTCACTGCTCGATGGTTTTCAGAGAAACTTTAGAACCGATTGTGGATTTCTTCCAACTTGCTGATCTCATCGAGATTAGCACTTAACCACTTTCTCAATTCATTGAGATACACACATTGGCAGAATATCAGCCAAATGGCATCCACAGCTCGATGATATTGAGAGAAATTTTGGAACAGATTGTGGATTTCTTCCAACTTGCTGAACTCATCCCGATAAGCACTTTACCACATTCTCATTTCATTGAGATACACACATTGGCAGAACATCAGCCAAATGGCGCTCACTGCTCCATGGTTTTCAGAGAAACTTTGGAACAGATTGTGGATTTCTTCCAACTTGCTGAACTCATCGAGATAAGGACATTACCAGTTTCTCAATTCATTGAGATACACACATTGGCAGAATATCAGCCAAATGTGATTCACTGCTCGATGGATTTCAGAGAAACTTTGGAACCTATTGTGGATTTCTTCCAACTTGCTGAACTCATCGAGGTAAGCACTTTACCAGTTTCTCCTCTCATTGAGATTCACGCATGGACAGAATATCAGCTAAATGGCTTTTACTGCTCGAAGGTATTCAGAGAAATTTTGGAACAGATTGTGGATTTCTTCCAACTTGCTGAACTCATCGAGATAAGGACATTACCACTTTCTCAATTCACTGAGATACACACATTGGCAGAATATCAGCCAAATGGCATTCACTGCTCGATGGTTTTCAGAGAAACTTTGGAACCGATTGTGGATTTCTCCCAAATTGCTGAACTCATCGAGATAAGGACATTACCACTTCTTCAATTCATTGAGATACACACATTGGCTGAATATCACCCAAATGGCATTCACTGCTCGAAGGTATTCAGAGAAACTTTGGAACAGATTGGGTATTTCTTCCAACTTGCTGAACCCATCGAGATAAACAACTTAACGCTTTCTGATTTCATTGAGATACACTCATTGGCAGAATATCAGCCAAATGGCATTCACTGCTCGATGGTTTTCTGAGAAACTTTGGAACAGATTGTGGATTTCTTCCAAATTGCTGAACTCATCGAGATAAGGACATTACCACATTCTCAATTCATTGAGATACACACATTGGCTGAACATCAGCCAAATAGCATTCACTGCTCGATGGTTTTCTGAGAAACTTTGGAACAGATTGTGGATTTCTTCCAAATTGCTGAACTCATCGAGATAAGGACATTACCACATTCTCAATTCATTGAGATACACACATTGGCTGAACATCAGCCAAATAGCATTCACTGCTCGATGGTTTTCTGAGAAACTTTGGAACAGATTGTGGATTTCTTCCAACTTGCTGAACTCATCGAGATAAGGACATCAGCAGTTTCTCAATTCATTGAGATACACACATTGGCAGAATATCAGCCAAATGGCATTCACTGCTCGAAGGTTGTCAGAGAAAGTTTGGAACCGATTGTGGATTTCTTCCAAATTGCTGAACTCATCGAGATAAGGACATTACCACTTTCTCAATTCATTGAGATACACACATTGGCTGAATATCAGACAAATGGCATTCACTGCTCGAAGGTATTCAGAGAAACTTTGGAACAGATTGTGAATTTCTACCAACTTTCTGAACTCATCGAGATTTGGACATTACCTCTTTCTCAATTCATTGAGATACACACATTGGCTGAATATCAGCCAAATGGCATTCACTGCTTGAAGGTATTCAGAGAAACTTTGGAACAGATTGTGGATTTCTTCCAATTTGCTGATCTCATCGAGATAAGGACATTACCACTTTCTCAATTCATTGAGATACACACTTTGGCAGAATATCGGCCAAATGGCATTCACGTCTCGATGGTTTTCAGAGAAACTTTGGAACCGATTGTGGATTTCTTCCAAATTGCTGAACTCATCGAGATAAGGACATTACCACTTTCTCAATTCATTGAGATACACACATTGGCTGAATATCAGCCAAACGGCATTCACTGCCCGAAGGTATTCAGAGAAACTTTGGAACAGATTGTGGATTTCTTCCAACTTGCTGAACTCATCGCGATAAGGACATTACCAGATTCACAATTCATTGAGATACACACATTGGCAGAATATCAGCCAAATGGCATTCACTGCTCGATGGTTTTCAGAGAAACTTTAGAACCGATTGTGGATTTCTTTCAACTTGCTGAACTCATCGAGATAAGCACTTAACCACTTTCTCATTTCATTGAGATACACACATTGGCAGAACATCAGCCAAATGGCGCTCATTGCTCGATGGTTTTTAGAGAAACTTTGGAACCGTTTGTGGATTTGTTCCATTTTGCTAAACTCATTGAGATAAGGACATTACCACTTCCACAATTCATTGAGATACACACATTGGCAGAATATCAGCCAACTGGCGCTCGCTGCTCGATGGTTTTCAGAGAAACTTTAGAACCTATTGTGGATTTCTTCCAAATTGCTGAACTCATCGAGATAAGGACATTACCACATTCTCAATTCATTGAGATACACACATTGGCTGAACATCAGCCAAATAGCATTCACTGCTCGATGGTTTTCTGAGAAACTTTGGAACAGATTGTGGATTTCTTCCAACTTGCTGAACTCATCGAGATAAGGACATCAGCAGTTTCTCAATTCATTGAGATACACACATTGGCAGAATATCAGCCAAATGGCATTCACTGCCCGAAGGTTGTCAGAGAAAGTTTGGAACCGATTGTGGATTTCTTCCAAATTGCTGAACTCATCGAGATAAGGACATTACCACTTTCTCAATTCATTGAGATACACACATTGGCTGAATATCTGACAAATGGCATTCACTGCTCGAAGGTATTCAGAGAAACTTTGGAACAGATTGTGAATTTCTACCAACTTTCTGAACTCATCGAGATAAGGACATTACCTCTTTCTCAATTCATTGAGATACACACATTGGCTGAATATCAGCCAAATGGCATTCACTGCTTGAAGGCATTCAGAGAAACTTTGGAACAGATTGTGGATTTCTTCCAATTTGCTGATCTCATCGAGATAAGGACATTACCACTTTCTCAATTCATTGAGATACACACATTGGCTGAATATCAGCCAAACGGCATTCACTGCCCGAAGGTATTCAGAGAAACTTTGGAACAGATTGTGGATTTCTTCCAACTTGCTGAACTCATCGCGATAAGGACATTACCAGATTCACAATTCATTGAGATACACACATTGGCAGAATATCAGCCAAATGGCATTCACTGCTCGATGGTTTTCAGAGAAACTTTAGAACCGATTGTGGATTTCTTCCAACTTGCTGAACTCATCGAGATAAGGACATTACCACTTTCTCAATTCATTGAGATACACACATTGGCTGAATATCAGCGAAATGGCATTCACTGCTCGCTGGTTTTCAGAGAAACTTTGGAACCGATTGTGGATTTCTCCCAAATTGCTGTACTCATCGAGGTAATTACATTACCACTTTCTCAATTCATTGAGATACACACATAGGCTGAATATTAGCCAATTGGCATTCACTGCTCGAAGGTATTCAGAGAAACTTTGGAACAGATTGGGTATTTCTTCCAACTTGCTGAACCCATCGAGATAAACAACTTTACACTTTCTCCTTTCATTGAGATACACTCATTGGCAGAATATTTGACAAATGGCATTCACGGCTCGATGGTATTCAGAGAAACTTGGGAACCGATTGTGAATATCTTCCAAATTGCTGAACTCATCGAGATAAGCACTTGAACACATTCTCAATTCATTGAGATACACACATTGGCTGAATATCAGCCAAATGGCATTCACTGCTCGAAGGTATTCAAGAAACTTTGGAACATATTGTGGATTTCTTCCTATTTGCTGAACTCATCGCGATAAGGACATTACCACTTTCTCAATTCATTGAGATACACACATTGGCAGAATATCAGCCAAATGGCATTCACTGCTCGATGGATTTCAGAGAAACTTTGGAACCGATTGTGGATTTCGTCCAACTTGCTGAACTCATCGAGATAAGGACATTACCACTTTCTCAATTCATTGAGATACACACATTGGCTGAATATCAGCCAAATAGCATTCACTGCTCGAAGGCATTCAGAGAAACTTTGGAACAGATTGTGGATTTCTTCCAACTTGCTGAACTCATCGAGATAAGGACATTACCAGTTTCTCAATTCATTGAGATACACACATTGGCAGAATATCAGCCAAATGGGATTCACTGCTCGATGGATTTCAGAGAAACTTTGGAACCTATTGTGGATTTCTTCCAACTTGCTGAACTCATCGAGGTAAGCACTTTACCAGTTTCTCATCTCATTGAGATTCACGCATGGACAGAATATCAGCTAAATGGCTTTTACTGCTCGAAGGTATTCAGAGAAATTTTGGAACAGATTGTGGATTTCTTCCAACTTGCTGAACTCATCGAGATAAGGACATTACCATTTCTCAATTCACTGAGATACACACATTGGCAGAATATCAGCCAAATGGCATTCACTGCTCGATGGTTTTCAGAGAAACTTTGGAACCGATTGTGGATTTCTCCCAAATTGCTGAACTCATCGAGATAAGGACATTACCACTTCTTCAATTCATTGAGATACACACATTGGCTGAATATCAGCCAAATGGCATTCACTGCTCGAAGGTATTCAGAGAAACTTTGGAACAGATTGGGTATTTCTTCCAGCTTGCTGAACCCATCGAGATAAACAACTTAACGCTTTCTGATTTCATTGAGATACACTCATTGGCAGAATATCAGCCAAATGGCATTCACTGCTCGATGGTTTTCTGAGAAACTTTGGAACAGATTGTGGATTTCTTCCAAATTGCTGAACTCATCGAGATAAGGACATTACCACATTCTCAATTCATTGAGATACACACATTGGCTGAACATCAGCCAAATAGCATTCACTGCTCGATGGTTTTCTGAGAAACTTTGGAACAGATTGTGGATTTCTTCCAACTTGCTGAACTCATCGAGATAAGGACATCAGCAGTTTCTCAATTCATTGAGATACACACATTGGCAGAATATCAGCCAAATGGCATTCACTGCTCGAAGGTTGTCAGAGAAAGTTTGGAACCGATTGTGGATTTCTTCCAAATTGCTGAACTCATCGAGATAAGGACATTACCACTTTCTCAATTCATTGAGATACACACATTGGCTGAATATCTGACAAATGGCATTCACTGCTCGAAGGTATTCAGAGAAACTTTGGAACAGATTGTGAATGTCTACCAACTTTCTGAACTCATCGAGATAAGGACATTACCTCTTTCTCAATTCATTGAGATACACACATTGGCTGAATATCAGCCAAATGCCATTCACTGCTTGAAGGCATTCAGAGAAACTTTGGAACAGATTGTGGATTTCTTCCAATTTGCTGATCTCATCGAGATAAGGACATTACCACTTTCTCAATTCATTGAGATACACACTTTGGCAGAATATCGGCCAAATGGCATTCACGTCTCGATGGTTTTCAGAGAAACTTTGGAACCGATTGTGGATTTCTTCCAAATTGCTGAACTCATCGAGATAAGGACATTACCACTTTCTCAATTCATTGAGATACACACATTGGCTGAATATCAGCCAAACGGCATTCACTGCCCGAAGGTATTCAGAGAAACTTTGGAACAGATTGTGGATTTCTTCCAACTTGCTGAACTCATCGCGATAAGGACATTACCAGATTCACAATTCATTGAGATACACACATTGGCAGAATATCAGCCAAATGGCATTCACTGCTCGATGGTTTTCAGAGAAACTTTAGAACCGATTGTGGATTTCTTCCAACTTGCTGAACTCATCAAGATAAGGATATTACCTCTTTCTCAATTCATTGAGATACACACATTGGCTGAATATCAGCCAAATGGCATTCACTGCTCGCTGGTTTTCAGAGAAAATTTGGAACCGATTGTGGATTTCTCCCAAATTGCTGTACTCATCGAGATAATTACATTACCACTTTCTCAATTCATTGAGATACACACATAGGCTGAATATCAGCCAATTGGCATTCACTGCTCGAAGGTATTCAGAGATACTTTGGAACAGATTGGGTATTTCTTCCAACTTGCTGAACCCATCGAGATAAACAACCTTACACTTTCTCCTTTCATTGAGATACACTCATTGGCAGAATATTTGACAAATGGCATTCACGGCTCGATGGTATTCAGAGAAACTTGGGAACCGATTGTGAATTTCTTCCAAATTGCTGAACTCATCGAGATAAGCACTTGACCACATTCTCAATTCATTGAGATACACACATTGGCTGAATATCAGCCAAATGGCATTCACTGCTCGAAGGTATTCAAGAAACTTTGGAACAGATTGTGGATTTCTTCCAATTTGCTGAACTCATCGCGATATGGACATTACCACTTTCTCAATTCATTGAGATACACACATTGGCAGAATATCAGCCAAATGGCATTCACTGCTCGATGGATTTCAGAGAAACTTTGGAACCGATTGTGGATTTCGTCCAACTTGCTGAACTCATCGAGATAAGGACATTACCACTTTCTCAATTCATTGAGATACACACATTGGCTGAATATCAGCCAAATAGCATTCACTGCTCGAAGGTATTCAGAGAAACTTTGGAACAGATTGTGGATTTCTTCCAACTTGCTGAACTCATCGAGATAAGGACATTACCAGTTTCTCAATTCATTGAGATACACACATTGGCAGAATATCAGCCAAATGGGATTCACTGCTCGATGGATTCCAGAGAAACTTTGGAACCTATTGTGGATTTCTTCAAACTTGCTGAACTCATCGAGGTAAGCACTTCACCAGTTTCTCATCTCATTGAGATTCACGCATGGACAGAATATCAGCTAAATGGCTTTTACTGCTCGAAGGTATTCAGAGAAATTTTGGAACAGATTGTGGATTTCTTCCAACTTGCTGAACTCATCGAGATAAGGACATTACCATTTTTCAATTCACTGAGATACACACATTGGCAGAATATCAGCCAAATGGCATTCACTGCTCGATGGTATTCAGAGAAACTTTGGAACCGATTGTGGATTTCTCCCAAATTGCTGAACTCATCGAGATAAGGACATTGCCACTTTCTCAATTCATTGAGATACACACATTGGCTGAATATCAGCCAAATGGCATTCACTGCCCGAAGGTATTCAGAGAAACTTTGGAACAGATTGGGTATTTCTTCCAACTTGCTGAACCCATCGAGATAAACAACTTAACGCTTTCTGATTTCATTGAGATACACTCATTGGCAGAATATCAGCCAAATGGCATTCACTCCTCGAAGGTATTCAGAGAAACTTTGGAACAGATTGTGGATATCTTCCAATTTGCTCTACTCATCGAGATAAGGACATTGCCTCTTTCTCAATTCATTGAGATACACACGTTGGCAGAATATCAGCCAAATGGCATTCACTGCTCGATGGTTTTCTGAGAAACTTTGGAACAGATTGTGGATTTCTTCCAAATTGCTGAACTCATCGAGATAAGGACATTACCACATTCTCAATTCATTGAGATACACACATTGGCTGAACATCAGCCAAATAGCATTCACTGCTCGATGGTTTTCTGAGAAACTTTGGAACAGATTGTGGGTTTCTTCCAAATTGCTGAACTCATCGAGATAAGGACATTACCACTTTCTCAATTCATTGAGATACACACATTGGCTGAATATCAGACAAATGGCATTCACTGCTTGAAGGTATTCAGAGAAACTTTGGAACAGATTGTGGATTTCTTCCAATTTGCTGATCTCATCGAGATAAGGACATTACCACTTTCTCAATTCATTGAGATACACACTTTGGCAGAATATCGGCCAAATGGCATTCACGTCTCGATGGTTTTCAGAGAAACTTTGGAACCGATTGTGGATTTCTTCCAAATTGCTGAACTCATCGAGATAAGGACATTACCACTTTCTCAATTCATTGAGATACACACATTGGCTGAATATCAGCCAAACGGCATTCACTGCCCGAAGGTATTCAGAGAAACTTTGGAACAGATTGTGGATTTCTTCCAACTTGCTGAACTCATCGCGATAAGGACATTACCAGATTCACAATTCATTGAGATACACACATTGGCAGAATATCAGCCAAATGGCATTCACTGCTCGATGGTTTTCAGAGAAACTTTAGAACCGATTGTGGATTTCTTCCAACTTGCTGAACTCATCGAGATAAGCACTTAACCACTTTCTCATTTCATTGAGATACACACATTGGCAGAACATCAGCCAAATGGCGCTCACTGCTCCATGGTTTTCAGAGAAACTTTGGAACAGATTGTGGATTTCTTCCAACTTGCTGAACTCATCGAGATAAGGACATTACCAGTTTCTCAATTCATTGAGATACACACATTGGCAGAATATCAGCCAAATGGGATTCACTGCTCGATGGATTTCAGAGAAACTTTGGAACCTATTGTGGATTTCTTCCAACTTGCTGAACTCATCGAGGTAAGCACTTTACCAGTTTCTCATCTCATTGAGATTCACGCATGGACAGAATATCAGCTAAATGGCTTTTACTGCTCGAAGGTATTCAGAGAAATTTTGGAACAGATTGTGGATTTCTTCCAACTTGCTGAACTCATCGAGATAAGGACATTACCATTTCTCAATTCACTGAGATACACACATTGGCAGAATATCAGCCAAATGGCATTCACTGCTTGATGGTTTTCAGAGAAACTTTGGAATCGATTGTGGATTTCTCCCAAATTGCTGAACTCATCGAGATAAGGACATTACCACTTCTTCAATTCATTGAGATACACAAATTGGCCGAATATCAGCCAAATGGCATTCACTGCTCGAAGGTATTCAGAGAAACATTGGAACAGATTGGGTATTTCTTCCAGCTTGCTGAACCCATCGAGATAAACAACTTAACGCTTTCTGATTTCATTGAGATACACTCATTGGCAGAATATCAGCCAAATGGCATTCACTGCTCGATGGTTTTCTGAGAAACTTTGGAACAGATTGTGGATTTCTTCCAAATTGCTGAACTCATCGAGATAAGGACATTACCACATTCTCAATTCATTGAGATACACACATTGGCTGAACATCAGCCAAATAGCATTCACTGCACGATGGTTTTCTGAGAAACTTTGGAACAGATTGTGGATTTCTTCCAACTTGCTGAACTCATCGAGATAAGGACATTACCACTTTCTCAATTCATTGAGATACACACATTGGCTGAATATCAGACAAATGGCATTCACTGCTCGAAGGTATTCAGAGAAACTTTGGAACAGATTGTGAATTTCTACCAACTTTCTGAACTCATCGAGATAAGGACATTACCTCTTTCTCAATTCATTGAGATACACACATTGGCTGAATATCAGCCAAATGCCATTCACTGCTTGAAGGCATTCAGAGAAACTTTGGAACAGATTGTGGATTTCTTCCAATTTGCTGATCTCATCGAGATAAGGACATTACCACTTTCTCAATTCATTGAGATACACACTTTGGCAGAATATCGGCCAAATGGCATTCACGTCTCGATGGTTTTCAGAGAAACTTTGGAACCGATTGTGGATTTCTTCCAAATTGCTGAACTCATCGAGATAAGGACATTACCACTTTCTCAATTCATTGAGATACACACATTGGCTGAATATCAGCCAAACGGCATTCACTGCCCGAAGGTATTCAGAGAAACTTTGGAACAGATTGTGGATTTCTTCCAACTTGCTGAACTCATCGCGATAAGGACATTACCAGATTCACAATTCATTGAGATACACACATTGGCAGAATATCAGCCAAATGGCATTCACTGCTCGATGGTTTTCAGAGAAACTTTAGAACCGATTGTGGATTTCTTCCAACTTGTGAACTCATCAAGATAAGGACATTACCTCTTTCTCAATTCATTGAGATACACACATTGGCTGAATATCAGCCAAATGGCATTCACTGCTCGCTGGTTTTCAGAGAAACTTTGGAACCGATTGTGGATTTCTCCCAAATTGCTGTACTCATCGAGATAATTACATTACCACTTTCTCAATTCATTGAGATATACACATAGGCTGAATATCAGCCAATTGGCATTCACTGCTCGAAGGTATTCAGAGAAACTTTGGAACAGATTGGGTATTTCTTCCAACTTGCTGAACCCATCGAGATAAACAACTTTACACTTTCTCCTTTCATTGAGATACACTCATTGGCAGAATATTTGACAAATGGCATTCACGGCTCGATGGTATTCAGAGAAACTTGGGAACCGATTGTGAATTTCTTCCAAATTGCTGAACTCATCGAGATAAGCACTTGACCACATTCTCAATTCATTGAGATACACAGATTGGCTGAATATCAGCCAAATGGCATTCACTGCTCGAAGGTATTCAAGAAACTTTGGAACAGATTGTGGATTTCTTCCAATTTGCTGAACTCATCGCGATAAGGACATTACCACTTTCTTAATTCATTGAGATACACACATTGGCAGAATATCAGCCAAATGGCATTCACTGCTCGATGGATTTCAGAGAAACTTTGGAACCGATTGTGGATTTCGTCCAACTTGCTGAACTCATCGAGATAAGGACATTACCACTTTCTCAATTCATTGAGATACACACATTGGCTGAATATCAGCCAAATAGCATTCACTGCTCGAAGGTATTCAGAGAAACTTTGGAACAGATTGTGGATTTCTTCCAACTTGCTGAACTCATCGAGATAAGGACATTACCAGTTTCTCAATTCATTGAGATACACACATTGGCAGAATATCAGCCAAATGGGATTCACTGCTCGATGGATTCCAGAGAAACTTTGGAACCTATTGTGGATTTCTTCAAACTTGCTGAACTCATCGAGGTAAGCACTTCACCAGTTTCTCATCTCATTGAGATTCACGCATGGACAGAATATCAGCTAAATGGCTTTTACTGCTCGAAGGTATTCAGAGAAATTTTGGAACAGATTGTGGATTTCTTCCAACTTGCTGAACTCATCGAGATAAGGACATTACCATTTTTCAATTCACTGAGATACACACATTGGCAGAATATCAGCCAAATGGCATTCACTGCTCGATGGTATTCAGAGAAACTTTGGAACCGATTGTGGATTTCTCCCAAATTGCTGAACTCATCGAGATAAGGACATTGCCACTTTCTCAATTCATTGAGATACACACATTGGCTGAATATCAGCCAAATGGCATTCACTGCCCGAAGGTATTCAGAGAAACTTTGGAACAGATTGGGTATTTCTTCCAACTTGCTGAACCCATCGAGATAAACAACTTAACGCTTTCTGATTTCATTGAGATACACTCATTGGCAGAATATCAGCCAAATGGCATTCACTCCTCGAAGGTATTCAGAGAAACTTTGGAACAGATTGTGGATATCTTCCAATTTGCTCTACTCATCGAGATAAGGACATTGCCACTTTCTCAATTCATTGAGATACACACGTTGGCAGAATATCAGCCAAATGGCATTCACTGCTCGATGGTTTTCTGAGAAACTTTGGAACAGATTGTGGATTTCTTCCAAATTGCTGAACTCATCGAGATAAGGACATTACCACATTCTCAATTCATTGAGATACACACATTGGCTGAACATCAGCCAAATAGCATTCACTGCTCGATGGTTTTCTGAGAAACTTTGGAACAGATTGTGGATTTCTTCCAAATTGCTGAACTCATCGAGATAAGGACATTACCACATTCTCAATTCATTGAGATACACACATTGGCTGAACATCAGCCAAATAGCATTCACTGCTCGATGGTTTTCAGAGAAACTTTGGAACAGATTGTGGATTTCTTCCAACTTGCTGAACTCATCGAGATAAGGACATCAGCAGTTTCTCAATTCATTGAGATACACACATTGGCAGAATATCAGCCAAATGGCATTCACTGCTCGAAGGTTGTCAGAGAAAGTTTGGAACCGATTGTGGATTTCTTCCAAATTGCTGAACTCATCGAGATAAGGACATTACCACTTTCTCAATTCATTGAGATACACACATTGGCTGAATATCAGACAAATGGCATTCACTGCTCGAAGGTATTCAGAGAAACTTTGGAACAGATTGTGAATTTCTACCAACTTTCTGAACTCATCGAGATTAGGACATTACCTCTTTCTCAATTCATTGAGATACACACATTGGCTGAATATCAGCCAAATGGCATTCACTGCTTGAAGGTATTCAGAGAAACTTTGGAACAGATTGTGGATTTCTTCCAATTTGCTGATCTCATCGAGATAAGGACATTACCACTTTCTCAATTCATTGAGATACACACTTTGGCAGAATATCGGCCAAATGGCATTCACGTCTCGATGGTTTTCAGAGAAACTTTGGAACCGATTGTGGATTTCTTCCAAATTGCTGAACTCATCGAGATAAGGACATTACCACTTTCTCAATTCATTGAGATACACACATTGGCTGAATATCAGCCAAACGGCATTCACTGCCCGAAGGTATTCAGAGAAACTTTGGAACAGATTGTGGATTTCTTCCAACTTGCTGAACTCATCGCGATAAGGACATTACCAGATTCACAATTCATTGAGATACACACATTGGCAGAATATCAGCCAAATGGCATTCACTGCTCGATGGTTTTCAGAGAAACTTTAGAACCGATTGTGGATTTCTCCCAAATTGCTGAACTCATCGAGATAAGCACTTAACCACTTTCTCATTTCATTGAGATACACACATTGGCAGAACATCAGCCAAATGGCGCTCATTGCTCGATGGTTTTTAGAGAAACTTTGGAACCGTTTGTGGATTTGTTCCATTTTGCTAAACTCATTGAGATAAGGACATTACCACTTCCACAATTCATTGAGATACACACATTGGCAGAATATCAGCCAACTGGCGCTCGCTGCTCGATGGTTTTCAGAGAAACTTTAGACCCTATTGTGGATTTCTTCCAAATTGCTGAACTCATCGAGATAAGGACATTACCACATTCTCAATTCATTGAGATACACACATTGGCTGAACATCAGCCAAATAGCATTCACTGCTCGATCGTTTTCTGAGAAACTTTGGAACAGATTGTGGATTTCTTCCAACTTGCTGAACTCATCGAGATAAGGACATCAGCAGTTTCTCAATTCATTGAGATACACACATTGGCAGAATATCAGCCAAATGGCATTCGCTGCTCGAAGGTTGTCAGAGAAAGTTTGGAACCGATTGTGGATTTCTTCCAAATTGCTGAACTCATCGAGATAAGGACATTACCACTTTCTCAATTCATTGAGATACACACATTGGCTGAATATCAGACAAATGGCATTCACTGCTCGAAGGTATTCAGAGAAACTTTGGAACAGATTGTGAATTTCTACCAACTTTCTGAACTCATCGAGATAAGGACATTACCTCTTTCTCAATTCATTGAGATACACACATTGGCTGAATATCAGCCAAATGGCATTCACTGCTTGAAGGCATTCAGAGAAACTTTGGAACAGATTGTGGATTTCTTCCAATTTGCTGATCTCATCGAGATAAGGACATTACCAATTTCTCAATTCATTGAGATACACACTTTGGCAGAATATCGGCCAAATGGCATTCACGTCTCGATGGTTTTCAGAGAAACTTTGGAACCGATTGTGGATTTCTTCCAAATTGCTGAACTCATCGAGATAAGGACATTACCAGTTTCTCAATTCATTGAGATACACACATTGGCTGAATATCAGCCAAACGGCATTCACTGCCCGAAGGTATTCAGAGAAACTTTGGAACAGATTGTGGATTTCTTCCAACTTGCTGAACTCATCGCGATAAGGACATTACCAGATTCACAATTCATTGAGATACACACATTGGCAGAATATCAGCCAAATGGCATTCACTGCTCGATGGTTTTCAGAGAAACTTTAGAACCGATTGTGGATTTCTTCCAACTTGCTGAACTCATCGAGATAAGGACATTACCACTTTCTCAATTCATTGAGATACACACATTGGCTGAATATCAGCGAAATGGCATTCACTGCTCGCTGGTTTTCAGAGAAACTTTGGAACCGATTGTGGATTTCTCCCAAATTGCTGTACTCATCGAGATAATTACATTACCACTTTCTCAATTCATTGAGATACACACATAGGCTGAATATCAGCCAATTGGCATTCACTGCTCGAAGGTATTCAGAGAAACTTTGGAACAGATTGGGTATTTCTTCCAACTTGCTGAACCCATCGAGATAAACAACTTTACACTTTCTCCTTTCATTGAGATACACTCATTGGCAGAATATTTGACAAATGGCATTCACGGCTCGATGGTATTCAGAGAAACTTGGGAACCGATTGTGAATTTCTTCCAAATTGCTGAACTCATCGAGATAAGCACTTGAACACATTCTCAATTCATTGAGATACACACATTGGCTGAATATCAGCCAAATGGCATTCACTGCTCGAAGGTATTCAAGAAACTTTGGAACATATTGTGGATTTCTTCCTATTTGCTGAACTCATCGCGATAAGGACATTACCACTTTCTCAATTCATTGAGATACACACATTGGCAGAATATCAGCCAAATGGCATTCACTGCTCGATGGATTTCAGAGAAACTTTGGAACCGATTGTGGATTTCGTCCAACTTGCTGAACTCATCGAGATAAGGACATTACCACTTTCTCAATTCATTGAGATACACACATTGGCTGAATATCAGCCAAATAGCATTCACTGCTCGAAGGTATTCAGAGAAACTTTGGAACAGATTGTGGATTTCTTCCAACTTGCTGAACTCATCGAGATAAGGACATTACCAGTTTCTCAATTCATTGAGATACACACATTGGCAGAATATCAGCCAAATGGGATTCACTGCTCGATGGATTTCAGAGAATCTTTGGAACCTATTGTGGATTTCTTCAAACTTGCTGAACTCATCGAGGTAAGCACTTCACCAGTTTCTCATCTCATTGAGATTCACGCATGGACAGAATATCAGCTAAATGGCTTTTACTGCTCGAAGGTATTCAGAGAAATTTTGGAACAGATTGTGGATTTCTTCCAACTTGCTGAACTCATCGAGATAAGGACATTACCATTTCTCAATTCACTGAGATACACACATTGGCAGAATATCAGCCAAATGGCATTCACTGCTCGATGGTTTTCAGAGAAACTTTGGAACCGATTGTGGATTTCTCCCAAATTGCTGAACTCATCGAGATAAGGACATTGCCACTTTCTCAATTCATTGAGATACACACATTGGCTGAATGTCAGCCAAATGGCATTCACTGCTCAAGGTATTCAGAGAAACTTTGGAACAGATTGGGTATTTCTTCCAACTTGCTGAACCCATCGAGATAAACAACTTAACGCTTTCTGATTTCATTGAGATACACTCATTGGCAGAATATCAGCCAAATGGCATTCACTCCTCGAAGGTATTCAGAGAAACTTTGGAACAGATTGTGGATATCCTCCAATTTGCTCTACTCATCGAGATAAGGACATTGCCACTTTCTCAATTAATTGAGATACACACGTTGGCAGAATATCAGCCAAATGGCATTCACTGCTCGATGGTTTTCTGAGAAACTTTGGAACAGATTGTGGATTTCTTCCAAATTGCTGAACTCATCGAGATAAGGACATTACCACATTCTCAATTCATTGAGATACACACATTGGCTGAACATCAGCCAAATAGCATTCACTGCTCGATGGTTTTCTGAGAAACTTTGGAACAGATTGTGGATTTCTTCCAACTTGCTGAACTCATCGAGATAAGGACATCAGCAGTTTCTCAATTCATTGAGATACACACATTGGCAGAATATCAGCCAAATGGCATTCACTGCTCGAAGGTTGTCAGAGAAAGTTTGGAACCGATTGTGGATTTCTTCCAAATTGCTGAACTCATCGAGATAAGGACATTACCACTTTCTCAATTCATTGAGATACACACATTGGCTGAATATCAGACAAATGGTATTCACTGCTCGAAGGTATTCAGAGAAACTTTGGAACAGATTGTGAATTTCTACCAACTTTCTGAACTCATCGAGATAAGGACATTACCTCTTTCTCAATTCATTGAGATACACACATTGGCTGAATATCAGCCAAATGGCATTCACTGCTTGAAGGCATTCAGAGAAACTTTGGAACAGATTGTGGATTTCTTCCAATTTGCTGATCTCATCGAGATAAGGACATTACCACTTTCTCAATTCATTGAGATACACACTTTGGCAGAATATCGGCCAAATGGCTTTCACGTCTCGATGGTTTTCAGAGAAACTTTGGAACCGATTGTGGATTTCTTCCAAATTGCTGAACTCATCGAGATAAGGACATTACCACTTTCTCAATTCATTGAGATACACACATTGGCTGAATATCAGCCAAACGGCATTCACTGCCCGAAGGTATTCAGAGAAACTTTGGAACACATTGTGGATTTCTTCCAACTTGCTGAACTCATCGCGATAAGGACATTACCAGATTCACAATTCATTGAGATACACACATTGGCAGAATATCAGCCAAATGGCATTCACTGCTCGATGGTTTTCAGAGAAACTTTAGAACCGATTGTGGATTTCATCCAACTTGCTGAACTCATCGAGATAAGCACTTAACCACTTTCTCATTTCATTGAGATACACACATTGGCAGAACATCAGCCAAATGGCATTCACTGCTCGATGGTTTTCAGAGAAACTTTGGAACCGATTGTGGATTTCTCCCAAATTGCTCTACTCATTGAGATAATTACATTACCACTTTCTCAATTCATTGAGATACACACATAGGCTGAATATCAGCCAATTGGCATTCACGGCTCGATGGTATTCAGAGAAACTTTGGAACAGATTGGGTATTTCTTCCAACTTGCTGAACCCATCGAGATAAGCACTTGACCACTTTCACAATTCGTTGAGATACACTCATTGGCAGAATATCAGCCAAATGGCATTCACTCCTCGAAGGTATTAAGAGAAACTTTGGAACAGATTGTGGATATCTTCCAATTTGGTCTACTCATCGAGATAAGGACATTGCCACTTTCTCAATTCATTGAGATACACACGTTGGCAGAATATCAGCCAAATGGCATTCACTGCTCGATCGTTTTCTGAGAAACTTTGGAACAGATTGTGGATTTCTTCCAAATTGCTGAACTCATCGAGATAAGGACATTACCACTTTCTCAATTCATTGAGATACACACATTGGCTGAATATCAGCCAAATAGCATTCACTGCTCGATGGTTTTCTGAGAAACTTTGGAACAGATTGTGGATTTCTTCCAACTTGCTGAACTCATCGAGATAAGGACATCACCAGTTTCTCAATTCATTGAGATACACACATTGGCTGAATATCAGCCAAATGGCATTCACTGCTCGAAGGTTGTCAGAGAAACTTTGGAACCGATTGTGGATTTCTTCCAAATTGCTGAACTCCTCGAGAAAAGGACATTACCACTTTCTCAATTCATTGAGATACACACATTGGCTGAATATCAGACAAATGGCATTCAGTGCTCGAAGGTATTCAGAGAAACTTTGGAACAGATTGTGAATTTCTTCCAACTTTCTGAACTCATCGAGATAAGGACATTACCTCTTTCTCAATTCATTGAGATACACACATTGGCTGAATATCAGCCAAATGGCATTCACTGCTCGAAGGTATTCAGAGAAACTTTGGAACAGATTGTGGATTTCTTCCAATTTGCTGATATCATCGAGATAAAGACATTACCACTTTCTGAATTCATTGAGATACACACTTTGGCAGAATATCAGCCAAATGGCATTCACGTCTCGATGGTTTTCAGAGAAACTTTGGAACCGATTGTGGATTTCTTCCAAATTGCTGAACTCATCGAGATAAGGACATTACCACTTTCTCAATTCATTGTGATACACACATTGGCTGAATATCAGCCAAATGGCATTCACTGCCCGAAGGTATTCAGAGAAACTTTGGAACAGATTGTGGATTTCTTCGAACTTGCTGAACTCATCGAGATAAGGACATTACCAGTTTCACAATTCATTGAGATACACACATTTGCAGAATATCAGCCAAATGGCATTCACTGCTCGATGGTTTTCAGAGAAACTTTAGAACCGATTGTGGATTTCATCCAACTTGCTGAACTCATCGAGATAAGCACTTAACCACTTTCTCATTTCATTGAGATACACAGATTGGCAGAACATCAGCCCAATGGCGCTCATTGCTCGATGGTTTTCAGAGAAACTTTGGAACCGTTTGTGGATTTGTTCCATTTTGCTAAACTCATTGAGATAAGGACATTACCACTTCCACAATTCATTGAGATACACACATTGGCAGAATATCAGCCAAATGGCATTCACTGCTCGATGGTTTTCAGAGAAACTTTGGAACAGTTTGTGGATTTCTTTCAAATTGCTGAACTCATCGAGATAAGGACATTGCCACTTTCTCAATTCATTGAGATACACACATTGGCTGAATATCAGCCAAATAGCATTCACTGCTCGTAGGTATTCAGAGAAACTTTGGAACAGATTGTGGATTTCTTCCAACTTGCTGAACTCATCGAGATAAGGACATTACCAGTTTCTCAATTCGTTGAGATACACACATTGGCAGAATATCAGCCAAATGGGATTCACAGCTCGATGGATTCCAGAGAAACTTTGGAACCTATTGTGGATTTCTTCCAACTTGCTGAACTCATCGAGGTAAGCACTTTACCCGTTTCTCATCTCATTGAGATTCACGCATTGTCAGAATATCAGCTAAATGGCTTTTACTGCTCGAAGGTATTCAGAGAAATTTTGGAACAGATTGTGGATTTCTTCCAACTTGCTGAACTAATCGAGATAAGGACATTTCCACTTTCTCAATTCACTGAGGTACACACATTGGCAGAATATCAGCCAAATGGCATTCACTGCTCGATGGTTTTCAGAGAAACTTTGGAACCGATTGTGGATTTCTCCCAAATTGCTGAACTCATCGAGATAAGGACATTACCACTTCTTCAATTCATTGAGATACACACATTGGCTGAATATCAGCCAAATGGCATTCACTGCTCGAAGGGATTCAGAGAAAATTGGAACAGATTGGGTGTTTCTTCCAACTTGCTGAACCCATCGAGATAAACAACTTAACGCTTTCTGATTTCATTGAGATACACTCATTGGCAGAATATTAGACAAATGGCATTCACGGCTCGATGGTATTCAGAGAAACTTGGGAACCGATTGTGAATTTCTTCCAAATTGCTGAACTCATCGAGATAAGCACTTGACCACTTTCTCAATTCACTGAGATACACACATTGGCAGAACTTCAGCCAAATGGCGCTCACTGCTCGAAGGTTATCAGAGAAACTTTGGAACCGATTGTGGATTTCTTCCAAATTGCTGAACTCATCGAGATAAGGACATTACCACTTTCTCAATTCATTGAGATACACACTTTGGCTGATTATCAGCCAAATAGCATTCACTGCTCGATCGTTTTCTGAGAAACTTTGGAACAGATTGAGGATTTCTTCCAACTTGCTGAATTCATCGAGATAAGGACATTACCTCTTTCTCAATTCATTGAGATACACACATTGGCTGAATATCAGCGAAATGGCATTCACTGCTCGCTGGTTTTCAGAGAAACTTTGGAGCCGATTGTGGATTTCACCCAAATTGCTGTACTCATCGAGATAATTACATTACCACTTTCTCAATTCATTGAGATACACACATAGGCTGAATATCAGCCAATTGGCATTCACTGCTCGATGGTATTCAGAGAAACTTTGGAACAGATTGGGTATTTCTTCCAACTTGCTGAACCCATCGAGATAAACAACTTTACACTTTCTCCTTTCATTGAGATACACTCATTGGCAGAATATTTGACAAATGGCATTCACGGCTCGATGGTATTCAGAGAAACTTGGGAACCGATTGTGAATTTCTTCCAAATTGCTGAACTCATCGAGATAAGCACTTGACCACATTCTCAATTCATTGAGATACACACATTGGCTGAATATCAGCCAAATGGCATTCACTGCCCGAAGGTATTCAGAGAAACTTTGGAACAGATTGTGGATTTCTTCCAACTTGCTGAACTCATCGCGATAAGGACATTACCAGATTCACAATTCATTGAGATACACACATTGGCAGAATGTCAGCCAAATGGCATTCACTGCTCGATGGTTTTCAGAGAAACTTTAGAACCGATTGTGGATTTCTTCCAACTTGCTGAACTCATCGAGATTAGCACTTAACCACTTTCTCATTTCATTGAGATACACACATTGGCAGAACATCAGCCAAATGGCGCTCATTGCTCGATGGTTTTCAGAGAAACTTTGGAACCGTTTGTGGATTTGTTCCATTTTGCTAAACTCATTGAGATAAGGACATTACCACTTCCACAATTCATTGAGATACACACATTGGCAGAATATCAGCCAACTGGCGCTCGCTGCTCGATGGTTTTCAGAGAAACTTTAGAACCTATTGTGGATTTCTTCCAACTTGCTGAACTCATCGAGATAAGTTCATTGCCACTTTCTCAATTCATTGAGATACACACATTGGCAGAATATCAGCCAAATGGCATCCACAGCTCGATGATATTCAGAGAAATTTTGGAACAGATTGTGGATTTCTTCCAACTTGCTGAACTCATCCCGATAAGCACTTTACCACATTCTCATTTCATTGAGATACACACATTGGCAGAACATCAGCCAAATGGCGCTCACTGCTCCATGGTTTTCAGAGAAACTTTGGAACAGATTGTGGATTTCTTCCAACTTGCTGAACTCATCGAGATAAGGACATTACCAGTTTCTCAATTCATTGAGATACACACATTGGCAGAATATCAGCCAAATGTGATTCACTGCTCGATGGATTTCAGAGAAACTTTGGAACCTATTGTGGATTTCTTCCAACTTGCTGAACTCATCGAGGTAAGCACTTTACCAGTTTCTCCTCTCATTGAGATTCACGCATGGACAGAATATCAGCTAAATGGCTTTTACTGCTCGAAGGTATTCAGAGAAATTTTGGAACAGATTGTGGATTTCTTCCAACTTGCTGAACTCATCGAGATAAGGACATTACCACTTTCTCAATTCACTGAGATACACACATTGGCAGAATATCAGCCAAATGGCATTCACTGCTCGATGGTTTTCAGAGAAACTTTGGAACCGATTGTGGATTTCTCCCAAATTGCTGAACTCATCGAGATAAGGACATTACCACTTCTTCAATTCATTGAGATACACACATTGGCTGAATATCAGCCAAATGGCATTCACTGCTCGAAGGTATTCAGAGAAACTTTGGAACAGATTGGGTATTTCTTCCAACATGCTGAACCCATCGAGATAAACAACTTAACGCTTTCTGATTTCATTGAGATACACTCATTGGCAGAATATCAGCCAAATGGCATTCACTGCTCGATGGTTTTCTGAGAAACTTTGGAACAGATTGTGGATTTCTTCCAAATTGCTGAACTCATCGAGATAAGGACATTACCACATTCTCAATTCATTGAGATACACACATTGGCTGAACATCAGCCAAATAGCATTCACTGCTCGATGGTTTTCTGAGAAACTTTGGAACAGATTGTGGATTTCTTCCAAATTGCTGAACTCATCGAGATAAGGACATTACCACATTCTCAATTCATTGAGATACACACATTGGCTGAACATCAGCCAAATAGCATTCACTGCTCGATGGTTTTCAGAGAAACTTTGGAACAGATTGTGGATTTCTTCCAACTTGCTGAACTCATCGAGATAAGGACATCAGCAGTTTCTCAATTCATTGAGATACACACATTGGCAGAATATCAGCCAAATGGCATTCACTGCTCGAAGGTTGTCAGAGAAAGTTTGGAACCGATTGTGGATTTCTTCCAAATTGCTGAACTCATCGAGATAAGGACATTGCCACTTTCTCAATTCATTGAGATACACACATTGGCTGAATATCAGACAAATGGCATTCACTGCTCGAAGGTATTCAGAGAAACTTTGGAACAGATTGTGAATTTCTACCAACTTTCTGAACTCATCGAGATTAGGACATTACCTCTTTCTCAATTCATTGAGATACACACATTGGCTGAATATCAGCCAAATGGCATTCACTGCTTGAAGGTATTCAGAGAAACTTTGGAACAGATTGTGGATTTCTTCCAATTTGCTGATCTCATCGAGATAAGGACATTACCACTTTCTCAATTCATTGAGATACACACTTTGGCAGAATATCGGCCAAATGGCATTCACGTCTCGATGGTTTTCAGAGAAACTTTGGAACCGATTGTGGATTTCTTCCAAATTGCTGAACTCATCGAGATAAGGACATTACCACTTTCTCAATTCATTGAGATACACACATTGGCTGAATATCAGCCAAACGGCATTCACTGCCCGAAGGTATTCAGAGAAACTTTGGAACAGATTGTGGATTTCTTCCAACTTGCTGAACTCATCGCGATAAGGACATTACCAGATTCACAATTCATTGAGATACACACATTGGCAGAATATCAGCCAAATGGCATTCACTGCTCGATGGTTTTCAGAGAAACTTTAGAACCGATTGTGGATTTCTTTCAACTTGCTGAACTCATCGAGATAAGCACTTAACCACTTTCTCATTTCATTGAGATACACACATTGGCAGAACATCAGCCAAATGGCGCTCATTGCTCGATGGTTTTTAGAGAAACTTTGGAACCGTTTGTGGATTTGTTCCATTTTGCTAAACTCATTGAGATAAGGACATTACCACTTCCACAATTCATTGAGATACACACATTGGCAGAATATCAGCCAACTGGCGCTCGCTGCTCGATGGTTTTCAGAGAAACTTTAGAACCTATTGTGGATTTCTTCCAAATTGCTGAACTCATCGAGATAAGGACATTACCACATTCTCAATTCATTGAGATACACACATTGGCTGAACATCAGCCAAATAGCATTCACTGCTCGATGGTTTTCTGAGAAACTTTGGAACAGATTGTGGATTTCTTCCAACTTGCTGAACTCATCGAGATAAGGACATCAGCAGTTTCTCAATTCATTGAGATACACACATTGGCAGAATATCAGCCAAATGGCATTCACTGCCCGAAGGTTGTCAGAGAAAGTTTGGAACCGATTGTGGATTTCTTCCAAATTGCTGAACTCATCGAGATAAGGACATTACCACTTTCTCAATTCATTGAGATACACACATTGGCTGAATATCAGACAAATGGCATTCACTGCTCGAAGGTATTCAGAGAAACTTTGGAACAGATTGTGAATTTCTACCAACTTTCTGAACTCATCGAGATAAGGACATTACCTCTTTCTCAATTCATTGAGATACACACATTGGCTGAATATCAGCCAAATGGCATTCACTGCTTGAAGGCATTCAGAGAAACTTTGGAACAGATTGTGGATTTCTTCCAATTTGCTGATCTCATCGAGATAAGGACATTACCACTTTCTCAATTCATTGAGATACACACTTTGGCAGAATATCGGCCAAATGGCATTCACGTCTCGATGGTTTTCAGAGAAACTTTGGAACCGATTGTGGATTTCTTCCAAATTGCTGAACTCATCGAGATAAGGACATTACCAGTTTCTCAATTCATTGAGATACACACATTGGCTGAATATCAGCCAAACGGCATTCACTGCCCGAAGGTATTCAGAGAAACTTTGGAACAGATTGTGGATTTCTTCCAACTTGCTGAACTCATCGCGATAAGGACATTACCAGATTCACAATTCATTGAGATACACACATTGGCAGAATATCAGCCAAATGGCATTCACTGCTCGATGGTTTTCAGAGAAACTTTAGAACCGATTGTGGATTTCTTCCAACTTGCTGAACTCATCGAGATAAGGACATTACCACTTTCTCAATTCATTGAGATACACACATTGGCTGAATATCAGCGAAATGGCATTCACTGCTCGCTGGTTTTCAGAGAAACTTTGGAACCGATTGTGGATTTCTCCCAAATTGCTGTACTCATCGAGATAATTACATTACCACTTTCTCAATTCATTGAGATACACACATAGGCTGAATATCAGCCAATTGGCATTCACTGCTCGAAGGTATTCAGAGAAACTTTGGAACAGATTGGGTATTTCTTCCAACTTGCTGAACCCATCGCGATAAGGACATTACCAGATTCACAATTCATTGAGATACACACATTGGCAGAATATCAGCCAAATGGCATTCACTGCTCGATGGTTTTCAGAGAAACTTTAGAACCGATTGTGGATTTCTTCCAACTTGCTGAACTCATCGAGATTAGCACTTAACCACTTTCTCATTTCATTGAGATACACACATTGGCAGAACATCAGCCAAATGGCGCTCATTGCTCGATGGTTTTCAGAGAAACTTTGGAACCGTTTGTGGATTTGTTCCATTTTGCTAAACTCATTGAGATAAGGACATTACCACTTCCACAATTCATTGAGATACACACATTGGCAGAATATCAGCCAACTGGCGCTCGCTGCTCGATGGTTTTCAGAGAAACTTTAGAACCTATTGTGGATTTCTTCCAACTTGCTGAACTCATCGAGATAAGGTCATTGCCACTTTCTCAATTCATTGAGATACACACATTGGCAGAATATCAGCCAAATGGCATCCACAGCTCGATGATATTCAGAGAAATTTTGGAACAGATTGTGGATTTCTTCCAACTTGCTGAACTCATCCCGATAAGCACTTTACCACATTCTCATTTCATTGAGATACACACATTGGCAGAACATCAGCCAAATGGCGCTCACTGCTCCATGGTTTTCAGAGAAACTTTGGAACAGATTGTGGATTTCTTCCAACTTGCTGAACTCATCGAGATAAGGACATTACCAGTTTCTCAATTCATTGAGATACACACATTGGCAGAATATCAGCCAAATGTGATTCACTGCTCGATGGATTTCAGAGAAACTTTGGAACCTATTGTGGATTTCTTCCAACTTGCTGAACTCATCGAGGTAAGCACTTTACCAGTTTCTCCTCTCATTGAGATTCACGCATGGACAGAATATCAGCTAAATGGCTTTTACTGCTCGAAGGTATTCAGAGAAATTTTGGAACAGATTGTGGATTTCTTCCAAATTGCTGAACTCATCGAGATAAGGACATTACCACTTTCTCAATTCACTGAGATACACACATTGGCAGAATATCAGCCAAATGGCATTCACTGCTCGATGGTTTTCAGAGAAACTTTGGAACCGATTGTGGAATTCTCCCAAATTGCTGAACTCATCGAGATAAGGACATTACCACTTCTTCAATTCATTGAGATACACACATTGGCTGAATATCAGCCAAATGGCATTCACTGCTCGAAGGTATTCAGAGAAACTTTGGAACAGATTGGGTATTTCTTCCAACTTGCTGAACCCATCGAGATAAACAACTTAACGCTTTCTGATTTCATTGAGATACACTCATTGGCAGAATATCAGCCAAATGGCATTCACTGCTCGATGGTTTTCTGAGAAACTTTGGAACAGATTGTGGATTTCTTCGAAATTGCTGAACTCATCGAGATAAGGACATTACCACATTCTCAATTCATTGAGATACACACATTGGCTGAACATCAGCCAAATAGCATTCACTGCTCGATGGTTTTCTGAGAAACTTTGGAACAGATTGTGGATTTCTTCCAAATTGCTGAACTCATCGAGATAAGGACATTACCACATTCTCAATTCATTGAGATACACACATTGGCTGAACATCAGCCAAATAGCATTCACTGCTCGATGGTTTTCAGAGAAACTTTGGAACAGATTGTGGATTTCTTCCAACTTGCTGAACTCATCGAGATAAGGACATCAGCAGTTTCTCAATTCATTGAGATACACACATTGGCAGAATATCAGCCAAATGGCATTCACTGCTCGAAGGTTGTCAGAGAAAGTTTGGAACCGATTGTGGATTTCTTCCAAATTGCTGAACTCATCGAGATAAGGACATTACCACTTTCTCAATTCATTGAGATACACACATTGGCTGAATATCAGACAAATGGCATTCACTGCTCGAAGGTATTCAGAGAAACTTTGGAACAGATTGTGAATTTCTACCAACTTTCTGAACTCATCGAGATTAGGACATTACCTCTTTCTCAATTCATTGAGATACACACATTGGCTGAATATCAGCCAAATGGCATTCACTGCTTGAAGGTATTCAGAGAAACTTTGGAACAGATTGTGGATTTCTTCCAATTTGCTGATCTCATCGAGATAAGGACATTACCACTTTCTCAATTCATTGAGATACACACTTTGGCAGAATATCGGCCAAATGGCATTCACGTCTCGATGGTTTTCAGAGAAACTTTGGAACCGATTGTGGATTTCTTCCAAATTGCTGAACTCATCGAGATAAGGACATTACCACTTTCTCAATTCATTGAGATACACACATTGGCTGAATATCAGCCAAACGGCATTCACTGCCCGAAGGTATTCAGAGAAACTTTGGAACAGATTGTGGATTTCTTCCAACTTGCTGAACTCATCGCGATAAGGACATTACCAGATTCACAATTCATTGAGATACACACATTGGCAGAATATCAGCCAAATGGCATTCACTGCTCGATGGTTTTCAGAGAAACTTTAGAACCGATTGTGGATTTCTCCCAAATTGCTGAACTCATCGAGATAAGCACTTAACCACTTTCTCATTTCATTGAGATATACACATTGGCAGAACATCAGCCAAATGGCGCTCATTGCTCGATGGTTTTTAGAGAAACTTTGGAACCGTTTGTGGATTTGTTCCATTTTGCTAAACTCATTGAGATAAGGACATTACCACTTCCACAATTCATTGAGATACACACATTGGCAGAATATCAGCCAACTGGCGCTCGCTGCTCGATGGTTTTCAGAGAAACTTTAGAACCTATTGTGGATTTCTTCCAAATTGCTGAACTCATCGAGATAAGGACATTACCACATTCTCAATTCATTGAGATACACACATTGGCTGAACATCAGCCAAATAGCATTCACTGCTCGATGGTTTTCTGAGAAACTTTGGAACAGATTGTGGATTTCTTCCAACTTGCTGAACTCATCGAGATAAGGACATCAGCAGTTTCTCAATTCATTGAGATACACACATTGGCAGAATATCAGCCAAATGGCATTCACTGCCCGAAGGTTGTCAGAGAAAGTTTGGAACCGATTGTGGATTTCTTCCAAATTGCTGAACTCATCGAGATAAGGACATTACCACTTTCTCAATTCATTGAGATACACACATTGGCTGAATATCAGACAAATGGTATTCACTGCTCGAAGGTATTCAGAGAAACTTTGGAACAGATTGTGAATTTCTACCAACTTTCTGAACTCATCGAGATAAGGACATTACCTCTTTCTCAATTCATTGAGATACACACATTGGCTGAATATCAGCCAAATGGCATTCACTGCTTGAAGGCATTCAGAGAAACTTTGGAACAGATTGTGGATTTCTTCCAATTTGCTGATCTCATCGAGATAAGGACATTACCACTTTCTCAATTCATTGAGATACACACTTTGGCAGAATATCGGCCAAATGGCTTTCACGTCTCGATGGTTTTCAGAGAAACTTTGGAACCGATTGTGGATTTCTTCCAAATTGCTGAACTCATCGAGATAAGGACATTACCACTTTCTCAATTCATTGAGATACACACATTGGCTGAATATCAGCCAAACGGCATTCACTGCCCGAAGGTATTCAGAGAAACTTTGGAACACATTGTGGATTTCTTCCAACTTGCTGAACTCATCGCGATAAGGACATTACCAGATTCACAATTCATTGAGATACACACATTGGCAGAATATCAGCCAAATGGCATTCACTGCTCGATGGTTTTCAGAGAAACTTTAGAACCGATTGTGGATTTCTTCCAACTTGCTGAACTCATCGAGATAAGCACTTAACCACTTTCTCATTTCATTGAGATACACACATGGCAGAACATCAGCCAAATGGCATTCACTGCTCGATGGTTTTCAGAGAAACTTTGGAACCGATTGTGGATTTCTCCCAAATTGCTCTACTCATTGAGATAATTACATTACCACTTTCTCAATTCATTGAGATACACACATAGGCTGAATATCAGCCAATTGGCATTCACTGCTCGAAGGTTTTCAGAGAAACTTTAGAACCGATTGTGGATTTCTTCCAACTTGCTGAACTCATCGCGATAAGGACATTACCAGATTCACAATTCATTGAGATACACACATTGGCAGAATATCAGCCAAATGGCATTCACTGCTCGATGGTTTTCAGAGAAACTTTAGAACCGATTGTGGATTTCTTCCAACTTGCTGAACTCATCGAGATAAGGACATTACCACTTTCTCAATTCATTGAGATACACACATTGGCTGAATATCAGCGAAATGGCATTCACTGCTCGCTGGTTTTCAGAGAAACTTTGGAACCGATTGTGGATTTCTCCCAAATTGCTGTACTCATCGAGATAATTACATTACCACTTTCTCAATTCATTGAGATACACACATAGGCTGAATATCAGCCAATTGGCATTCACTGCTCGAAGGTATTCAGAGAAACTTTGGAACAGATTGGGTATTTCTTCCAACTTGCTGAACCCATCGAGATAAACAACTTTACACTTTCTCCTTTCATTGAGATACACTCATTGGCAGAATATTTGACAAATGGCATTCACGGCTCGATGGTATTCAGAGAAACTTGGGAACCGATTGTGAATTTCTTCCAAATTGCTGAACTCATCGAGATAAGCACTTGAACACATTCTCAATTCATTGAGATACACACATTGGCTGAATATCAGCCAAATGGCATTCACTGCTCGAAGGTATTCAAGAAACTTTGGAACATATTGTGGATTTCTTCCTATTTGCTGAACTCATCGCGATAAGGACATTACCACTTTCTCAATTCATTGAGATACACACATTGGCAGAATATCAGCCAAATGGCATTCACTGCTCGATGGATTTCAGAGAAACTTTGGAACCGATTGTGGATTTCGTCCAACTTGCTGAACTCATCGAGATAAGGAGATTACCACTTTCTCAATTCATTGAGATACACACATTGGCTGAATATCAGCCAAATAGCATTCACTGCTCGAAGGTATTCAGAGAAACTTTGGAACAGATTGTGGATTTCTTCCAACTTGCTGAACTCATCGAGATAAGGACATTACCAGTTTCTCAATTCATTGAGATACACACATTGGCAGAATATCAGCCAAATGGGATTCACTGCTCGATGGATTTCAGAGAATCTTTGGAACCTATTGTGGATTTCTTCCAACTTGCTGAACTCATCGAGGTAAGCACTTCACCAGTTTCTCATCTCATTGAGATTCACGCATGGACAGAATATCAGCTAAATGGCTTTTACTGCTCGAAGGTATTCAGAGAAATTTTGGAACAGATTGTGGATTTCTTCCAACTTGCTGAACTCATCGAGATAAGGACATTACCATTTCTCAATTCACTGAGATACACACATTGGCAGAATATCAGCCAAATGGCATTCA
Organism: Carcharhinus amblyrhynchos; assembly: GCF_965287045.1. Lineage (NCBI taxonomy): Eukaryota > Metazoa > Chordata > Chondrichthyes > Carcharhiniformes > Carcharhinidae > Carcharhinus > Carcharhinus amblyrhynchos. The sequence goes on from NC_137326.1 coordinate 66,100,655, forward strand.
CTGCTCGATGGTTTTCAGAGAAACTTTGGAACCGATTGTGGATTTCTCCCAAATTGCTGAACTCATCGAGATAAGGACATTGCCACTTTCTCAATTCATTGAGATACACACATTGGCTGAATATCAGCCAAATGGCATTCACTGCTCAAGGTATTCAGAGAAACTTTGGAACAGATTGGGTATTTCTTCCAACTTGCTGAACCCATCGAGATAAACAACTTAACGCTTTCTGATTTCATTGAGATACACTCATTGGCAGAATATCAGCCAAATGGCATTCACTCCTCGAAGGTATTCAGAGAAACTTTGGAACAGATTGTGGATTTCTTCCAAATTGCTGAACTCATCGAGATAAGGACATTACCACATTCTCAATTAATTGAGATACACACGTTGGCAGAATATCAGCCAAATGGCATTCACTGCTCGATGGTTTTCTGAGAAACTTTGGAACAGATTGTGGATTTCTTCCAAATTGCTGAACTCATCGAGATAAGGACATTACCACATTCTCAATTCATTGAGATACACACATTGGCTGAACATCAGCCAAATAGCATTCACTGCTCGATGGTTTTCTGAGAAACTTTGGAACAGATTGTGGATTTCTTCCAACTTGCTGAACTCATCGAGATAAGGACATCAGCAGTTTCTCAATTCATTGAGATACACACATTGGCAGAATATCAGCCAAATGGCATTCACTGCTCGAAGGTTGTCAGAGAAAGTTTGGAACCGATTGTGGATTTCTTCCAAATTGCTGAACTCATCGAGATAAGGACATTACCACTTTCTCAATTCATTGAGATACACACATTGGCTGAATATCAGACAAATGGTATTCACTGCTCGAAGGTATTCAGAGAAACTTTGGAACAGATTGTGAATTTCTACCAACTTTCTGAACTCATCGAGATAAGGACATTACCTCTTTCTCAATTCATTGAGATACACACATTGGCTGAATATCAGCCAAATGGCATTCACTGCTTGAAGGCATTCAGAGAAACTTTGGAACAGATTGTGGATTTCTTCCAATTTGCTGATCTCATCGAGATAAGGACATTACCACTTTCTCAATTCATTGAGATACACACTTTGGCAGAATATCGGCCAAATGGCTTTCACGTCTCGATGGTTTTCAGAGAAACTTTGGAACCGATTGTGGATTTCTTCCAAATTGCTGAACTCATCGAGATAAGGACATTACCACTTTCTCAATTCATTGAGATACACACATTGGCTGAATATCAGCCAAACGGCATTCACTGCCCGAAGGTATTCAGAGAAACTTTGGAACACATTGTGGATTTCTTCCAACTTGCTGAACTCATCGCGATAAGGACATTACCAGATTCACAATTCATTGAGATACACACATTGGCAGAATATCAGCCAAATGGCATTCACTGCTCGATGGTTTTCAGAGAAACTTTAGAACCGATTGTGGATTTCTTCCAACTTGCTGAACTCATCGAGATAAGCACTTAACCACTTTCTCATTTCATTGAGATACACACATTGGCAGAACATCAGCCAAATGGCATTCACTGCTCGATGGTTTTCAGAGAAACTTTGGAACCGATTGTGGATTTCTCCCAAATTGCTCTACTCATTGAGATAATTACATTACCACTTTCTCAATTCATTGAGATACACACATAGGCTGAATATCAGCCAATTGGCATTCACTGCTCGAAGGTATTCAGAGAAACTTTGGAACAGATTGGGTATTTCTTCCAACTTGCTGAACCCATCGAGATAAACAACTTTACACTTTCTAATTTCAGTGAGATACACTCATTGGCAGAATATTAGACAAATGGCATTCACGGCTCGATGGTATTCAGAGAAACTTGGGAACCGATTGTGGATTTCTTCCAAATTGCTGAACTCATCGAGATAAGCACTTGACCACTTTCACAATTCGTTGAGATACACTCATTGGCAGAATATCAGCCAAATGGCATTCACTCCTCGAAGGTATTCAGAGAAACTTTGGAACAGATTGTGGATATCTTCCAATTTGGTCTACTCATCGAGATAAGGACATTGCCACTTTCTCAATTCATTGAGATACACACGTTGGCAGAATATCAGCCAAATGGCATTCACTGCTCGATCGTTTTCTGAGAAACTTTGGAACAGATTGTGGATTTCTTCCAAATTGCTGAACTCATCGAGATAAGGACATTACCACTTTCTCAATTCATTGAGATACACACATTGGCTGAATATCAGCCAAATAGCATTCACTGCTCGATGGTTTTCTGAGAAACTTTGGAACAGATTGTGGATTTCTTCCAACTTGCTGAACTCATCGAGATAAGGACATCACCAGTTTCTCAATTCATTGAGATACACACATTGGCTGAATATCAGCCAAATGGCATTCACTGCTCGAAGGTTGTCAGAGAAACTTTGGAACCGATTGTGGATTTCTTCCAAATTGCTGAACTCCTCGAGAAAAGGACATTACCACTTTCTCAATTCATTGAGATACACACATTGGCTGAATATCAGACAAATGGCATTCAGTGCTCGAAGGTATTCAGAGAAACTTTGGAACAGATTGTGAATTTCTTCCAACTTTCTGAACTCATCGAGATAAGGACATTACCTCTTTCTCAATTCATTGAGATACACACATTGGCTGAATATCAGCCAAATGGCATTCACTGCTCGAAGGTATTCAGAGAAACTTTGGAACAGATTGTGGATTTCTTCCAATTTGCTGATATCATCGAGATAAGGACATTACCACTTTCTCAATTCATTGAGATACACACTTTGGCAGAATATCAGCCAAATGGCATTCACGTCTCGATGGTTTTCAGAGAAACTTTGGAACCGATTGTGGATTTCTTCCAAATTGCTGAACTCATCGAGATAAGGACATTACCACTTTCTCAATTCATTGTGATACACACATTGGCTGAATATCAGCCAAATGGCATTCACTGCCCGAAGGTATTCAGAGAAACTTTGGAACAGATTGTGGATTTCTTCCAACTTGCTGAACTCATCGAGATAAGGACATTACCAGTTTCACAATTCATTGAGATACACACATTTGCAGAATATCAGCCAAATGGCATTCACTGCTCGATGGTTTTCAGAGAAACTTTAGAACCGATTGTGGATTTCATCCAACTTGCTGAACTCATCGAGATAAGCACTTAACCACTTTCTCATTTCATTGAGATACACAGATTGGCAGAACATCAGCCCAATGGCGCTCATTGCTCGATGGTTTTCAGAGAAACTTTGGAACCGTTTGTGGATTTGTTCCATTTTGCTAAACTCATTGAGATAAGGACATTACCACTTCCACAATTCATTGAGATACACACATTGGCAGAATATCAGCCAAATGGCATTCACTGCTCGATGGTTTTCAGAGAAACTTTGGAACAGTTTGTGGATTTCTTTCAAATTGCTGAACTCATCGAGATAAGGACATTACCACTTTCTCAATTCATTGAGATACACACATTGGCTGAATATCAGCCAAATAGCATTCACTGCTCGTAGGTATTCAGAGAAACTTTGGAACAGATTGTGGATTTCTTCCAACTTGCTGAACTCATCGAGATAAGGACATTACCAGTTTCTCAATTCGTTGAGATACACACATTGGCAGAATATCAGCCAAATGGGATTCACAGCTCGATGGATTCCAGAGAAACTTTGGAACCTATTGTGGATTTCTTCCAACTTGCTGAACTCATCGAGGTAAGCACTTTACCCGTTTCTCATCTCATTGAGATTCACGCATTGTCAGAATATCAGCTAAATGGCTTTTACTGCTCGAAGGTATTCAGAGAAATTTTGGAACAGATTGTGGATTTCTTCCAACTTGCTGAACTAATCGAGATAAGGACATTTCCACTTTCTCAATTCACTGAGGTACACACATTGGCAGAATATCAGCCAAATGGCATTCACTGCTCGATGGTTTTCAGAGAAACTTTGGAACCGATTGTGGATTTCTCCCAAATTGCTGAACTCATCGAGATAAGGACATTACCACTTCTTCAATTCATTGAGATACACACATTGGCTGAATATCAGCCAAATGGCATTCACTGCTCGAAGGGATTCAGAGAAAATTGGAACAGATTGGGTGTTTCTTCCAACTTGCTGAACCCATCGAGATAAACAACTTAACGCTTTCTGATTTCATTGAGATACACTCATTGGCAGAATATTAGACAAATGGCATTCACGGCTCGATGGTATTCAGAGAAACTTGGGAACCGATTGTGAATTTCTTCCAAATTGCTGAACTCATCGAGATAAGCACTTGACCACTTTCTCAATTCATTGAGATACACACATTGGCAGAACTTCAGCCAAATGGCGCTCACTGCTCGAAGGTTATCAGAGAAACTTTGGAACCGATTGTGGATTTCTTCCAAATTGCTGAACTCATCGAGATAAGGACATTACCACTTTCTCAATTCATTGAGATACACACATTGGCTGAATATCAGCCAAATGGCATTCACTGCTCGAAGGTATTCAAGAAACTTTGGAACAGATTGTGGATTTCTTCCAATTTGCTGAACTCGTCGAGATAAGGACATTACCACTTTCTCAATTCATTGAGAAGCACACATTGGCAGAATATCAGCAAAATGGCATTCACTGCTCGATGGATTTCAGAGAAACTTTGGAACCGATTGTGGATTTCGTCCAACTTGCTGAACTTAATGAAATAAGGACATGACCACATTCTCAATTCATTGAGATACACACAGTGGCTGAATATCAGCCAAATCGCATTCACTCCTCGAAGGTATTCAGAGAAACTTTGGAACAGATTGTGGATATCTTCCAATTTGCTGTACTCATCGAGATAAGGACATTACCACTTTCTCAATTGATTGAGATACACACGTTGGCTGAATATCAGCCAAATGGCATTCACTGCTCGATGGTTTTCTGAGACACTTTGGAACAGATTGTGGATTTCTTCCAACTTGCTGAACTCATCGAGATAAGGACATTACCAGTTTCTCAATTCATTGAGATACACACATTTGCTGAATATCAGCCAAATTGCATTCACTGCTCGATGGTTTTCTGAGAAACTGTGGAACAGATTGAGGATTTCTTCCAACTTGCTGAACTCATCGAGATAAGGACATTACCAGTTTCTCAATTCATTGAGATACACACATTGGCTGAATATCAGGCAAATGGCATTCACTGCTCGATGGTTGTCAGAGAAAGTTTGGAACCGATTGTGGATTTCTTCCAAATTGCTGAACTCATGGAGAAAAGGACATTACCACTTTCTCAATTCATTGAGATACACACATTGGCTGAATATCAGCCAAATAGCATTCACTGCTCGATGGTTTTCTGAGAAACTTTGGAACAGATTGAGGATTTCTTCCAACTTGCTGAACTCATCGAGATAAGGACATTACCTCTTTCTCAATTCATTGAGATACACACATTGGCTGAATATCAGCCAAATGGCATTCACTGCTCGCTGGTTTTCAGAGAAACTTTGGAACCGATTGTGGATTTCTCCCAAATTGCTGTACTCATCGAGATAATTACATTACCACTTTCTCAATTCATTGAGATACACACATTGGCTGAATATCAGCCAATTGGCATTCACTGCTCGATGGTATTCAGAGAAACTTTGGAACAGATTGGGTATTTCTTCCAACTTGCTGAACCCATCGAGATAAACAACTTTACACTTTCTCCTTTCATTGAGATACACTCATTGGCAGAATATTTGACAAATGGCATTCACGGCTCGATGGTATTCAGAGAAACTTGGGAACCGATTGTGAATTTCTTCCAAATTGCTGAACTCATCGAGATAAGCACTTGACCACATTCTCAATTCATTGAGATACACACATTGGCTGAATATCAGCCAAATGGCATTCACTGCTCGAAGGTATTCAAGAAACTTTGGAACAGATTGTGGATTTCTTCCAATTTGCTGAACTCATCGCGATAAGGACATTACCACTTTTTCAATTCATTGAGATACACACATTGGCAGAATATCAGCCAAATGGCATTCACTGCTCGATGGATTTCAGAGAAACTTTGGAACCGATTGTGGATTTCGTCCAACTTGCTGAACTCATCGAGATAAGGACATTACCACTTTCTCAATTCATTGAGATACACACATTGGCTGAATATCAGCCAAATAGCATTCACTGCTCGAAGGTATTCAGAGAAACTTTGGAACAGATTGTGGATTTCTTCCAACTTGCTGAACTCATCGAGGTAAGCACTTCACCAGTTTCTCATCTCATTGAGATTCACGCATGGACAGAATATCAGCTAAATGGCTTTCACTGCTCGAAGGTATTCAGAGAAATTTTGGAACAGATTGTGGATTTCTTCCAACTTGCTGAACTCATCGAGATAAGGACATTGCCATTTCTCAATTCACTGAGATACACACATTGGCAGAATATCAGCCAAATGGCATTCACTGCTCGATGGTTTTCAGAGAAACTTTGGAACCGATTGTGGATTTCTCCCAAATTGCTGAACTCATCGAGATAAGGACATTGCCACTTTCTCAATTCATTGAGATACACACATTGGCTGAATATCAGCCAAATGGCATTCACTGCTCGAAGGTATTCAGAGAAACTTTGGAACAGATTGGGTATTTCTTCCAACTTGCTGAACCCATCGAGATAAACAACTTAACGCTTTCTGATTTCATTGAGATACACTCATTGGCAGAATGTCAGCCAAATGGCATTCACTCCTCGAAGGTATTCAGAGAAACTTTGGAACAGATTGTGGATATCTTCCAATTTGCTCTACTCATCGAGATAAGGACATTGCCACTTTCTCAATTCATTGAGATACACACGTTGGCAGAATATCAGCCAAATGGCATTCACTGCTCGATGGTTTTCTGAGAAACTTTGGAACAGATTGTGGATTTCTTCCAAATTGCTGAACTCATCGAGATAAGGACATTACCACATTCTCAATTCATTGAGATACACACATTGGCTGAATATCAGCCAAATAGCATTCACTGCTCGATGGTTTTCTGAGAAACTTTGGAACATATTGTGGATTTCTTCCAACTTGCTGAACTCATCGAGATAAGGACATCACCAATTTCTCAATTCATTGAGATACACACATTGGCTGAATATCAGCCAAATGGCATTCACTGCTCGAAGGTTGTCAGAGAAAGTTTGGAACCGATTGTGGATTTCTTCCAAATTGCTGAACTCATCGAGATAAGGACATTACCACTTTCTCAATTCATTGAGATACACACATTGGCTGAACATCAGCCAAATAGCATTCACTGCTCGATGGTTTTCTGAGAAACTTTGGAACAGATTGTGGATTTCTTCCAACTTGCTGAACTCATCGAGATAAGGACATCACCAATTTCTCAATTCATTGAGATACACACATTGGCTGAATATCAGCCAAATGGCATTCACTGCTCGAAGGTTGTCAGAGAAAGTTTGGAACCGATTGTGGATTTCTTCCAAATTGCTGAACTCATCGAGATAAGGACATTACCACTTTCTCAATTCATTGAGATACACACATTGGCTGAATATCAGCCAAATAGCATTCACTGCTCGAAGGTTTTCTGATAAACTTTGGAACAGATTGTGGATTTCTTCCAACTTGCTGAACTCATCGAGATAAGGACATCAGCAGTTTCTCAATTCATTGAGATACACACATTGGCTGAATATCAGCCAAATGGCATTCACTGCTCGAAGGTTGTCAGAGAAAGTTTGGAACCGATTGTGGATTTCTTCCAAATTGCTGAACTCATCGAGATAAGGACATTACCACTTTCTCAATTCATTCAGATACACACATTGGCTGAATATCAGACAAATGGCATTCACTGCTCGATGGTTGTCAGAGAAAGTTTGGAACCGATTGTGGATTTCTCCCAAATTGCTGAACTCATCGAGATAAGGACATTGCCACTTTCTCAATTCATTGAGATACACACATTGGCTGAATATCAGCCAAATGGCATTCACTGCTCGAAGGTATTCAGAGAAACTTTGGAACAGATTGGGTATTTCTTCCAACTTGCTGAACCCATCGAGATAAACAACTTAACGCTTTCTGATTTCATTGAGATACACTCATTGGCAGAATGTCAGCCAAATGGCATTCACTCCTCGAAGGTATTCAGAGAAACTTTGGAACAGATTGTGGATATCTTCCAATTTGCTCTACTCATCGAGATAAGGACATTGCCACTTTCTCAATTCATTGAGATACACACGTTGGCAGAATATCAGCCAAATGGCATTCACTGCTCGATGGTTTTCTGAGAAACTTTGGAACAGATTGTGGATTTCTTCCAAATTGCTGAACTCATCGAGATAAGGACATTACCACATTCTCAATTCATTGAGATACACACATTGGCTGAATATCAGCCAAATAGCATTCACTGCTCGATGGTTTTCTGAGAAACTTTGGAACATATTGTGGATTTCTTCCAACTTGCTGAACTCATCGAGATAAGGACATCACCAATTTCTCAATTCATTGAGATACACACATTGGCTGAATATCAGCCAAATGGCATTCACTGCTCGAAGGTTGTCAGAGAAAGTTTGGAACCGATTGTGGATTTCTTCCAAATTGCTGAACTCATCGAGATAAGGACATTACCACTTTCTCAATTCATTGAGATACACACATTGGCTGAACATCAGCCAAATAGCATTCACTGCTCGATGGTTTTCTGAGAAACTTTGGAACAGATTGTGGATTTCTTCCAACTTGCTGAACTCATCGAGATAAGGACATCACCAATTTCTCAATTCATTGAGATACACACATTGGCTGAATATCAGCCAAATGGCATTCACTGCTCGAAGGTTGTCAGAGAAAGTTTGGAACCGATTGTGGATTTCTTCCAAATTGCTGAACTCATCGAGATAAGGACATTACCACTTTCTCAATTCATTGAGATACACACATTGGCTGAATATCAGCCAAATAGCATTCACTGCTCGAAGGTTTTCTGATAAACTTTGGAACAGATTGTGGATTTCTTCCAACTTGCTGAACTCATCGAGATAAGGACATCAGCAGTTTCTCAATTCATTGAGATACACACATTGGCTGAATATCAGCCAAATGGCATTCACTGCTCGAAGGTTGTCAGAGAAAGTTTGGAACCGATTGTGGATTTCTTCCAAATTGCTGAACTCATCGAGATAAGGACATTACCACTTTCTCAATTCATTCAGATACACACATTGGCTGAATATCAGACAAATGGCATTCACTGCTCGATGGTTGTCAGAGAAAGTTTGGAACCGATTGTGGATTTCTTCCAAATTGCTGAACTCATCGAGAAAAGGACATTACCACTTTCTCAATTCATTGAGATACACACATTGGCTGATTATCAGCCAAATAGCATTCACTGCTCGATCGTTTTCTGAGAAACTTTGGAACAGATTGAGGATTTCTTCCAACTTGCTGAACTCATCGAGATAAGGACATTACCTCTTTCTCAATTCATTGAGATACACACATTGGCTGAATATCAGCGAAATGGCATTCACTGCTCGCTGGTTTTCAGAGAAACTTTGGAGCCGATTGTGGATTTCACCCAAATTGCTGTACTCATCGAGATAATTACATTACCACTTTCTCAATTCATTGAGATACACACATAGGCTGAATATCAGCCAATTGGCATTCACTGCTCGAAGGTATTCAGAGAAACTTTGGAACAGATTGGGTATTTCTTCCAACTTGCTGAACCCATCGAGATAAACAACTTTACACTTTCTCCTTTCATTGAGATACACTCATTGGCAGAATATTTGACAAATGGCATTCACGGCTCGATGGTATTCAGAGAAACTTGGGAACCGATTGTGAATTTCTTCCAAATTGCTGAACTCATCGAGATAAGCACTTGACCACATTCTCAATTCATTGAGATACACACATTGGCTGAATATCAGCCAAATGGCATTCACTGCCCGAAGGTATTCAGAGAAACTTTGGAACAGATTGTGGATTTCTTCCAACTTGCTGAACTCATCGCGATAAGGACATTACCAGATTCACAATTCATTGAGATACACACATTGGCAGAATGTCAGCCAAATGGCATTCACTGCTCGATGGTTTTCAGAGAAACTTTAGAACCGATTGTGGATTTCTTCCAACTTGCTGAACTCATCGAGATTAGCACTTAACCACTTTCTCATTTCATTGAGATACACACATTGGCAGAACATCAGCCAAATGGCGCTCATTGCTCGATGGTTTTCAGAGAAACTTTGGAACCGTTTGTGGATTTGTTCCATTTTGCTAAACTCATTGAGATAAGGACATTACCACTTCCACAATTCATTGAGATACACACATTGGCAGAATATCAGCCAACTGGCGCTCGCTGCTCGATGGTTTTCAGAGAAACTTTAGAACCTATTGTGGATTTCTTCCAACTTGCTGAACTCATCGAGATAAGGTCATTGCCACTTTCTCAATTCATTGAGATACACACATTGGCAGAATATCAGCCAAATGGCATCCACAGCTCGATGATATTCAGAGAAATTTTGGAACAGATTGTGGATTTCTTCCAACTTGCTGAACTCATCCCGATAAGCACTTTACCACATTCTCATTTCATTGAGATACACACATTGGCAGAACATCAGCCAAATGGCGCTCACTGCTCCATGGTTTTCAGAGAAACTTTGGAACAGATTGTGGATTTCTTCCAACTTGCTGAACTCATCGAGATAAGGACATTACCAGTTTCTCAATTCATTGAGATACACACATTGGCAGAATATCAGCCAAATGTGATTCACTGCTCGATGGATTTCAGAGAAACTTTGGAACCTATTGTGGATTTCTTCCAACTTGCTGAACTCATCGAGGTAAGCACTTTACCAGTTTCTCCTCTCATTGAGATTCACGCATGGACAGAATATCAGCTAAATGGCTTTTACTGCTCGAAGGTATTCAGAGAAATTTTGGAACAGATTGTGGATTTCTTCCAACTTGCTGAACTCATCGAGATAAGGACATTACCACTTTCTCAATTCACTGAGATACACACATTGGCAGAATATCAGCCAAATGGCATTCACTGCTCGATGGTTTTCAGAGAAACTTTGGAACCGATTGTGGATTTCTCCCAAATTGCTGAACTCATCGAGATAAGGACATTACCACTTCTTCAATTCATTGAGATACACACATTGGCTGAATATCAGCCAAATGGCATTCACTGCTCGAAGGTATTCAGAGAAACTTTGGAACAGATTGGGTATTTCTTCCAACTTGCTGAACCCATCGAGATAAACAACTTAACGCTTTCTGATTTCATTGAGATACACTCATTGGCAGAATATCAGCCAAATGGCATTCACTGCTCGATGGTTTTCTGAGAAACTTTGGAACAGATTGTGGATTTCTTCCAAATTGCTGAACTCATCGAGATAAGGACATTACCACATTCTCAATTCATTGAGATACACACATTGGCTGAACATCAGCCAAATAGCATTCACTGCTCGATGGTTTTCTGAGAAACTTTGGAACAGATTGTGGATTTCTTCCAAATTGCTGAACTCATCGAGATAAGGACATTACCACATTCTCAATTCATTGAGATACACACATTGGCTGAACATCAGCCAAATAGCATTCACTGCTCGATGGTTTTCAGAGAAACTTTGGAACAGATTGTGGATTTCTTCCAACTTGCTGAACTCATCGAGATAAGGACATCAGCAGTTTCTCAATTCATTGAGATACACACATTGGCAGAATATCAGCCAAATGGCATTCACTGCTCGAAGGTTGTCAGAGAAAGTTTGGAACCGATTGTGGATTTCTTCCAAATTGCTGAACTCATCGAGATAAGGACATTACCACTTTCTCAATTCATTGAGATACACACATTGGCTGAATATCAGCCAAATGGCATTCACTGCTTGAAGGTATTCAGAGAAACTTTGGAACAGATTGTGGATTTCTTCCAATTTGCTGATCTCATCGAGATAAGGACATTACCACTTTCTCAATTCATTGAGATACACACTTTGGCAGAATATCGGCCAAATGGCATTCACGTCTCGATGGTTTTCAGAGAAACTTTGGAACCGATTGTGGATTTCTTCCAAATTGCTGAACTCATCGAGATAAGGACATTACCACTTTCTCAATTCATTGAGATACACACATTGGCTGAATATCAGCCAAACGGCATTCACTGCCCGAAGGTATTCAGAGAAACTTTGGAACAGATTGTGGATTTCTTCCAACTTGCTGAACTCATCGCGATAAGGACATTACCAGATTCACAATTCATTGAGATACACACATTGGCAGAATATCAGCCAAATGGCATTCACTGCTCGATGGTTTTCAGAGAAACTTTAGAACCGATTGTGGATTTCTCCCAAATTGCTGAACTCATCGAGATAAGCACTTAACCACTTTCTCATTTCATTGAGATACACACATTGGCAGAACATCAGCCAAATGGCGCTCATTGCTCGATGGTTTTTAGAGAAACTTTGGAACCGTTTCTGGATTTGTTCCATTTTGCTAAACTCATTGAGATAAGGACATTACCACTTCCACAATTCATTGAGATACACACATTGGCAGAATATCAGCCAACTGGCGCTCGCTGCTCGATGGTTTTCAGAGAAACTTTAGAACCTATTGTGGATTTCTTCCAAATTGCTGAACTCATCGAGATAAGGACATTACCACATTCTCAATTCATTGAGATACACACATTGGCTGAACATCAGCCAAATAGCATTCACTGCTCGATGGTTTTCTGAGAAACTTTGGAACAGATTGTGGATTTTTTCCAACTTGCTGAACTCATCGAGATAAGGACATCAGCAGTTTCTCAATTCATTGAGATACACACATTGGCAGAATATCAGCCAAATGGCATTCACTGCCCGAAGGTTGTCAGAGAAAGTTTGGAACCGATTGTGGATTTCTTCCAAATTGCTGAACTCATCGAGATAAGGACATTACCACTTTCTCAATTCATTGAGATACACACATTGGCTGAATATCAGACAAATGGCATTCACTGCTCGAAGGTATTCAGAGAAACTTTGGAACAGATTGTGAATTTCTACCAACTTTCTGAACTCATCGAGATAAGGACATTACCTCTTTCTCAATTCATTGAGATACACACATTGGCTGAATATCAGCCAAATGGCATTCACTGCTTGAAGGCATTCAGAGAAACTTTGGAACAGATTGTGGATTTCTTCCAATTTGCTGATCTCATCGAGATAAGGACATTACCACTTTCTCAATTCATTGAGATACACACTTTGGCAGAATATCGGCCAAATGGCATTCACGTCTCGATGGTTTTCAGAGAAACTTTGGAACCGATTGTGGATTTCTTCCAAATTGCTGAACTCATCGAGATAAGGACATTACCAGTTTCTCAATTCATTGAGATACACACATTGGCTGAATATCAGGCAAACGGCATTCACTGCCCGAAGGTATTCAGAGAAACTTTGGAACAGATTGGGTATTTCTTCCAACTTGCTGAACCCATCGAGATAAACAACTTTACACTTTCTCCTTTCATTGAGATACACTCATTGGCAGAATATTTGACAAATGGGATTCACGGCTCGATGGTATTCAGAGAAACTTGGGAACCGATTGTGAATTTCTTCCAAATTGCTGAACTCATCGAGATAAGCACTTGACCACATTCTCAATTCATTGAGATACACAGATTGGCTGAATATCAGCCAAATGGCATTCACTGCTCGAAGGTATTCAAGAAACTTTGGAACAGATTGTGGATTTCTTCCAATTTGCTGAACTCATCGCGATAAGGACATTACCACTTTCTCAATTCATTGAGATACACACATTGGCAGAATATCAGCCAAATGGCATTCACTGCTCGATGGATTTCAGAGAAACTTTGGAACCGATTGTGGATTTCGTCCAACTTGCTGAACTCATCGAGATAAGGACATTACCACTTTCTCAATTCATTGAGATACACACATTGGCTGAATATCAGCCAAATAGCATTCACTGCTCGAAGGTATTCAGAGAAACTTTGGAACAGATTGGGTATTTCTTCCAACTTGCTGAACCCATCGAGATAAACAACTTAACGCTTTCTGATTTCATTGAGATACACTCATTGGCAGAATATCAGCCAAATGGCATTCACTCCTCGAAGGTATTCAGAGAAACTTTGGAACAGATTGTGGATATCTTCCAATTTGCTCTACTCATCGAGATAAGGACATTGCCACTTTCTCAATTCATTGAGATACACACGTTGGCAGAATATCAGCCAAATGGCATTCACTGCTCGATGGTTTTCTGAGAAACTTTGGAACAGATTGTGGATTTCTTCCAAATTGCTGAACTCATCGAGATAAGGACATTACCACATTCTCAATTCATTGAGATACACACATTGGCTGAACATCAGCCAAATAGCATTCACTGCTCGATGGTTTTCTGAGAAACTTTGGAACAGATTGTGGATTTCTTCCAACTTGCTGAACTCATCGAGATAAGGACATCAGCAGTTTCTCAATTCATTGAGATACACACATTGGCAGAATATCAGCCAAATGGCATTCACTGCTCGAAGGTTGTCAGAGAAAGTTTGGAACCGATTGTGGATTTCTTCCAAATTGCTGAACTCATCGAGATAAGGACATTACCACTTTCTCAATTCATTGAGATACACACATTGGCTGAATATCAGACAAATGGCATTCACTGCTCGAAGGTATTCAGAGAAACTTTGGAACAGATTGTGAATTTCTACCAACTTTCTGAACTCATCGAGATAAGGACATTACCTCTTTCTCAATTCATTGAGATACACACATTGGCTGAATATCAGCCAAATGGCATTCACTGCTTGAAGGTATTCAGAGAAACTTTGGAACCGATTGTGGATTTCTTCCAAATTGCTGAACTCATCGAGATAAGGACATTACCACTTTCTCAATTCATTGAGATACACACATTGGCTGAATATCAGCCAAACGGCATTCACTGCCCGAAGGTATTCAGAGAAACTTTGGAACAGATTGTGGATTTCTTCCAACTTGCTGAACTCATCGCGATAAGGACATTACCAGATTCACAATTCATTGAGATACACACATTGGCAGAATATCAGCCAAATGGCATTCACTGCTCGATGGTTTTCAGAGAAACTTTAGAACCGATTGTGGATTTCTTCCAACTTGCTGAACTCATCGAGATTAGCACTTAACCACTTTCTCATTTCATTGAGATACACACATTGGCAGAACATCAGCCAAATGGCGCTCATTGCTCGATGGTTTTCAGAGAAACTTTGGAACCGTTTGTGGATTTGTTCCATTTTGCTAAACTCATTGAGATAAGGACATTACCACTTCCACAATTCATTGAGATACACACATTGGCAGAATATCAGCCAACTGGCGCTCGCTGCTCGATGGTTTTCAGAGAAACTTTAGAACCTATTGAGGATTTCTTCCAACTTGCTGAACTCATCGAGATAAGGTCATTGCCACTTTCTCAATTCATTGAGATACACACATTGGCAGAATATCAGCCAAATGGCATCCACAGCTCGATGATATTCAGAGAAATTTTGGAACAGATTGTGGATTTCTTCCAACTTGCTGAACTCATCCCGATAAGCACTTTACCACATTCTCATTTCATTGAGATACACACATTGGCAGAACATCAGCCAAATGGCGCTCACTGCTCCATGGTTTTCAGAGAAACTTTGGAACAGATTGTGGATTTCTTCCAACTTGCTGAACTCATCGAGATAAGGACATTACCAGTTTCTCAATTCATTGAGATACACACATTGGCAGAATATCAGCCAAATGTGATTCACTGCTCGATGGATTTCAGAGAAACTTTGGAACCTATTGTGGATTTCTTCCAACTTGCTGAACTCATCGAGGTAAGCACTTTACCAGTTTCTCCTCTCATTGAGATTCACGCATGGACAGAATATCAGCTAAATGGCTTTTACTGCTCGAAGGTATTCAGAGAAATTTTGGAACAGATTGTGGATTTCTTCCAACTTGCTGAACTCATCGAGATAAGGACATTACCACTTTCTCAATTCACTGAGATACACACATTGGCAGAATATCAGCCAAATGGCATTCACTGCTCGATGGTTTTCAGAGAAACTTTGGAACCGATTGTGGATTTCTCCCAAATTGCTGAACTCATCGAGATAAGGACATTACCACTTCTTCAATTCATTGAGATACACACATTGGCTGAATATCAGCCAAATGGCATTCACTGCTCGAAGGTATTCAGAGAAACTTTGGAACAGATTGGGTATTTCTTCCAACTTGCTGAACCCATCGAGATAAACAACTTAACGCTTTCTGATTTCATTGAGATACACTCATTGGCAGAATATCAGCCAAATGGCATTCACTGCTCGATGGTTTTCTGAGAAACTTTGGAACAGATTGTGGATTTCTTCCAAATTGCTGAACTCATCGAGATAAGGACATTACCACATTCTCAATTCATTGAGATACACACATTGGCTGAATATCAGCCAAATGGCATTCACTGCTCGAAGGTATTCAGAGAAACTTTGGAACAGATTGTGGATTTCTTCCAATTTGCTGATATCATCGAGATAAGGACATTACCACTTTCTCAATTCATTGAGATACACACTTTGGCAGAATATCAGCCAAATGGCATTCACGTCTCGATGGTTTTCAGAGAAACTTTGGAACCGATTGTGGATTTCTTCCAAATTGCTGAACTCATCGAGATAAGGACATTACCACTTTCTCAATTCATTGTGATACACACATTGGCTGAATATCAGCCAAATGGCATTCACTGCCCGAAGGTATTCAGAGAAACTTTGGAACAGATTGTGGATTTCTTCCAACTTGCTGAACTCATCGAGATAAGGACATTACCAGTTTCACAATTCATTGAGATACACACATTTGCAGAATATCAGCCAAATGGCATTCACTGCTCGATGGTTTTCAGAGAAACTTTAGAACCGATTGTGGATTTCATCCAACTTGCTGAACTCATCGAGATAAGCACTTAACCACTTTCTCATTTCATTGAGATACACAGATTGGCAGAACATCAGCCCAATGGCCCTCATTGCTCGATGGTTTTCAGAGAAACTTTGGAACCGTTTGTGGATTTGTTCCATTTTGCTAAACTCATTGAGATAAGGACATTACCACTTCCACAATTCATTGAGATACACACATTGGCAGAATATCAGCCAAATGGCATTCACTGCTCGATGGTTTTCAGAGAAACTTTGGAACAGTTTGTGGATTTCTTTCAAATTGCTGAACTCATCGAGATAAGGACATTACCACTTTCTCAATTCATTGAGATACACACATTGGCTGAATATCAGCCAAATAGCATTCACTGCTCGTAGGTATTCAGAGAAACTTTGGAACAGATTGTGGATTTCTTCCAACTTGCTGAACTCATCGAGATAAGGACATTACCAGTTTCTCAATTCATTGAGATACACACATTGGCAGAATATCAGCCAAATGGGATTCACAGCTCGATGGATTCCAGAGAAACTTTGGAACCTATTGTGGATTTCTTCCAACTTGCTGAACTCATCGAGGTAAGCACTTTACCCGTTTCTCATCTCATTGAGATTCACGCATTGTCAGAATATCAGCTAAATGGCTTTTACTGCTCGAAGGTATTCAGAGAAATTTTGGAACAGATTGTGGATTTCTTCCAACTTGCTGAACTAATCGAGATAAGGACATTTCCACTTTCTCAATTCACTGAGGTACACACATTGGCAGAATATCAGCCAAATGGCATTCACTGCTCGATGGTTTTCAGAGAAACTTTGGAACCGATTGTGGATTTCTCCCAAATTGCTGAACTCATCGAGATAAGGACATTACCACTTCTTCAATTCATTGAGATACACACATTGGCTGAATATCAGCCAAATGGCATTCACTGCTCGAAGGGATTCAGAGAAAATTGGAACAGATTGGGTGTTTCTTCCAACTTGCTGAACCCATCGAGATAAACAACTTAACGCTTTCTGATTTCATTGAGATACACTCATTGGCAGAATATTAGACAAATGGCATTCACGGCTCGATGGTATTCAGAGAAACTTGGGAACCGATTGTGAATTTCTTCCAAATTGCTGAACTCATCGAGATAAGCACTTGACCACTTTCTCAATTCATTGAGATACACACATTGGCAGAACTTCAGCCAAATGGCGCTCACTGCTCGAAGGTTATCAGAGAAACTTTGGAACCGATTGTGGATTTCTTCCAAATTGCTGAACTCATCGAGATAAGGACATTACCACTTTCTCAATTCATTGAGATACACACATTGGCTGAATATCAGCCAAATGGCATTCACTGCTCGAAGGTATTCAAGAAACTTTGGAACAGATTGTGGATTTCTTCCAATTTGCTGAACTCGTCGAGATAAGGACATTACCACTTTCTCAATTCATTGAGAAGCACACATTGGCAGAATATCAGCAAAATGGCATTCACTGCTCGATGGATTTCAGAGAAACTTTGGAACCGATTGTGGATTTCGTCCAACTTGCTGAACTTAATGAAATAAGGACATGACCACATTCTCAATTCATTGAGATACACACATTGGCTGAATATCAGCCAAATCGCATTCACTCCTCGAAGGTATTCAGAGAAACTTTGGAACAGATTGTGGATATCTTCCAATTTGCTGTACTCATCGAGATAAGGACATTACCACTTTCTCAATTGATTGAGATACACACGTTGGCTGAATATCAGCCAAATGGCATTCACTGCTCGATGGTTTTCTGAGACACTTTGGAACAGATTGTGGATTTCTTCCAACTTGCTGAACTCATCGAGATAAGGACATTACCAGTTTCTCAATTCATTGAGATACACACATTTGCTGAATATCAGCCAAATTGCATTCACTGCTCGATGGTTTTCTGAGAAACTGTGGAACAGATTGAGGATTTCTTCCAACATGCTGAACTCATCGAGATAAGGACATTACCAGTTTCTCAATTCATTGAGATACACACATTGGCTGAATATCAGGCAAATGGCATTCACTGCTCGATGGTTGTCAGAGAAAGTTTGGAACCGATTGTGGATTTCTTCCAACTTGCTGAACTCATGGAGAAAAGGACATTACCACTTTCTCAATTCATTGAGATACACACATTGGCTGAATATCAGCCAAATAGCATTCACTGCTCGATGGTTTTCTGAGAAACTTTGGAACAGATTGAGGATTTCTTCCAACTTGCTGAACTCATCGAGATAAGGACATTACCTCTTTCTCAATTCATTGAGATACACACATTGGCTGAATATCAGCCAAATGGCATTCACTGCTCGCTGGTTTTCAGAGAAACTTTGGACCCGATTGTGGATTTCTCCCAAATTGCTGTACTCATCGAGATAATTACATTACCACTTTCTCAATTCATTGAGATACACACATTGGCTGAATATCAGCCAATTGGCATTCACTGCTCGATGGTATTCAGAGAAACTTTGGAACAGATTGTGGATTTCTTCCAAATTGCTGAACTCATCGAGATAAGGACATTACCACATTCTCAATTCATTGAGATACACACATTGGCTGAATATCAGCCAAATGGCATTCACTGCTCGAAGGTATTCAGAGAAACTTTGGAACAGATTGTGGATTTCTT
This sequence comes from Carcharhinus amblyrhynchos, assembly GCF_965287045.1. NCBI lineage: Eukaryota > Metazoa > Chordata > Chondrichthyes > Carcharhiniformes > Carcharhinidae > Carcharhinus > Carcharhinus amblyrhynchos. The sequence continues at coordinate 66,120,435 of NC_137326.1, forward strand.
CCAATTTGCTGATATCATCGAGATAAGGACATTACCACTTTCTCAATTCATTGAGATACACACTTTGGCAGAATATCAGCCAAATGGCATTCACGTCTCGATGGTTTTCAGAGAAACTTTGGAACCGATTGTGGATTTCTTCCAAATTGCTGAACTCATCGAGATAAGGACATTACCACTTTCTCAATTCATTGTGATACACACATTGGCTGAATATCAGCCAAATGGCATTCACTGCCCGAAGGTATTCAGAGAAACTTTGGAACAGATTGTGGATTTCTTCCAACTTGCTGAACTTATCGAGATAAGGACATTACCAGTTTCACAATTCATTGAGATACACACATTTGCAGAATATCAGCCAAATGGCATTCACTGCTCGATGGTTTTCAGAGAAACTTTAGAACCGATTGTGGATTTCATCCAACTTGCTGAACTCATCGAGATAAGCACTTAACCACTTTCTCATTTCATTGAGATACACAGATTGGCAGAACATCAGCCCAATGGCGCTCATTGCTCGATGGTTTTCAGAGAAACTTTGGAACCGTTTGTGGATTTGTTCCATTTTGCTAAACTCATTGAGATAAGGACATTACCACTTCCACAATTCATTGAGATACACACATTGGCAGAATATCAGCCAAATGGCATTCACTGCTCGATGGTTTTCAGAGAAACTTTGGAACAGTTTGTGGATTTCTTTCAAATTGCTGAACTCATCGAGATAAGGACATTACCACTTTCTCAATTCATTGAGATACACACATTGGCTGAATATCAGCCAAATAGCATTCACTGCTCGTAGGTATTCAGAGAAACTTTGGAACAGATTGTGGATTTCTTCCAACTTGCTGAACTCATCGAGATAAGGACATTACCAGTTTCTCAATTCATTGAGATACACACATTGGCAGAATATCAGCCAAATGGGATTCACAGCTCGATGGATTCCAGAGAAACTTTGGAACCTATTGTGGATTTCTTCCAACTTGCTGAACTCATCGAGGTAAGCACTTTACCCGTTTCTCATCTCATTGAGATTCACGCATTGTCAGAATATCAGCTAAATGGCTTTTACTGCTCGAAGGTATTCAGAGAAATTTTGGAACAGATTGTGGATTTCTTCCAACTTGCTGAACTAATCGAGATAAGGACATTTCCACTTTCTCAATTCACTGAGGTACACACATTGGCAGAATATCAGCCAAATGGCATTCACTGCTCGATGGTTTTCAGAGAAACTTTGGAACCGATTGTGGATTTCTCCCAAATTGCTGAACTCATCGAGATAAGGACATTACCACTTCTTCAATTCATTGAGATACACACATTGGCTGAATATCAGCCAAATGGCATTCACTGCTCGAAGGGATTCAGAGAAAATTGGAACAGATTGGGTGTTTCTTCCAACTTGCTGAACCCATCGAGATAAACAACTTAACGCTTTCTGATTTCATTGAGATACACTCATTGGCAGAATATTAGACAAATGGCATTCACGGCTCGATGGTATTCAGAGAAACTTGGGAACCGATTGTGAATTTCTTCCAAATTGCTGAACTCATCGAGATAAGCACTTGACCACTTTCTCAATTCATTGAGATACACACATTGGCAGAACTTCAGCCAAATGGCGCTCACTGCTCGAAGGTTATCAGAGAAACTTTGGAACCGATTGTGGATTTCTTCCAAATTGCTGAACTCATCGAGATAAGGACATTACCACTTTCTCAATTCATTGAGATACACACATTGGCTGAATATCAGCCAAATGGCATTCACTGCTCGAAGGTATTCAAGAAACTTTGGAACAGATTGTGGATTTCTTCCAATTTGCTGAACTCGTCGAGATAAGGACATTACCACTTTCTCAATTCATTGAGAAGCACACATTGGCAGAATATCAGCAAAATGGCATTCACTGCTCGATGGATTTCAGAGAAACTTTGGAACCGATTGTGGATTTCGTCCAACTTGCTGAACTTAATGAAATAAGGACATGACCACATTCTCAATTCATTGAGATACACACATTGGCTGAATATCAGCCAAATCGCATTCACTCCTCGAAGGTATTCAGAGAAACTTTGGAACAGATTGTGGATATCTTCCAATTTGCTGTACTCATCGAGATAAGGACATTACCACTTTCTCAATTGATTGAGATACACACGTTGGCTGAATATCAGCCAAATGGCATTCACTGCTCGATGGTTTTCTGAGACACTTTGGAACAGATTGTGGATTTCTTCCAACTTGCTGAACTCATCGAGATAAGGACATTACCAGTTTCTCAATTCATTGAGATACACACATTTGCTGAATATCAGCCAAATTGCATTCACTGCTCGATGGTTTTCTGAGAAACTGTGGAACAGATTGAGGATTTCTTCCAACTTGCTGAACTCATCGAGATAAGGACATTACCAGTTTCTCAATTCATTGAGATACACACATTGGCTGAATATCAGGCAAATGGCATTCACTGCTCGATGGTTGTCAGAGAAAGTTTGGAACCGATTGTGGATTTCTTCCAAATTGCTGAACTCATGGAGAAAAGGACATTACCACTTTCTCAATTCATTGAGATACACACATTGGCTGAATATCAGCCAAATAGCATTCACTGCTCGATGGTTTTCTGAGAAACTTTGGAACAGATTGAGGATTTCTTCCAACTTGCTGAACTCATCGAGATAAGGACATTACCTCTTTCTCAATTCATTGAGATACACACATTGGCTGAATATCAGCCAAATGGCATTCACTGCTCGCTGGTTTTCAGAGAAACTTTGGAACCGATTGTGGATTTCTCCCAAATTGCTGTACTCATCGAGATAATTACATTACCACTTTCTCAATTCATTGAGATACACACATTGGCTGAATATCAGCCAATTGGCATTCACTGCTCGATGGTATTCAGAGAAACTTTGGAACAGATTGGGTATTTCTTCCAACTTGCTGAACCCATCGAGATAAACTACTTTACACTTTCTCCTTTCATTGAGATACACTCATTGGCAGAATATTTGACAAATGGCGTTCACGGCTCGATGGTATTCAGAGAAACTTGGGAACCGATTGTGAATTTCTTCCAAATTGCTGAACTCATCGAGATAAGCACTTGACCACATTCTCAATTCATTGAGATACACACATTGGCTGAATATCAGCCAAATGGCATTCACTGCTCGAAGGTATTCAAGAAACTTTGGAACAGATTGTGGATTTCTTCCAATTTGCTGAACTCATCGCGATAAGGACATTACCACTTTCTCAATTCATTGAGATACACACATTGGCAGAATATCAGCCAAATGGCATTCACTGCTCGATGGATTTCAGAGAAACTTTGGAACCGATTGTGGATTTCGTCCAACTTGCTGAACTCATCGAGATAAGGACATTACCACTTTCTCAATTCATTGAGATACACACATTGGCTGAATATCAGCCAAATAGCATTCACTGCTCGAAGGTATTCAGAGAAACTTTGGAACAGATTGTGGATTTCTTCCAACTTGCTGAACTCATCGAGGTAAGCACTTCACCAGTTTCTCATCTCATTGAGATTCACGCATGGACAGAATATCAGCTAAATGGCTTTTACTGCTCGAAGGTATTCAGAGAAATTTTGGAACAGATTGTGGATTTCTTCCAACTTGCTGAACTCATCGAGATAAGGACATTACCATTTCTCAATTCACTGAGATACACACATTGGCAGAATATCAGCCAAATGGCATTCACTGCTCGATGGTTTTCAGAGAAACTTTGGAACAGATTGTGGATTTCTTCCAAATTGCTGAACTCATCGAGATAAGGACATTACCACATTCTCAATTCATTGAGATACACACATTGGCTGAACATCAGCCAAATAGCATTCACTGCTCGATGGTTTTCTGAGAAACTTTGGAACAGATTGTGGATTTCTTCCAAATTGCTGAACTCATCGAGATAAGGACATTACCACATTCTCAATTCATTGAGATACACACATTGGCTGAACATCAGCCAAATAGCATTCACTGCTCGATGGTTTTCAGAGAAACTTTGGAACAGATTGTGGATTTCTTCCAACTTGCTGAACTCATCGAGATAAGGACATCAGCAGTTTCTCAATTCATTGAGATACACACATTGGCAGAATATCAGCCAAATGGCATTCACTGCTCGAAGGTTGTCAGAGAAAGTTTGGAACCGATTGTGGATTTCTTCCAAATTGCTGAACTCATCGAGATAAGGACATTGCCACTTTCTCAATTCATTGAGATACACACATTGGCTGAATATCAGACAAATGGCATTCACTGCTCGAAGGTATTCAGAGAAACTTTGGAACAGATTGTGAATTTCTACCAACTTTCTGAACTCATCGAGATTAGGACATTACCTCTTTCTCAATTCATTGAGATACACACATTGGCTGAATATCAGCCAAATGGCATTCACTGCTTGAAGGTATTCAGAGAAACTTTGGAACAGATTGTGGATTTCTTCCAATTTGCTGATCTCATCGAGATAAGGACATTACCACTTTCTCAATTCATTGAGATACACACTTTGGCAGAATATCGGCCAAATGGCATTCACGTCTCGATGGTTTTCAGAGAAACTTTGGAACCGATTGTGGATTTCTTCCAAATTGCTGAACTCATCGAGATAAGGACATTACCACTTTCTCAATTCATTGAGATACACACATTGGCTGAATATCAGCCAAACGGCATTCACTGCCCGAAGGTATTCAGAGAAACTTTGGAACAGATTGTGGATTTCTTCCAACTTGCTGAACTCATCGCGATAAGGACATTACCAGATTCACAATTCATTGAGATACACACATTGGCAGAATATCAGCCAAATGGCATTCACTGCTCGATGGTTTTCAGAGAAACTTTAGAACCGATTGTGGATTTCTTTCAACTTGCTGAACTCATCGAGATAAGCACTTAACCACTTTCTCATTTCATTGAGATACACACATTGGCAGAACATCAGCCAAATGGCGCTCATTGCTCGATGGTTTTTAGAGAAACTTTGGAACCGTTTGTGGATTTGTTCCATTTTGCTAAACTCATTGAGATAAGGACATTACCACTTCCACAATTCATTGAGATACACACATTGGCAGAATATCAGCCAACTGGCGCTCGCTGCTCGATGGTTTTCAGAGAAACTTTAGAACCTATTGTGGATTTCTTCCAAATTGCTGAACTCATCGAGATAAGGACATTACCACATTCTCAATTCATTGAGATACACACATTGGCTGAACATCAGCCAAATAGCATTCACTGCTCGATGGTTTTCTGAGAAACTTTGGAACAGATTGTGGATTTCTTCCAACTTGCTGAACTCATCGAGATAAGGACATCAGCAGTTTCTCAATTCATTGAGATACACACATTGGCAGAATATCAGCCAAATGGCATTCACTGCCCGAAGGTTGTCAGAGAAAGTTTGGAACCGATTGTGGATTTCTTCCAAATTGCTGAACTCATCGAGATAAGGACATTACCACTTTCTCAATTCATTGAGATACACACATTGGCTGAATATCAGACAAATGGCATTCACTGCTCGAAGGTATTCAGAGAAACTTTGGAACAGATTGTGAATTTCTACCAACTTTCTGAACTCATCGAGATAAGGACATTACCTCTTTCTCAATTCATTGAGATACACACATTGGCTGAATATCAGCCAAATGGCATTCACTGCTTGAAGGCATTCAGAGAAACTTTGGAACAGATTGTGGATTTCTTCCAATTTGCTGATCTCATCGAGATAAGGACATTACCACTTTCTCAATTCATTGAGATACACACTTTGGCAGAATATCGGCCAAATGGCATTCACGTCTCGATGGTTTTCAGAGAAACTTTGGAACCGATTGTGGATTTCTTCCAAATTGCTGAACTCATCGAGATAAGGACATTACCAGTTTCTCAATTCATTGAGATACACACATTGGCTGAATATCAGCCAAACGGCATTCACTGCCCGAAGGTATTCAGAGAAACTTTGGAACAGATTGTGGATTTCTTCCAACTTGCTGAACTCATCGCGATAAGGACATTACCAGATTCACAATTCATTGAGATACACACATTGGCAGAATATCAGCCAAATGGCATTCACTGCTCGATGGTTTTCAGAGAAACTTTAGAACCGATTGTGGATTTCTTCCAACTTGCTGAACTCATCGAGATAAGGACATTACCACTTTCTCAATTCATTGAGATACACACATTGGCTGAATATCAGCGAAATGGCATTCACTGCTCGCTGGTTTTCAGAGAAACTTTGGAACCGATTGTGGATTTCTCCCAAATTGCTGTACTCATCGAGATAATTACATTACCACTTTCTCAATTCATTGAGATACACACATAGGCTGAATATCAGCCAATTGGCATTCACTGCTCGAAGGTATTCAGAGAATCTTTGGAACAGATTGGGTATTTCTTCCAACTTGCTGAACCCATCGCGATAAGGACATTACCAGATTCACAATTCATTGAGATACACACATTGGCAGAATATCAGCCAAATGGCATTCACTGCTCGATGGTTTTCAGAGAAACTTTAGAACCGATTGTGGATTTCTTCCAACTTGCTGAACTCATCGAGATTAGCACTTAACCACTTTCTCATTTCATTGAGATACACACATTGGCAGAACATCAGCCAAATGGCGCTCATTGCTCGATGGTTTTCAGAGAAACTTTGGAACCGTTTGTGGATTTGTTCCATTTTGCTAAACTCATTGAGATAAGGACATTACCACTTCCACAATTCATTGAGATACACACATTGGCAGAATATCAGCCAACTGGCGCTCGCTGCTCGATGGTTTTCAGAGAAACTTTAGAACCTATTGTGGATTTCTTCCAACTTGCTGAACTCATCGAGATAAGGTCATTGCCACTTTCTCAATTCATTGAGATACACACATTGGCAGAATATCAGCCAAATGGCATCCACAGCTCGATGATATTCAGAGAAATTTTGGAACAGATTGTGGATTTCTTCCAACTTGCTGAACTCATCCCGATAAGCACTTTACCACATTCTCATTTCATTGAGATACACACATTGGCAGAACATCAGCCAAATGGCGCTCACTGCTCCATGGTTTTCAGAGAAACTTTGGAACAGATTGTGGATTTCTTCCAACTTGCTGAACTCATCGAGATAAGGACATTACCAGTTTCTCAATTCATTGAGATACACACATTGGCAGAATATCAGCCAAATGTGATTCACTGCTCGATGGATTTCAGAGAAACTTTGGAACCTATTGTGGATTTCTTCCAACTTGCTGAACTCATCGAGGTAAGCACTTTACCAGTTTCTCCTCTCATTGAGATTCACGCATGGACAGAATATCAGCTAAATGGCTTTTACTGCTCGAAGGTATTCAGAGAAATTTTGGAACAGATTGTGGATTTCTTCCAAATTGCTGAACTCATCGAGATAAGGACATTACCACTTTCTCAATTCACTGAGATACACACATTGGCAGAATATCAGCCAAATGGCATTCACTGCTCGATGGTTTTCAGAGAAACTTTGGAACCGATTGTGGAATTCTCCCAAATTGCTGAACTCATCGAGATAAGGACATTACCACTTCTTCAATTCATTGAGATACACACATTGGCTGAATATCAGCCAAATGGCATTCACTGCTCGAAGGTATTCAGAGAAACTTTGGAACAGATTGGGTATTTCTTCCAACTTGCTGAACCCATCGAGATAAACAACTTAACGCTTTCTGATTTCATTGAGATACACTCATTGGCAGAATATCAGCCAAATGGCATTCACTGCTCGATGGTTTTCAGAGAAACTTTGGAACCGATTGTGGATTTCTCCCAAATTGCTCTACTCATTGAGATAATTACATTACCAATTTCTCAATTCATTGAGATACACACATAGGCTGAATATCAGCCAATTGGCATTCACTGCTCGAAGGTTTTCAGAGAAACTTTAGAACCGATTGTGGATTTCTTCCAACTTGCTGAACTCATCGCGATAAGGACATTACCAGATTCACAATTCATTGAGATACACACATTGGCAGAATATCAGCCAAATGGCATTCACTGCTCGATGGTTTTCAGAGAAACTTTAGAACCGATTGTGGATTTCTTCCAACTTGCTGAACTCATCGAGATAAGGACATTACCACTTTCTCAACTCATTGAGATACACACATTGGCTGAATATCAGCGAAATGGCATTCACTGCTCGCTGGTTTTCAGAGAAACTTTGGAACCGATTGTGGATTTCTCCCAAATTGCTGTACTCATCGAGATAATTACATTACCACTTTCTCAATTCATTGAGATACACACATAGGCTGAATATCAGCCAATTGGCATTCACTGCTCGAAGGTATTCAGAGAAACTTTGGAACAGATTGGGTATTTCTTCCAACTTGCTGAACCCATCGAGATAAACAACTTTACACTTTCTCCTTTCATTGAGATACACTCATTGGCAGAATATTTGACAAATGGCATTCACGGCTCGATGGTATTCAGAGAAACTTGGGAACCGATTGTGAATTTCTTCCAAATTGCTGAACTCATCGAGATAAGCACTTGAACACATTCTCAATTCATTGAGATACACACATTGGCTGAATATCAGCCAAATGGCATTCACTGCTCGAAGGTATTCAAGAAACTTTGGAACATATTGTGGATTTCTTCCTATTTGCTGAACTCATCGCGATAAGGACATTACCACTTTCTCAATTCATTGAGATACACACATTGGCAGAATATCAGCCAAATGGCATTCACTGCTCGATGGATTTCAGAGAAACTTTGGAACCGATTGTGGATTTCGTCCAACTTGCTGAACTCATCGAGATAAGGAGATTACCACTTTCTCAATTCATTGAGATACACACATTGGCTGAATATCAGCCAAATAGCATTCACTGCTCGAAGGTATTCAGAGAAACTTTGGAACAGATTGTGGATTTCTTCCAACTTGCTGAACTCATCGAGATAAGGACATTACCAGTTTCTCAATTCATTGAGATACACACATTGGCAGAATATCAGCCAAATGGGATTCACTGCTCGATGGATTTCAGAGAATCTTTGGAACCTATTGTGGATTTCTTCCAACTTGCTGAACTCATCGAGGTAAGCACTTCACCAGTTTCTCATCTCATTGAGATTCACGCATGGACAGAATATCAGCTAAATGGCTTTTACTGCTCGAAGGTATTCAGAGAAATTTTGGAACAGATTGTGGATTTCTTCCAACTTGCTGAACTCATCGAGATAAGGACATTACCATTTCTCAATTCACTGAGATACACACATTGGCAGAATATCAGCCAAATGGCATTCACTGCTCGATGGTTTTCAGAGAAACTTTGGAACCGATTGTGGATTTCTCCCAAATTGCTGAACTCATCGAGATAAGGACATTGCCACTTTCTCAATTCATTGAGATACACACATTGGCTGAATATCAGCCAAATGGCATTCACTGCTCAAGGTATTCAGAGAAACTTTGGAACAGATTGGGTATTTCTTCCAACTTGCTGAACCCATCGAGATAAACAACTTAACGCTTTCTGATTTCATTGAGATACACTCATTGGCAGAATATCAGCCAAATGGCATTCACTCCTCGAAGGTATTCAGAGAAACTTTGGAACAGATTGTGGATTTCTTCCAAATTGCTGAACTCATCGAGATAAGGACATTACCACATTCTCAATTAATTGAGATACACACGTTGGCAGAATATCAGCCAAATGGCATTCACTGCTCGATGGTTTTCTGAGAAACTTTGGAACAGATTGTGGATTTCTTCCAAATTGCTGAACTCATCGAGATAAGGACATTACCACATTCTCAATTCATTGAGATACACACATTGGCTGAACATCAGCCAAATAGCATTCACTGCTCGATGGTTTTCTGAGAAACTTTGGAACAGATTGTGGATTTCTTCCAACTTGCAGAACTCATCGAGATAAGGACATCAGCAGTTTCTCAATTCATTGAGATACACACATTGGCAGAATATCAGCCAAATGGCATTCACTGCTCGAAGGTTGTCAGAGAAAGTTTGGAACCGATTGTGGATTTCTTCCAAATTGCTGAACTCATCGAGATAAGGACATTACCACTTTCTCAATTCATTGAGATACACACATTGGCTGAATATCAGACAAATGGTATTCACTGCTCGAAGGTATTCAGAGAAACTTTGGAACAGATTGTGAATTTCTACCAACTTTCTGAACTCATCGAGATAAGGACATTACCTCTTTCTCAATTCATTGAGATACACACATTGGCTGAATATCAGCCAAATGGCATTCACTGCTTGAAGGCATTCAGAGAAACTTTGGAACAGATTGTGGATTTCTTCCAATTTGCTGATCTCATCGAGATAAGGACATTACCACTTTCTCAATTCATTGAGATACACACTTTGGCAGAATATCGGCCAAATGGCTTTCACGTCTCGATGGTTTTCAGAGAAACTTTGGAACCGATTGTGGATTTCTTCCAAATTGCTGAACTCATCGAGATAAGGACATTACCACTTTCTCAATTCATTGAGATACACACATTGGCTGAATATCAGCCAAACGGCATTCACTGCCCGAAGGTATTCAGAGAAACTTTGGAACACATTGTGGATTTCTTCCAACTTGCTGAACTCATCGCGATAAGGACATTACCAGATTCACAATTCATTGAGATACACACATTGGCAGAATATCAGCCAAATGGCATTCACTGCTCGATGGTTTTCAGAGAAACTTTAGAACCGATTGTGGATTTCTTCCAACTTGCTGAACTCATCGAGATAAGCACTTAACCACTTTCTCATTTCATTGAGATACACACATTGGCAGAACATCAGCCAAATGGCATTCACTGCTCGATGGTTTTCAGAGAAACTTTGGAACCGATTGTGGATTTCTCCCAAATTGCTCTACTCATTGAGATAATTACATTACCACTTTCTCAATTCATTGAGATACACACATAGGCTGAATATCAGCCAATTGGCATTCACTGCTCGAAGGTATTCAGAGAAACTTTGGAACAGATTGGGTATTTCTTCCAACTTGCTGAACCCATCGAGATAAACAACTTTACACTTTCTAATTTCAGTGAGATACACTCATTGGCAGAATATTAGACAAATGGCATTCACGGCTCGATGGTATTCAGAGAAACTTGGGAACCGATTGTGGATTTCTTCCAAATTGCTGAACTCATCGAGATAAGCACTTGACCACTTTCACAATTCGTTGAGATACACTCATTGGCAGAATATCAGCCAAATGGCATTCACTCCTCGAAGGTATTCAGAGAAACTTTGGAACAGATTGTGGATATCTTCCAATTTGGTCTACTCATCGAGATAAGGACATTGCCACTTTCTCAATTCATTGAGATACACACGTTGGCAGAATATCAGCCAAATGGCATTCACTGCTCGATCGTTTTCTGAGAAACTTTGGAACAGATTGTGGATTTCTTCCAAATTGCTGAACTCATCGAGATACGGACATTACCACTTTCTCAATTCATTGAGATACACACATTGGCTGAATATCAGCCAAATAGCATTCACTGCTCGATGGTTTTCTGAGAAACTTTGGAACAGATTGTGGATTTCTTCCAACTTGCTGAACTCATCGAGATAAGGACATCACCAGTTTCTCAATTCATTGAGATACACACATTGGCTGAATATCAGCCAAATGGCATTCACTGCTCGAAGGTTGTCAGAGAAACTTTGGAACCGATTGTGGATTTCTTCCAAATTGCTGAACTCCTCGAGAAAAGGACATTACCACTTTCTCAATTCATTGAGATACACACATTGGCTGAATATCAGACAAATGGCATTCAGTGCTCGAAGGTATTCAGAGAAACTTTGGAACAGATTGTGAATTTCTTCCAACTTTCTGAACTCATCGAGATAAGGACATTACCTCTTTCTCAATTCATTGAGATACACACATTGGCTGAATATCAGCCAAATGGCATTCACTGCTCGAAGGTATTCAGAGAAACTTTGGAACAGATTGTGGATTTCTTCCAATTTGCTGATATCATCGAGATAAGGACATTACCACTTTCTCAATTCATTGAGATACACACTTTGGCAGAATATCAGCCAAATGGCATTCACGTCTCGATGGTTTTCAGAGAAACTTTGGAACCGATTGTGGATTTCTTCCAAATTGCTGAACTCATCGAGATAAGGACATTACCACTTTCTCAATTCATTGTGATACACACATTGGCTGAATATCAGCCAAATGGCATTCACTGCCCGAAGGTATTCAGAGAAACTTTGGAACAGATTGTGGATTTCTTCCAACTTGCTGAACTCATCGAGATAAGGACATTACCAGTTTCACAATTCATTGAGATACACACATTTGCAGAATATCAGCCAAATGGCATTCACTGCTCGATGGTTTTCAGAGAAACTTTAGAACCGATTGTGGATTTCATCCAACTTGCTGAACTCATCGAGATAAGCACTTAACCACTTTCTCATTTCATTGAGATACACAGATTGGCAGAACATCAGCCCAATGGCGCTCATTGCTCGATGGTTTTCAGAGAAACTTTGGAACCGTTTGTGGATTTGTTCCATTTTGCTAAACTCATTGAGATAAGGACATTACCACTTCCACAATTCATTGAGATACACACATTGGCAGAATATCAGCCAAATGGCATTCACTGCTCGATGGTTTTCAGAGAAACTTTGGAACAGTTTGTGGATTTCTTTCAAATTGCTGAACTCATCGAGATAAGGACATTACCACTTTCTCAATTCATTGAGATACACACATTGGCTGAATATCAGCCAAATAGCATTCACTGCTCGTAGGTATTCTGAGAAACTTTGGAACAGATTGTGGATTTCTTCCAACTTGCTGAACTCATCGAGATAAGGACATTACCAGTTTCTCAATTCGTTGAGATACACACATTGGCAGAATATCAGCCAAATGGGATTCACAGCTCGATGGATTCCAGAGAAACTTTGGAACCTATTGTGGATTTCTTCCAACTTGCTGAACTCATCGAGGTAAGCACTTTACCCGTTTCTCATCTCATTGAGATTCACGCATTGTCAGAATATCAGCTAAATGGCTTTTACTGCTCGAAGGTATTCAGAGAAATTTTGGAACAGATTGTGGATTTCTTCCAACTTGCTGAACTAATCGAGATAAGGACATTTCCACTTTCTCAATTCACTGAGGTACACACATTGGCAGAATATCAGCCAAATGGCATTCACTGCTCGATGGTTTTCAGAGAAACTTTGGAACCGATTGTGGATTTCTCCCAAATTGCTGAACTCATCGAGATAAGGACATTACCACTTCTTCAATTCATTGAGATACACACATTGGCTGAATATCAGCCAAATGGCATTCACTGCTCGAAGGGATTCAGAGAAAATTGGAACAGATTGGGTGTTTCTTCCAACTTGCTGAACCCATCGAGATAAACAACTTAACGCTTTCTGATTTCATTGAGATACACTCATTGGCAGAATATTAGACAAATGGCATTCACGGCTCGATGGTATTCAGAGAAACTTGGGAACCGATTGTGAATTTCTTCCAAATTGCTGAACTCATCGAGATAAGCACTTGACCACTTTCTCAATTCATTGAGATACACACATTGGCAGAACTTCAGCCAAATGGCGCTCACTGCTCGAAGGTTATCAGAGAAACTTTGGAACCGATTGTGGATTTCTTCCAAATTGCTGAACTCATCGAGATAAGGACATTACCACTTTCTCAATTCATTGAGATACACACATTGGCTGAATATCAGCCAAATGGCATTCACTGCTCGAAGGTATTCAAGAAACTTTGGAACAGATTGTGGATTTCTTCCAATTTGCTGAACTCGTCGAGATAAGGACATTACCACTTTCTCAATTCATTGAGAAGCACACATTGGCAGAATATCAGCAAAATGGCATTCACTGCTCGATGGATTTCAGAGAAACTTTGGAACCGATTGTGGATTTCGTCCAACTTGCTGAACTTAATGAAATAAGGACATGACCACATTCTCAATTCATTGAGATACACACAGTGGCTGAATATCAGCCAAATCGCATTCACTCCTCGAAGGTATTCAGAGAAACTTTGGAACAGATTGTGGATATCTTCCAATTTGCTGTACTCATCGAGATAAGGACATTACCACTTTCTCAATTGATTGAGATACACACGTTGGCTGAATATCAGCCAAATGGCATTCACTGCTCGATGGTTTTCTGAGACACTTTGGAACAGATTGTGGATTTCTTCCAACTTGCTGAACTCATCGAGATAAGGACATTACCAGTTTCTCAATTCATTGAGATACACACATTTGCTGAATATCAGCCAAATTGCATTCACTGCTCGATGGTTTTCTGAGAAACTGTGGAACAGATTGAGGATTTCTTCCAACTTGCTGAACTCATCGAGATAAGGACATTACCAGTTTCTCAATTCATTGAGATACACACATTGGCTGAATATCAGGCAAATGGCATTCACTGCTCGATGGTTGTCAGAGAAAGTTTGGAACCGATTGTGGATTTCTTCCAAATTGCTGAACTCATGGAGAAAAGGACATTACCACTTTCTCAATTCATTGAGATACACACATTGGCTGAATATCAGCCAAATAGCATTCACTGCTCGATGGTTTTCTGAGAAACTTTGGAACAGATTGAGGATTTCTTCCAACTTGCTGAACTCATCGAGATAAGGACATTACCTCTTTCTCAATTCATTGAGATACACACATTGGCTGAATATCAGCCAAATGGCATTCACTGCTCGCTGGTTTTCAGAGAAACTTTGGAACCGATTGTGGATTTCTCCCAAATTGCTGTACTCATCGAGATAATTACATTACCACTTTCTCAATTCATTGAGATACACACATTGGCTGAATATCAGCCAATTGGCATTCACTGCTCGATGGTATTCAGAGAAACTTTGGAACAGATTGGGTATTTCTTCCAACTTGCTGAACCCATCGAGATAAACAACTTTACACTTTCTCCTTTCATTGAGATACACTCATTGGCAGAATATTTGACAAATGGCATTCACGGCTCGATGGTATTCAGAGAAACTTGGGAACCGATTGTGAATTTCTTCCAAATTGCTGAACTCATCGAGATAAGCACTTGACCACATTCTCAATTCATTGAGATACACACATTGGCTGAATATCAGCCAAATGGCATTCACTGCTCGAAGGTATTCAAGAAACTTTGGAACAGATTGTGGATTTCTTCCAATTTGCTGAACTCATCGCGATAAGGACATTACCACTTTCTCAATTCATTGAGATACACACATTGGCAGAATATCAGCCAAATGGCATTCACTGCTCGATGGATTTCAGAGAAACTTTGGAACCGATTGTGGATTTCGTCCAACTTGCTGAACTCATCGAGATAAGGACATTACCACTTTCTCAATTCATTGAGATACACACATTGGCTGAATATCAGCCAAATAGCATTCACTGCTCGAAGGTATTCAGAGAAACTTTGGAACAGATTGTGGATTTCTTCCAACTTGCTGAACTCATCGAGGTAAGCACTTCACCAGTTTCTCATCTCATTGAGATTCACGCATGGACAGAATATCAGCTAAATGGCTTTCACTGCTCGAAGGTATTCAGAGAAATTTTGGAACAGATTGTGGATTTCTTCCAACTTGCTGAACTCATCGAGATAAGGACATTACCATTTCTCAATTCACTGAGATACACACATTGGCAGAATATCAGCCAAATGGCATTCACTGCTCGATGGTTTTCAGAGAAACTTTGGAACCGATTGTGGATTTCTCCCAAATTGCTGAACTCATCGAGATAAGGACATTGCCACTTTCTCAATTCATTGAGATACACACATTGGCTGAATATCAGCCAAATGGCATTCACTGCTCGAAGGTATTCAGAGAAACTTTGGAACAGATTGGGTATTTCTTCCAACTTGCTGAACCCATCGAGATAAACAACTTAACGCTTTCTGATTTCATTGAGATACACTCATTGGCAGAATGTCAGCCAAATGGCATTCAGTCCTCGAAGGTATTCAGAGAAACTTTGGAACAGATTGTGGATATCTTCCAATTTGCTCTACTCATCGAGATAAGGACATTGCCACTTTCTCAATTCATTGAGATACACACGTTGGCAGAATATCAGCCAAATGGCATTCACTGCTCGATGGTTTTCTGAGAAACTTTGGAACAGATTGTGGATTTCTTCCAAATTGCTGAACTCATCGAGATAAGGACATTACCACATTCTCAATTCATTGAGATACACACATTGGCTGAATATCAGCCAAATAGCATTCACTGCTCGATGGTTTTCTGAGAAACTTTGGAACATATTGTGGATTTCTTCCAACTTGCTGAACTCATCGAGATAAGGACATCACCAATTTCTCAATTCATTGAGATACACACATTGGCTGAATATCAGCCAAATGGCATTCACTGCTCGAAGGTTGTCAGAGAAAGTTTGGAACCGATTGTGGATTTCTTCCAAATTGCTGAACTCATCGAGATAAGGACATTACCACTTTCTCAATTCATTGAGATACACACATTGGCTGAACATCAGCCAAATAGCATTCACTGCTCGATGGTTTTCTGAGAAACTTTGGAACAGATTGTGGATTTCTTCCAACTTGCTGAACTCATCGAGATAAGGACATCACCAATTTCTCAATTCATTGAGATACACACATTGGCTGAATATCAGCCAAATGGCATTCACTGCTCGAAGGTTGTCAGAGAAAGTTTGGAACCGATTGTGGATTTCTTCCAAATTGCTGAACTCATCGAGATAAGGACATTACCACTTTCTCAATTCATTGAGATACACACATTGGCTGAATATCAGCCAAATAGCATTCACTGCTCGAAGGTTTTCTGATAAACTTTGGAACAGATTGTGGATTTCTTCCAACTTGCTGAACTCATCGAGATAAGGACATCAGCAGTTTCTCAATTCATTGAGATACACACATTGGCTGAATATCAGCCAAATGGCATTCACTGCTCGAAGGTTGTCAGAGAAAGTTTGGAACCGATTGTGGATTTCTTCCAAATTGCTGAACTCATCGAGATAAGGACATTACCACTTTCTCAATTCATTCAGATACACACATTGGCTGAATATCAGACAAATGGCATTCACTGCTCGATGGTTGTCAGAGAAAGTTTGGAACCGATTGTGGATTTCTTCCAAATTGCTGAACTCATCGAGAAAAGGACATTACCACTTTCTCAATTCATTGAGATACACACATTGGCTGATTATCAGCCAAATAGCATTCACTGCTCGATCGTTTTCTGAGAAACTTTGGAACAGATTGAGGATTTCTTCCAACTTGCTGAACTCATCGAGATAAGGACATTACCTCTTTCTCAATTCATTGAGATACACACATTGGCTGAATATCAGCGAAATGGCATTCACTGCTCGCTGGTTTTCAGAGAAACTTTGGAGCCGATTGTGGATTTCACCCAAATTGCTGTACTCATCGAGATAATTACATTACCACTTTCTCAATTCATTGAGATACACACATAGGCTGAATATCAGCCAATTGGCATTCACTGCTCGAAGGTATTCAGAGAAACTTTGGAACAGATTGGGTATTTCTTCCAACTTGCTGAACCCATCGAGATAAACAACTTTACACTTTCTCCTTTCATTGAGATACACTCATTGGCAGAATATTTGACAAATGGCATTCACGGCTCGATGGTATTCAGAGAAACTTGGGAACCGATTGTGAATTTCTTCCAAATTGCTGAACTCATCGAGATAAGCACTTGACCACATTCTCAATTCATTGAGATACACACATTGGCTGAATATCAGCCAAATGGCATTCACTGCCCGAAGGTATTCAGAGAAACTTTGGAACAGATTGTGGATTTCTTCCAACTTGCTGAACTCATCGCGATAAGGACATTACCAGATTCACAATTCATTGAGATACACACATTGGCAGAATGTCAGCCAAATGGCATTCACTGCTCGATGGTTTTCAGAGAAACTTTAGAACCGATTGTGGATTTCTTCCAACTTGCTGAACTCATCGAGATTAGCACTTAACCACTTTCTCATTTCATTGAGATACACACATTGGCAGAACATCAGCCAAATGGCGCTCATTGCTCGATGGTTTTCAGAGAAACTTTGGAACCGTTTGTGGATTTGTTCCATTTTGCTAAACTCATTGAGATAAGGACATTACCACTTCCACAATTCATTGAGATACACACATTGGCAGAATATCAGCCAACTGGCGCTCGCTGCTCGATGGTTTTCAGAGAAACTTTAGAACCTATTGTGGATTTCTTCCAACTTGCTGAACTCATCGAGATAAGGTCATTGCCACTTTCTCAATTCATTGAGATACACACATTGGCAGAATATCAGCCAAATGGCATCCACAGCTCGATGATATTCAGAGAAATTTTGGAACAGATTGTGGATTTCTTCCAACTTGCTGAACTCATCCCGATAAGCACTTTACCACATTCTCATTTCATTGAGATACACACATTGGCAGAACATCAGCCAAATGGCACTCACTGCTCCATGGTTTTCAGAGAAACTTTGGAACAGATTGTGGATTTCTTCCAACTTGCTGAACTCATCGAGATAAGGACATTACCAGTTTCTCAATTCATTGAGATACACACATTGGCAGAATATCAGCCAAATGTGATTCACTGCTCGATGGATTTCAGAGAAACTTTGGAACCTATTGTGGATTTCTTCCAACTTGCTGAACTCATCGAGGTAAGCACTTTACCAGTTTCTCCTCTCATTGAGATTCACGCATGGACAGAATATCAGCTAAATGGCTTTTACTGCTCGAAGGTATTCAGAGAAATTTTGGAACAGATTGTGGATTTCTTCCAACTTGCTGAACTCATCGAGATAAGGACATTACCACTTTCTCAATTCACTGAGATACACACATTGGCAGAATATCAGCCAAATGGCATTCACTGCTCGATGGTTTTCAGAGAAACTTTGGAACCGATTGTGGATTTCTCCCAAATTGCTGAACTCATCGAGATAAGGACATTACCACTTCTTCAATTCATTGAGATACACACATTGGCTGAATATCAGCCAAATGGCATTCACTGCTCGAAGGTATTCAGAGAAACTTTGGAACAGATTGGGTATTTCTTCCAACTTGCTGAACCCATCGAGATAAACAACTTAACGCTTTCTGATTTCATTGAGATACACTCATTGGCAGAATATCAGCCAAATGGCATTCACTGCTCGATGGTTTTCTGAGAAACTTTGGAACAGATTGTGGATTTCTTCCAAATTGCTGAACTCATCGAGATAAGGACATTACCACATTCTCAATTCATTGAGATACACACATTGGCTGAACATCAGCCAAATAGCATTCACTGCTCGATGGTTTTCTGAGAAACTTTGGAACAGATTGTGGATTTCTTCCAAATTGCTGAACTCATCGAGATAAGGACATTACCACATTCTCAATTCATTGAGATACACACATTGGCTGAACATCAGCCAAATAGCATTCACTGCTCGATGGTTTTCAGAGAAACTTTGGAACAGATTGTGGATTTCTTCCAACTTGCTGAACTCATCGAGATAAGGACATCAGCAGTTTCTCAATTCATTGAGATACACACATTGGCAGAATATCAGCCAAATGGCATTCACTGCTCGAAGGTTGTCAGAGAAAGTTTGGAACCGATTGTGGATTTCTTCCAAATTGCTGAACTCATCGAGATAAGGACATTACCACTTTCTCAATTCATTGAGATACACACATTGGCTGAATATCAGCCAAATGGCATTCACTGCTTGAAGGTATTCAGAGAAACTTTGGAACAGATTGTGGATTTCTTCCAATTTGCTGATCTCATCGAGATAAGGACATTACCACTTTCTCAATTCATTGAGATACACACTTTGGCAGAATATCGGCCAAATGGCATTCACGTCTCGATGGTTTTCAGAGAAACTTTGGAACCGATTGTGGATTTCTTCCAAATTGCTGAACTCATCGAGATAAGGACATTACCACTTTCTCAATTCATTGAGATACACACATTGGCTGAATATCAGCCAAACGGCATTCACTGCCCGAAGGTATTCAGAGAAACTTTGGAACAGATTGTGGATTTCTTCCAACTTGCTGAACTCATCGCGATAAGGACATTACCAGATTCACAATTCATTGAGATACACACATTGGCAGAATATCAGCCAAATGGCATTCACTGCTCGATGGTTTTCAGAGAAACTTTAGAACCGATTGTGGATTTCTCCCAAATTGCTGAACTCATCGAGATAAGCACTTAACCACTTTCTCATTTCATTGAGATACACACATTGGCAGAACATCAGCCAAATGGCGCTCATTGCTCGATGGTTTTTAGAGAAACTTTGGAACCGTTTCTGGATTTGTTCCATTTTGCTAAACTCATTGAGATAAGGACATTACCACTTCCACAATTCATTGAGATACACACATTGGCAGAATATCAGCCAACTGGCGCTCGCTGCTCGATGGTTTTCAGAGAAACTTTAGAACCTATTGTGGATTTCTTCCAAATTGCTGAACTCATCGAGATAAGGACATTACCACATTCTCAATTCATTGAGATACACACATTGGCTGAACATCAGCCAAATAGCATTCACTGCTCGATGGTTTTCTGAGAAACTTTGGAACAGATTGTGGATTTTTTCCAACTTGCTGAACTCATCGAGATAAGGACATCAGCAGTTTCTCAATTCATTGAGATACACACATTGGCAGAATATCAGCCAAATGGCATTCACTGCCCGAAGGTTGTCAGAGAAAGTTTGGAACCGATTGTGGATTTCTTCCAAATTGCTGAACTCATCGAGATAAGGACATTACCACTTTCTCAATTCATTGAGATACACACATTGGCTGAATATCAGACAAATGGCATTCACTGCTCGAAGGTATTCAGAGAAACTTTGGAACAGATTGTGAATTTCTACCAACTTTCTGAACTCATCGAGATAAGGACATTACCTCTTTCTCAATTCATTGAGATACACACATTGGCTGAATATCAGCCAAATGGCATTCACTGCTTGAAGGCATTCAGAGAAACTTTGGAACAGATTGTGGATTTCTTCCAATTTGCTGATCTCATCGAGATAAGGACATTACCACTTTCTCAATTCATTGAGATACACACTTTGGCAGAATATCGGCCAAATGGCATTCACGTCTCGATGGTTTTCAGAGAAACTTTGGAACCGATTGTGGATTTCTTCCAAATTGCTGAACTCATCGAGATAAGGACATTACCAGTTTCTCAATTCATTGAGATACACACATTGGCTGAATATCAGGCAAACGGCATTCACTGCCCGAAGGTATTCAGAGAAACTTTGGAACAGATTGGGTATTTCTTCCAACTTGCTGAACCCATCGAGATAAACAACTTTACACTTTCTCCTTTCATTGAGATACACTCATTGGCAGAATATTTGACAAATGGGATTCACGGCTCGATGGTATTCAGAGAAACTTGGGAACCGATTGTGAATTTCTTCCAAATTGCTGAACTCATCGAGATAAGCACTTGACCACATTCTCAATTCATTGAGATACACAGATTGGCTGAATATCAGCCAAATGGCATTCACTGCTCGAAGGTATTCAAGAAACTTTGGAACAGATTGTGGATTTCTTCCAATTTGCTGAACTCATCGCGATAAGGACATTACCACTTTCTCAATTCATTGAGATACACACATTGGCAGAATATCAGCCAAATGGCATTCACTGCTCGATGGATTTCAGAGAAACTTTGGAACCGATTGTGGATTTCGTCCAACTTGCTGAACTCATCGAGATAAGGACATTACCACTTTCTCAATTCATTGAGATACACACATTGGCTGAATATCAGCCAAATAGCATTCACTGCTCGAAGGTATTCAGAGAAACTTTGGAACAGATTGTGGATTTCTTCCAACTTGCTGAACTCATCGAGATAAGGACATTACCAGTTTCTCAATTCATTGAGGTACACACATTGGCAGAATATCAGCCAAATGGGATTCACTGCTCGATGGATTTCAGAGAAACTTTGGAACCTATTGTGGATTTCTTCCAACTTGCTGAACTCATCGAGGTAAGCACTTCACCAGTTTCTCATCTCATTGAGATTCACGCATGGACAGAATATCAGCTAAATGGCTTTTACTGCTCGAAGGTATTCAGAGAAATTTTGGAACAGATTGTGGATTTCTTCCAACTTGCTGAACTCATCGAGATAAGGACATTACCATTTCTCAATTCACTGAGATACACACATTGGCAGAATATCAGCCAAATGGCATTCACTGCTCGATGGTTTTCAGAGAAACTTTGGAACCGATTGTGGATTTCTCCCAAATTGCTGAACTCATCGAGATAAGGACATTGTCACTCTCTCAATTCATTGAGATACACACATTGGCTGAATATCAGCCAAATGGCATTCACTGCTCGAAGGTATTCAGAGAAACTTTGGAACAGATTGGGTATTTCTTCCAACTTGCTGAACCCATCGAGATAAACAACTTAACGCTTTCTGATTTCATTGAGATACACTCATTGGCAGAATATCAGCCAAATGGCATTCACTCCTCGAAGGTATTCAGAGAAACTTTGGAACAGATTGTGGATATCTTCCAATTTGCTCTACTCATCGAGATAAGGACATTGCCACTTTCTCAATTCATTGAGATACACACGTTGGCAGAATATCAGCCAAATGGCATTCACTGCTCGATGGTTTTCTGAGAAACTTTGGAACAGATTGTGGATTTCTTCCAAATTGCTGAACTCATCGAGATAAGGACATTACCACATTCTCAATTCATTGAGATACACACATTGGCTGAACATCAGCCAAATAGCATTCACTGCTCGATGGTTTTCTGAGAAACTTTGGAACAGATTGTGGATTTCTTCCAACTTGCTGAACTCATCGAGATAAGGACATCAGCAGTTTCTCAATTCATTGAGATACACACATTGGCAGAATATCAGCCAAATGGCATTCACTGCTCGAAGGTTGTCAGAGAAAGTTTGGAACCGATTGTGGATTTCTTCCAAATTGCTGAACTCATCGAGATAAGGACATTACCACTTTCTCAATTCATTGAGATACACACATTGGCTGAATATCAGACAAATGGCATTCACTGCTCGAAGGTATTCAGAGAAACTTTGGAACAGATTGTGAATTTCTACCAACTTTCTGAACTCATCGAGATAAGGACATTACCTCTTTCTCAATTCATTGAGATACACACATTGGCTGAATATCAGCCAAATGGCATTCACTGCTTGAAGGTATTCAGAGAAACTTTGGAACCGATTGTGGATTTCTTCCAAATTGCTGAACTCATCGAGATAAGGACATTACCACTTTCTCAATTCATTGAGATACACACATTGGCTGAATATCAGCCAAACGGCATTCACTGCCCGAAGGTATTCAGAGAAACTTTGGAACAGATTGTGGATGTCTTCCAACTTGCTGAACTCATCGCGATAAGGACATTACCAGATTCACAATTCATTGAGATACACACATTGGCAGAATATCAGCCAAATGGCATTCACTGCTCGATGGTTTTCAGAGAAACTTTAGAACCGATTGTGGATTTCTTCCAACTTGCTGAACTCATCGAGATTAGCACTTAACCACTTTCTCATTTCATTGAGATACACACATTGGCAGAACATCAGCCAAATGGCGCTCATTGCTCGATGGTTTTCAGAGAAACTTTGGAACCGTTTGTGGATTTGTTCCATTTTGCTAAACTCATTGAGGTAAGGACATTACCACTTCCACAATTCATTGAGATACACACATTGGCAGAATATCAGCCAACTGGCGCTCGCTGCTCGATGGTTTTCAGAGAAACTTTAGAACCTATTGTGGATTTCTTCCAACTTGCTGAACTCATCGAGATAAGGTCATTGCCACTTTCTCAATTCATTGAGATACACACATTGGCAGAATATCAGCCAAATGGCATCCACAGCTCGATGATATTCAGAGAAATTTTGGAACAGATTGTGGATTTCTTCCAACTTGCTGAACTCATCCCGATAAGCACTTTACCACATTCTCATTTCATTGAGATACACACATTGGCAGAACATCAGCCAAATGGCGCTCACTGCTCCATGGTTTTCAGAGAAACTTTGGAACAGTTTGTGGATTTCTTCCAACTTGCTGAACTCATCGAGATAAGGACATTACCAGTTTCTCAATTCATTGAGATACACACATTGGCAGAATATCAGCCAAATGTGATTCACTGCTCGATGGATTTCAGAGAAACTTTGGAACCTATTGTGGATTTCTTCCAACTTGCTGAACTCATCGAGGTAAGCACTTTACCAGTTTCTCCTCTCATTGAGATTCACGCATGGACAGAATATCAGCTAAATGGCTTTTACTGCTCGAAGGTATTCAGAGAAATTTTGGAACAGATTGTGGATTTCTTCCAACTTGCTGAACTCATCGAGATAAGGACATTACCACTTTCTCAATTCACTGAGATACACACATTGGCAGAATATCAGCCAAATGGCATTCACTGCTCGATGGTTTTCAGAGAAACTTTGGAACCGATTGTGGATTTCTCCCAAATTGCTGAACTCATCGAGATAAGGACATTACCACTTCTTCAATTCATTGAGATACACACATTGGCTGAATATCAGCCAAATGGCATTCACTGCTCGAAGGTATTCAGAGAAACTTTGGAACAGATTGGGTATTTCTTCCAACTTGCTGAACCCATCGAGATAAACAACTTAACGCTTTCTGATTTCATTGAGATACACTCATTGGCAGAATATCAGCCAAATGGCATTCACTGCTCGATGGTTTTCTGAGAAACTTTGGAACAGATTGTGGATTTCTTCCAAATTGCTGAACTCATCGAGATAAGGACATTACCACATTCTCAATTCATTGAGATACACACATTGGCTGAATATCAGCCAAATGGCATTCACTGCTCGAAGGTATTCAGAGAAACTTTGGAACAGATTGTGGATTTCTTCCAATTTGCTGATATCATCGAGATAAGGACATTACCACTTTCTCAATTCATTGAGATACACACTTTGGCAGAATATCAGCCAAATGGCATTCACGTCTCGATGGTTTTCAGAGAAACTTTGGAACCGATTGTGGATTTCTTCCAAATTGCTGAACTCATCGAGATAAGGACATTACCACTTTCTCAATTCATTGTGATACACACATTGGCTGAATATCAGCCAAATGGCATTCACTGCCCGAAGGTATTCAGAGAAACTTTGGAACAGATTGTGGATTTCTTCCAACTTGCTGAACTCATCGAGATAAGGACATTACCAGTTTCACAATTCATTGAGATACACACATTTGCAGAATATCAGCCAAATGGCATTCACTGCTCGATGGTTTTCAGAGAAACTTTAGAACCGATTGTGGATTTCATCCAACTTGCTGAACTCATCGAGATAAGCACTTAACCACTTTCTCATTTCATTGAGATACACAGATTGGCAGAACATCAGCCCAATGGCCCTCATTGCTCGATGGTTTTCAGAGAAACTTTGGAACCGTTTGTGGATTTGTTCCATTTTGCTAAACTCATTGAGATAAGGACATTACCACTTCCACAATTCATTGAGATACACACATTGGCAGAATATCAGCCAAATGGCATTCACTGCTCGATGGTTTTCAGAGAAACTTTGGAACAGTTTGTGGATTTCTTTCAAATTGCTGAACTCATCGAGATAAGGACATTACCACTTTCTCAATTCATTGAGATACACACATTGGCTGAATATCAGCCAAATAGCATTCACTGCTCGTAGGTATTCAGAGAAACTTTGGAACAGATTGTGGATTTCTTCCAACTTGCTGAACTCATCGAGATAAGGACATTACCAGTTTCTCAATTCATTGAGATACACACATTGGCAGAATATCAGCCAAATGGGATTCACAGCTCGATGGATTCCAGAGAAACTTTGGAACCTATTGTGGATTTCTTCCAACTTGCTGAACTCATCGAGGTAAGCACTTTACCCGTTTCTCATCTCATTGAGATTCACGCATTGTCAGAATATCAGCTAAATGGCTTTTACTGCTCGAAGGTATTCAGAGAAATTTTGGAACAGATTGTGGATTTCTTCCAACTTGCTGAACTAATCGAGATAAGGACATTTCCACTTTCTCAATTCACTGAGGTACACACATTGGCAGAATATCAGCCAAATGGCATTCACTGCTCGATGGTTTTCAGAGAAACTTTGGAACCGATTGTGGATTTCTCCCAAATTGCTGAACTCATCGAGATAAGGACATTGCCACTTTCTCAATTCATTGAGATACACACATTGGCTGAATGTCAGCCAAATGGCATTCACTGCTCAAGGTATTCAGAGAAACTTTGGAACAGATTGGGTATTTCTTCCAACTTGCTGAACCCATCGAGATAAACAACTTAACGCTTTCTGATTTCATTGAGATACACTCATTGGCAGAATATCAGCCAAATGGCATTCACTCCTCGAAGGTATTCAGAGAAACTTTGGAACAGATTGTGGATATCCTCCAATTTGCTCTACTCATCGAGATAAGGACATTGCCACTTTCTCAATTAATTGAGATACACACGTTGGCAGAATATCAGCCAAATGGCATTCACTGCTCGATGGTTTTCTGAGAAACTTTGGAACAGATTGTGGATTTCTTCCAAATTGCTGAACTCATCGAGATAAGGACATTACCACATTCTCAATTCATTGAGATACACACATTGGCTGAACATCAGCCAAATAGCATTCACTGCTCGATGGTTTTCTGAGAAACTTTGGAACAGATTGTGGATTTCTTCCAACTTGCTGAACTCATCGAGATAAGGACATCAGCAGTTTCTCAATTCATTGAGATACACACATTGGCAGAATATCAGCCAAATGGCATTCACTGCTCGAAGGTTGTCAGAGAAAGTTTGGAACCGATTGTGGATTTCTTCCAAATTGCTGAACTCATCGAGATAAGGACATTACCACTTTCTCAATTCATTGAGATACACACATTGGCTGAATATCAGACAAATGGTATTCACTGCTCGAAGGTATTCAGAGAAACTTTGGAACAGATTGTGAATTTCTACCAACTTTCTGAACTCATCGAGATAAGGACATTACCTCTTTCTCAATTCATTGAGATACACACATTGGCTGAATATCAGCCAAATGGCATTCACTGCTTGAAGGCATTCAGAGAAACTTTGGAACAGATTGTGGATTTCTTCCAATTTGCTGATCTCATCGAGATAAGGACATTACCACTTTCTCAATTCATTGAGATACACACTTTGGCAGAATATCGGCCAAATGGCTTTCACGTCTCGATGGTTTTCAGAGAAACTTTGGAACCGATTGTGGATTTCTTCCAAATTGCTGAACTCATCGAGATAAGGACATTACCACTTTCTCAATTCATTGAGATACACACATTGGCTGAATATCAGCCAAACGGCATTCACTGCCCGAAGGTATTCAGAGAAACTTTGGAACACATTGTGGATTTCTTCCAACTTGCTGAACTCATCGCGATAAGGACATTACCAGATTCACAATTCATTGAGATACACACATTGGCAGAATATCAGCCAAATGGCATTCACTGCTCGATGGTTTTCAGAGAAACTTTAGAACCGATTGTGGATTTCTTCCAACTTGCTGAACTCATCGAGATAAGCACTTAACCACTTTCTCATTTCATTGAGATACACACATTGGCAGAACATCAGCCAAATGGCATTCACTGCTCGATGGTTTTCAGAGAAACTTTGGAACCGATTGTGGATTTCTCCCAAATTGCTCTACTCATTGAGATAATTACATTACCACTTTCTCAATTCATTGAGATACACACATAGGCTGAATATCAGCCAATTGGCATTCACTGCTCGAAGGTATTCAGAGAAACTTTGGAACAGATTGGGTATTTCTTCCAACTTGCTGAACCCATCGAGATAAACAACTTTACACTTTCTAATTTCAGTGAGATACACTCATTGGCAGAATATTAGACAAATGGCATTCACGGCTCGATGGTATTCAGAGAAACTTGGGAACCGATTGTGGATTTCTTCCAAATTGCTGAACTCATCGAGATAAGCACTTGACCACTTTCACAATTCGTTGAGATACACTCATTGGCAGAATATCAGCCAAATGGCATTCACTCCTCGAAGGTATTCAGAGAAACTTTGGAACAGATTGTGGATATCTTCCAATTTGGTCTACTCATCGAGATAAGGACATTGCCACTTTCTCAATTCATTGAGATACACACGTTGGCAGAATATCAGCCAAATGGCATTCACTGCTCGATCGTTTTCTGAGAAACTTTGGAACAGATTGTGGATTTCTTCCAAATTGCTGAACTCATCGAGATAAGGACATTACCACTTTCTCAATTCATTGAGATACACACATTGGCTGAATATCAGCCAAATAGCATTCACTGCTCGATGGTTTTCTGAGAAACCTTGGAACAGATTGTGGATTTCTTCCAACTTGCTGAACTCATCGAGATAAGGACATCACCAGTTTCTCAATTCATTGAGATACACACATTGGCTGAATATCAGCCAAATGGCATTCACTGCTCGAAGGTTGTCAGAGAAACTTTGGAACCGATTGTGGATTTCTTCCAAATTGCTGAACTCCTCGAGAAAAGGACATTACCACTTTCTCAATTCATTGAGATACACACATTGGCTGAATATCAGACAAATGGCATTCAGTGCTCGAAGGTATTCAGAGAAACTTTGGAACAGATTGTGAATTTCTTCCAACTTTCTGAACTCATCGAGATAAGGACATTACCTCTTTCTCAATTCATTGAGATACACACATTGGCTGAATATCAGCCAAATGGCATTCACTGCTCGAAGGTATTCAGAGAAACTTTGGAACAGATTGTGGATTTCTTCCAATTTGCTGATATCATCGAGATAAGGACATTACCACTTTCTCAATTCATTGAGATACACACTTTGGCAGAATATCAGCCAAATGGCATTCACGTCTCGATGGTTTTCAGAGAAACTTTGGAACCGATTGTGGATTTCTTCCAAATTGCTGAACTCATCGAGATAAGGACATTACCACTTTCTCAATTCATTGTGATACACACATTGGCTGAATATCAGCCAAATGGCATTCACTGCCCGAAGGTATTCAGAGAAACTTTGGAACAGATTGTGGATTTCTTCCAACTTGCTGAACTCATCGAGATAAGGACATTACCAGTTTCACAATTCATTGAGATACACACATTTGCAGAATATCAGCCAAATGGCATTCACTGCTCGATGGTTTTCAGAGAAACTTTAGAACCGATTGTGGATTTCATCCAACTTGCTGAACTCATCGAGATAAGCACTTAACCACTTTCTCATTTCATTGAGATACACAGATTGGCAGAACATCAGCCCAATGGCGCTCATTGCTCGATGGTTTTCAGAGAAACTTTGGAACCGTTTGTGGATTTGTTCCATTTTGCTAAACTCATTGAGATAAGGACATTACCACTTCCACAATTCATTGAGATACACACATTGGCAGAATATCAGCCAAATGGCATTCACTGCTCGATGGTTTTCAGAGAAACTTTGGAACAGTTTGTGGATTTCTTTCAAATTGCTGAACTCATCGAGATAAGGACATTACCACTTTCTCAATTCATTGAGATACACACATTGGCTGAATATCAGCCAAATAGCATTCACTGCTCGTAGGTATTCAGAGAAACTTTGGAACAGATTGTGGATTTCTTCCAACTTGCTGAACTCATCGAGATAAGGACATTACCAGTTTCTCAATTCATTGAGATACACACATTGGCAGAATATCAGCCAAATGGGATTCACAGCTCGATGGATTCCAGAGAAACTTTGGAACCTATTGTGGATTTCTTCCAACTTGCTGAACTCATCGAGGTAAGCACTTTACCCGTTTCTCATCTCATTGAGATTCACGCATTGTCAGAATATCAGCTAAATGGCTTTTACTGCTCGAAGGTATTCAGAGAAATTTTGGAACAGATTGTGGATTTCTTCCAACTTGCTGAACTAATCGAGATAAGGACATTTCCACTTTCTCAATTCACTGAGGTACACACATTGGCAGAATATCAGCCAAATGGCATTCACTGCTCGATGGTTTTCAGAGAAACTTTGGAACCGATTGTGGATTTCGCCCAAATTGCTGAACTCATCGAGATAAGGACATTACCACTTCTTCAATTCATTGAGATACACACATTGGCTGAATATCAGCCAAATGGCATTCACTGCTCGAAGGGATTCAGAGAAAATTGGAACAGATTGGGTGTTTCTTCCAGCTTGCTGAACCCATCGAGATAAACAACTTAACGCTTTCTGATTTCATTGAGATACACTCATTGGCAGAATATTAGACAAATGGCATTCACGGCTCGATGGTATTCAGAGAAACTTGGGAACCGATTGTGAATTTCTTCCAAATTGCTGAACTCATCGAGATAAGCACTTGACCACTTTCTCAATTCATTGAGATACACACATTGGCAGAACTTCAGCCAAATGGCGCTCACTGCTCGAAGGTTATCAGAGAAACTTTGGAACCGATTGTGGATTTCTTCCAAATTGCTCAACTCATCGAGATAAGGACATTACCACTTTCTCAATTCATTGAGATACACACATTGGCTGAATATCAGCCAAATAGCATTCACTGCTCGAAGGTATTCAGAGAAACTTTGGAACAGATTGTGGATTTCTTCCAACTTGCTGAACTCATCGAGATAAGGACATTACCAGTTTCTCAATTCATTGAGATACACACATTGGCAGAATATCAGCCAAATGGGATTCACTGCTCGATGGATTTCAGAGAATCTTTGGAACCTATTGTGGATTTCTTCAAACTTGCTGAACTCATCGAGGTAAGCACTTCACCAGTTTCTCATCTCATTGAGATTCACGCATGGACAGAATATCAGCTAAATGGCTTTTACTGCTCGAAGGTATTCAGAGAAATTTTGGAACAGATTGTGGATTTCTTCCAACTTGCTGAACTCATCGAGATAAGGACATTACCATTTCTCAATTCACTGAGATACACACATTGGCAGAATATCAGCCAAATGGCATTCACTGCTCGATGGTTTTCAGAGAAACTTTGGAACCGATTGTGGATTTCTCCCAAATTGCTGAACTCATCGAGATAAGGACATTGCCACTTTCTCAATTCATTGAGATACACACATTGGCTGAATGTCAGCCAAATGGCATTCACTGCTCAAGGTATTCAGAGAAACTTTGGAACAGATTGGGTATTTCTTCCAACTTGCTGAACCCATCGAGATAAACAACTTAACGCTTTCTGATTTCATTGAGATACACTCATTGGCAGAATATCAGCCAAATGGCATTCACTCCTCGAAGGTATTCAGAGAAACTTTGGAACAGATTGTGGATATCCTCCAATTTGCTCTACTCATCGAGATAAGGACATTGCCACTTTCTCAATTAATTGAGATACACACGTTGGCAGAATATCAGCCAAATGGCATTCACTGCTCGATGGTTTTCTGAGAAACTTTGGAACAGATTGTGGATTTCTTCCAAATTGCTGAACTCATCGAGATAAGGACATTACCACATTCTCAATTCATTGAGATACACACATTGGCTGAACATCAGCCAAATAGCATTCACTGCTCGATGGTTTTCTGAGAAACTTTGGAACAGATTGTGGATTTCTTCCAACTTGCTGAACTCATCGAGATAAGGACATCAGCAGTTTCTCAATTCATTGAGATACACACATTGGCAGAATATCAGCCAAATGGCATTCACTGCTCGAAGGTTGTCAGAGAAAGTTTGGAACCGATTGTGGATTTCTTCCAAATTGCTGAACTCATCGAGATAAGGACATTACCACTTTCTCAATTCATTGAGATACACACATTGGCTGAATATCAGACAAATGGTATTCACTGCTCGAAGGTATTCAGAGAAACTTTGGAACAGATTGTGAATTTCTACCAACTTTCTGAACTCATCGAGATAAGGACATTACCTCTTTCTCAATTCATTGAGATACACACATTGGCTGAATATCAGCCAAATGGCATTCACTGCTTGAAGGCATTCAGAGAAACTTTGGAACAGATTGTGGATTTCTTCCAATTTGCTGATCTCATCGAGATAAGGACATTACCACTTTCTCAATTCATTGAGATACACACTTTGGCAGAATATCGGCCAAATGGCTTTCACGTCTCGATGGTTTTCAGAGAAACTTTGGAACCGATTGTGGATTTCTTCCAAATTGCTGAACTCATCGAGATAAGGACATTACCACTTTCTCAATTCATTGAGATACACACATTGGCTGAATATCAGCCAAACGGCATTCACTGCCCGAAGGTATTCAGAGAAACTTTGGAACACATTGTGGATTTCTTCCAACTTGCTGAACTCATCGCGATAAGGACATTACCAGATTCACAATTCATTGAGATACACACATTGGCAGAATATCAGCCAAATGGCATTCACTGCTCGATGGTTTTCAGAGAAACTTTAGAACCGATTGTGGATTTCTTCCAACTTGCTGAACTCATCGAGATAAGCACTTAACCACTTTCTCATTTCATTGAGATACACACATTGGCAGAACATCAGCCAAATGGCATTCACTGCTCGATGGTTTTCAGAGAAACTTTGGAACCGATTGTGGATTTCTCCCAAATTGCTCTACTCATTGAGATAATTACATTACCACTTTCTCAATTCATTGCGATACACACATAGGCTGAATATCAGCCAATTGGCATTCACTGCTCGATGGTTTTCAGAGAAACTTTAGAACCGATTGTGGATTTCTTCCAACTTGCTGAACTCATCGCGATAAGGACATTACCAGATTCACAATTCATTGAGATACACACATTGGCAGAATATCAGCCAAATGGCATTCACTGCTCGATGGTTTTCAGAGAAACTTTAGAACCGATTGTGGATTTCTTCCAACTTGCTGAACTCATCGAGATAAGGACATTACCACTTTCTCAATTCATTGAGATACACACATTGGCTGAATATCAGCGAAATGGCATTCACTGCTCGCTGGTTTTCAGAGAAACTTTGGAACCGATTGTGGATTTCTCCCAAATTGCTGTACTCATCGAGATAATTACATTACCACTTTCTCAATTCATTGAGATACACACATAGGCTGAATATCAGCCAATTGGCATTCACTGCTCGAAGGTATTCTGAGAAACTTTGGAACAGATTGGGTATTTCTTCCAACTTGCTGAACCCATCGAGATAAACAACTTTACACTTTCTCCTTTCATTGAGATACACTCATTGGCAGAATATTTGACAAATGGCATTCACGGCTCGATGGTATTCAGAGAAACTTGGGAACCGATTGTGAATTTCTTCCAAATTGCTGAACTCATCGAGATAAGCACTTGAACACATTCTCAATTCATTGAGATACACACATTGGCTGAATATCAGCCAAATGGCATTCACTGCTCGAAGGTATTCAAGAAACTTTGGAGCATATTGTGGATTTCTTCCTATTTGCTGAACTCATCGCGATAAGGACATTACCACTTTCTCAATTCATTGAGATACACACATTGGCAGAATATCAGCCAAATGGCATTCACTGCTCGATGGATTTCAGAGAAACTTTGGAACCGATTGTGGATTTCGTCCAACTTGCTGAACTCATCGAGATAAGGACATTACCACTTTCTCAATTCATTGAGATACACACATTGGCTGAATATCAGCCAAATAGCATTCACTGCTCGAAGGTATTCAGAGAAACTTTGGAACAGATTGTGGATTTCTTCCAACTTGCTGAACTCATCGAGATAAGGACATTACCAGTTTCTCAATTCATTGAGATACACACATTGGCAGAATATCAGCCAAATGGGATTCACTGCTCGATGGATTTCAGAGAATCTTTGGAACCTATTGTGGATTTCTTCAAACTTGCTGAACTCATCGAGGTAAGCACTTCACCAGTTTCTCATCTCATTGAGATTCACGCATGGACAGAATATCAGCTAAATGGCTTTTACTGCTCGAAGGTATTCAGAGAAATTTTGGAACAGATTGTGGATTTCTTCCAACTTGCTGAACTCATCGAGATAAGGACATTACCATTTCTCAATTCACTGAGATACACACATTGGCAGAATATCAGCCAAATGGCATTCACTGCTCGATGGTTTTCAGAGAAACTTTGGAACCGATTGTGGATTTCTCCCAAATTGCTGAACTCATCGAGATAAGGACATTGCCACTTTCTCAATTCATTGAGATACACACATTGGCTGAATATCAGCCAAATGGCATTCACTGCTCGAAGGTATTCAGAGAAACTTTGGAACAGATTGGGTATTTCTTCCAACTTGCTGAACCCATCGAGATAAACAACTTAACGCTTTCTGATTTCATTGAGATACACTCATTGGCAGAATGTCAGCCAAATGGCATTCACTCCTCGAAGGTATTCAGAGAAACTTTGGAACAGATTGTGGATATCTTCCAATTTGCTCTACTCATCGAGATAAGGACATTGCCACTTTCTCAATTCATTGAGATACACACGTTGGCAGAATATCAGCCAAATGGCATTCACTGCTCGATGGTTTTCTGAGAAACTTTGGAACAGATTGTGGATTTCTTCCAAATTGCTGAACTCATCGAGATAAGGACATTACCACATTCTCAATTCATTGAGATACACACATTGGCTGAATATCAGCCAAATAGCATTCACTGCTCGATGGTTTTCTGAGAAACTTTGGAACATATTGTGGATTTCTTCCAACTTGCTGAACTCATCGAGATAAGGACATCACCAATTTCTCAATTCATTGAGATACACACATTGGCTGAATATCAGCCAAATGGCATTCACTGCTCGAAGGTTGTCAGAGAAAGTTTGGAACCGATTGTGGATTTCTTCCAAATTGCTGAACTCATCGAGATAAGGACATTACCACTTTCTCAATTCATTGAGATACACACATTGGCTGAACATCAGCCAAATAGCATTCACTGCTCGATGGTTTTCTGAGAAACTTTGGAACAGATTGTGGATTTCTTCCAACTTGCTGAACTCATCGAGATAAGGACATCACCAATTTCTCAATTCATTGAGATACACACATTGGCTGAATATCAGCCAAATGGCATTCACTGCTCGAAGGTTGTCAGAGAAAGTTTGGAACCGATTGTGGATTTCTTCCAAATTGCTGAACTCATCGAGATAAGGACATTACCACTTTCTCAATTCATTGAGGTACACACATTGGCTGAATATCAGCCAAATAGCATTCACTGCTCGAAGGTTTTCTGATAAACTTTGGAACAGATTGTGGATTTCTTCCAACTTGCTGAACTCATCGAGATAAGGACATCAGAAGTTTCACAATTCATTGAGATACACACATTTGCAGAATATCAGCCAAATGGCATTCACTGCTCGATGGTTTTCAGAGAAACTTTAGAACCGATTGTGGATTTCATCCAACTTGCTGAACTCATCGAGATAAGCACTTAACCACTTTCTCATTTCATTGAGATACACAGATTGGCAGAACATCAGCCCAATGGCGCTCATTGCTCGATGGTTTTCAGAGAAACTTTGGAACAGTTTGTGGATTTGTTCCATTTTGCTAAACTCATTGAGATAAGGACATTACCACTTCCACAATTCATTGAGATACACACATTGGCAGAATATCAGCCAAATGGCATTCACTGCTCGATGGTTTTCAGAGAAACTTTGGAACAGTTTGTGGATTTCTTTCAAATTGCTGAACTCATCGAGATAAGGACATTACCACTTTCTCAATTCATTGAGATACACACATTGGCTGAATATCAGCCAAATAGCATTCACTGCTCGTAGGTATTCAGAGAAACTTTGGAACAGATTGTGGATTTCTTCCAACTTGCTGAACTCATCGAGATAAGGACATTACCAGTTTCTCAATTCATTGAGATACACACATTGGCAGAATATCAGCCAAATGGGATTCACAGCTCGATGGATTCCAGAGAAACTTTGGAACCTATTGTGGATTTCTTCCAACTTGCTGAACTCATCGAGGTAAGCACTTTACCCGTTTCTCATCTCATTGAGATTCACGCATTGTCAGAATATCAGCTAAATGGCTTTTACTGCTCGAAGGTATTCAGAGAAATTTTGGAACAGATTGTGGATTTCTTCCAACTTGCTGAACTAATCGAGATAAGGACATTTCCACTTTCTCAATTCACTGAGGTACACACATTGGCAGAATATCAGCCAAATGGCATTCACTGCTCGATGGTTTTCAGAGAAACTTTGGAACCGATTGTGGATTTCTCCCAAATTGCTGAACTCATCGAGATAAGGACATTACCACTTCTTCAATTCATTGAGATACACACATTGGCTGAATATCAGCCAAATGGCATTCACTGCTCGAAGGGATTCAGAGAAAATTGGAACAGATTGGGTGTTTCTTCCAACTTGCTGAACCCATCGAGATAAACAACTTAACGCTTTCTGATTTCATTGAGATACACTCATTGGCAGAATATTAGACAAATGGCATTCACGGCTCGATGGTATTCAGAGAAACTTGGGAACCGATTGTGAATTTCTTCCAAATTGCTGAACTCATCGAGATAAGCACTTGACCACTTTCTCAATTCATTGAGATACACACATTGGCAGAACTTCAGCCAAATGGCGCTCACTGCTCGAAGGTTATCAGAGAAACTTTGGAACCGATTGTGGATTTCTTCCAAATTGCTCAACTCATCGAGATAAGGACATTACCACTTTCTCAATTCATTGAGATACACACATTGGCTGAATATCAGCCAAATGGCATTCACTGCTCGAAGGTATTCAAGAAACTTTGGAACAGATTGTGGATTTCTTCCAATTTGCTGAACTCGTCGAGATAAGGACATTACCACTTTCTCAATTCATTGAGAAGCACACATTGGCAGAATATCAGCAAAATGGCATTCACTGCTCGATGGATTTCAGAGAAACTTTGGAACCGATTGTGGATTTCGTCCAACTTGCTGAACTTAATGAAATAAGGACATGACCACATTCTCAATTCATTGAGATACACACATTGGCTGAATATCAGCCAAATCGCATTCACTCCTCGAAGGTATTCAGAGAAACTTTGGAACAGATTGTGGATATCTTCCAATTTGCTGTACTCATCGAGATAAGGACATTACCACTTTCTCAATTGATTGAGATACACACGTTGGCTGAATATCAGCCAAATGGCATTCACTGCTCGATGGTTTTCTGAGACACTTTGGAACAGATTGTGGATTTCTTCCAACTTGCTGAACTCATCGAGATAAGGACATTACCAGTTTCTCAATTCATTGAGATACACACATTTGCTGAATATCAGCCAAATTGCATTCACTGCTCGATGGTTTTCTGAGAAACTGTGGAACAGATTGAGGATTTCTTCCAACTTGCTGAACTCATCGAGATAAGGACATTACCAGTTTCTCAATTCATTGAGATACACACATTGGCTGAATATCAGGCAAATGGCATTCACTGCTCGATGGTTGTCAGAGAAAGTTTGGAACCGATTGTGGATTTCTTCCAAATTGCTGAACTCATGGAGAAAAGGACATTACCACTTTCTCAATTCATTGAGATACACACATTGGCTGAATATCAGCCAAATAGCATTCACTGCTCGATGGTTTTCTGAGAAACTTTGGAACAGATTGAGGATTTCTTCCAACTTGCTGAACTCATCGAGATAAGGACATTACCTCTTTCTCAATTCATTGAGATACACACATTGGCTGAATATCAGCCAAATGGCATTCACTGCTCGCTGGTTTTCAGAGAAACTTTGGAACCGATTGTGGATTTCTCCCAAATTGCTGTACTCATCGAGATAATTACATTACCACTTTCTCAATTCATTGAGATACACACATTGGCTGAATATCAGCCAATTGGCATTCACTGCTCGATGGTATTCAGAGAAACTTTGGAACAGACTGGGTATTTCTTCCAACTTGCTGAACCCATCGAGATAAACAACTTTACACTTTCTCCTTTCATTGAGATACACTCATTGGCAGAATATTTGACAAATGGCATTCACGGCTCGATGGTATTCAGAGAAACTTGGGAACCGATTGTGAATTTCTTCCAAATTGCTGAACTCATCGAGATAAGCACTTGACCACATTCTCAATTCATTGAGATACACAGATTGGCTGAATATCAGCCAAATGGCATTCACTGCTCGAAGGTATTCAAGAAACTTTGGAACAGATTGTGGATTTCTTCCAATTTGCTGAACTGATCGCGATAAGGACATTACCACTTTCTCAATTCATTGAGATACACACATTGGCAGAATATCAGCCAAATGGCATTCACTGCTCGATGGATTTCAGAGAAACTTTGGAACCGATTGTGGATTTCGTCCAACTTGCTGAACTCATCGAGATAAGGACATTACCACTTTCTCAATTCATTGAGATACACACATTGGCTGAATATCAGCCAAATAGCATTCACTGCTCGAAGGTATTCAGAGAAACTTTGGAACAGATTGTGGATTTCTTCCAACTTGCTGAACTCATCGAGGTAAGCACTTCACCAGTTTCTCATCTCATTGAGATTCACGCATGGACAGAATATCAGCTAAATGGCTTTTACTGCTCGAAGGTATTCAGAGAAATTTTGGAACAGATTGTGGATTTCTTCCAACTTGCTGAACTCATCGAGATAAGGACATTACCATTTCTCAATTCACTGAGATACACACATTGGCAGAATATGAGCCAAATGGCATTCACTGCTCGATGGTTTTCAGAGAAACTTTGGAACCGATTGTGGATTTCTCCCAAATTGCTGAACTCATCGAGATAAGGACATTGCCACTTTCTCAATTCATTGAGATACACACATTGGCTGAATATCAGCCAAATGGCATTCACTGCTCGAAGGTATTCAGAGAAACTTTGGAACAGATTGGGTATTTCTTCCAACTTGCTGAACCCATCGAGATAAACAACTTAACGCTTTCTGATTTCATTGAGATACACTCATTGGCAGAATGTCAGCCAAATGGCATTCACTCCTCGAAGGTATTCAGAGAAACTTTGGAACAGATTGTGGATATCTTCCAATTTGCTCTACTCATCGAGATAAGGACATTGCCACTTTCTCAATTCATTGAGATACACACGTTGGCAGAATATCAGCCAAATGGCATTCACTGCTCGATGGTTTTCTGAGAAACTTTGGAACAGATTGTGGATTTCTTCCAAATTGCTGAACTCATCGAGATAAGGACATTACCACATTCTCAATTCATTGAGATACACACATTGGCTGAATATCAGCCAAATAGCATTCACTGCTCGATGGTTTTCTGAGAAACTTTGGAACATATTGTGGATTTCTTCCAACTTGCTGAACTCATCGAGATAAGGACATTACCACTTTCTCAATTCATTGAGATACACACTTTGGCAGAATATCGGCCAAATGGCATTCACGTCTCGATGGTTTTCAGAGAAACTTTGGAACCGATTGTGGATTTCTTCCAAATTGCTGAACTCATCGAGATAAGGTCATTACCACTTTCTCAATTCATTGAGATACACACATTGGCTGAATATCAGCCAAACGGCATTCACTGCCCGAAGGTATTCAGAGAAACTTTGGAACAGATTGTGGATTTCTTCCAACTTGCTGAACTCATCGCGATAAGGACATTACCAGATTCACAATTCATTGAGATACACACATTGGCAGAATATCAGCCAAATGGCATTCACTGCTCGATGGTTTTCAGAGAAACTTTAGAACCGATTGTGGATTTCTTTCAACTTGCTGAACTCATCGAGATAAGCACTTAACCACTTTCTCATTTCATTGAGATACACACATTGGCAGAACATCAGCCAAATGGCGCTCATTGCTCGATGGTTTTCAGAGAAACTTTGGAACCGTTTGTGGATTTGTTCCATTTTGCTAAACTCATTGAGATAAGGACATTACCACTTCCACAATTCATTGAGATACACACATTGGCAGAATATCAGCCAACTGGCGCTCGCTGCTCGATGGTTTTCAGAGAAACTTTAGAACCTACTGTG
The DNA here is from genome assembly GCF_965287045.1 of Carcharhinus amblyrhynchos. NCBI lineage: Eukaryota > Metazoa > Chordata > Chondrichthyes > Carcharhiniformes > Carcharhinidae > Carcharhinus > Carcharhinus amblyrhynchos. The sequence continues at coordinate 66,160,871 of NC_137326.1, forward strand.
GATTTCTTCCAACTTGCTGAACTCATCGAGATAAGGTCAATGCCACTTTCTCAATTCATTGAGATACACACATTGGCAGAATATCAGCCAAATGGCATCCACAGCTCGATGGTATTCAGACAAATTTTGGAACAGATTGTGGATTTCTTACAACTTGCTGAACTCATCCAGATAAGCACTTTACCACTTTCTCATTTCATTGAGATACACACATTGGCAGAACATCAGCCAAATGGCGCTCACTGCCCGATGGTTTTCAGAGAAACTTTGGAACCGATTGTGGATTTCTTCCAAATTGCTGAACTCATCGAGATAAGGACATTACCACTTTCTCAATTCATTGAGATACACACATTGGCTGAATATCAGCCAAATGGCATTCACTGCTCGAAGGTATTCAGAGAAACTTTGGAACAGATTGGGTATTTCTTCCAACTTGCTGAACCCATCGAGATAAACAACTTAACGCTTTCTGATTTCATTGAGATACACTCATTGGCAGAATATCAGCCAAATGGCATTCACTGCTCGATGGTTTTCTGAGAAACTTTGGAACAGATTGTGGATTTCTTCCAAATTGCTGAACTCATCGAGATAAGGACATTACCACATTCTCAATTCATTGAGATACACACATTGGCTGAACATCAGCCAAATAGCATTCACTGCTCGATGGTTTTCTGAGAAACTTTGGAACAGATTGTGGATTTCTTCCAAATTGCTGAACTCATCGAGATAAGGACATTACCACATTCTCAATTCATTGAGATACACACATTGGCTGAACATCAGCCAAATAGCATTCACTGCTCGATGGTTTTCAGAGAAACTTTGGAACAGATTGTGGATTTCTTCCAACTTGCTGAACTCATCGAGATAAGGACATCAGCAGTTTCTCAATTCATTGAGATACACACATTGGCAGAATATCAGCCAAATGGCATTCACTGCTCGAAGGTTGTCAGAGAAAGTTTGGAACCGATTGTGGATTTCTTCCAAATTGCTGAACTCATCGAGATAAGGACATTACCACTTTCTCAATTCATTGAGATACACACATTGGCTGAATATCAGACAAATGGCATTCACTGCTCGAAGGTATTCAGAGAAACTTTGGAACAGATTGTGAATTTCTACCAACTTTCTGAACTCATCGAGATTAGGACATTACCTCTTTCTCAATTCATTGAGATACACACATTGGCTGAATATCAGCCAAATGGCATTCACTGCTTGAAGGTATTCAGAGAAACTTTGGAACAGATTGTGGATTTCTTCCAATTTGCTGATCTCATCGAGATAAGGACATTACCACTTTCTCAATTCATTGAGATACACACTTTGGCAGAATATCGGCCAAATGGCATTCACGTCTCGATGGTTTTCAGAGAAACTTTGGAACCGATTGTGGATTTCTTCCAAATTGCTGAACTCGTCGAGATAAGGACATTACCACTTTCTCAATTCATTGAGATACACACATTGGCTGAATATCAGCCAAACGGCATTCACTGCCCGAAGGTATTCAGAGAAACTTTGGAACAGATTGTGGATTTCTTCCAACTTGCTGAACTCATCGCGATAAGGACATTACCAGATTCACAATTCATTGAGATACACACATTGGCAGAATATCAGCCAAATAGCATTCACTGCTCGATGGTTTTCTGAGAAACTTTGGAACAGATTGAGGATTTCTTCCAACTTGCTGAACTCATCGAGATAAGGACATTACCTCTTTCTCAATTCATTGAGATACACACATTGGGTGAATATCAGCCAAATGGCATTCACTGCTCGCTGGTTTTCAGAGTAACTTTGGAACCGATTGTGGATTTCTCCCAAATTGCTGTACTCATCGAGATAATTACATTACCACTTTCTCAATTCATTGAGATACACACATAGGCTGAATATCAGCCAATTGGCGTTCACTGCTCGAAGGTATTCAGAGAAACTTTGGAACAGATTGGGTATTTCTTCCAACTTGCTGAACCCATCGAGATAAACAACTTTACACTTTCTCCTTTCATTGAGATACACTCATTGGCAGAATATTTGACAAATGGCATTCACGGCTCGATGGTATTCAGAGAAACTTGGGAACCGATTGTGAATTTCTTCCAAATTGCTGAACTCATCGAGATAAGCACTTGACCACATTCTCAATTCATTGAGATACACACATTGGCTGAATATCAGCCAAATGGCATTCACTGCTCGAAGGTATTCAAGAAACTTTGGAACAGATTGTGGATTTCTTCCAATTTGCTGAACTCATCGCGATAAGGACATTACCACTTTCTCAATTCATTGAGATACACACTTTGGCAGAATATCAGCCAAATGGCATTCACTGCTCGAAGGTTATCAGAGAAAGTTTGGAACCGATTGTGGATTTCTTCCAAATTGCTGAACTCATCGAGATAAGGACATTACCACTTTCTCAATTCATTGAGATACACACATTGGCTGAATATCAGACAAATGGCATTCACTGCTCGAAGGTATTCAGAGAAACTTTGGAACAGATTGTGAATTTCTACCAACTTTCTGAACTCATCGAGATAAGGACATTACCTCTTTCTCAATTCATTGAGATACACACATTGGCTGAATATCAGCCAAATGGCATTCACTGCTCGAAGGTATTCAGAGAAACTTTGGAACAGATTGTGGATTTCTTCCAATTTGCTGATCTCATCGAGATAAGGACATTACCACTTTCTCAATTCATTGAGATACACACTTTGGCAGAATATCGGCCAAATGGCATTCACGTCTCGATGGTTTTCAGAGAAACTTTGGAACCGATTGTGGATTTCTTCCAAATTGCTGAACTCATCGAGATAAGGACATTACCACTTTCTCAATTCATTGAGATACACACATTGGCTGAATATCAGCCAAACGGCATTCACTGCCCGAAGGTATTCAGAGAAACTTTGGAACAGATTGTGGATTTCTTCCAACTTGCTGAACTCATCGCGATAAGGACATTACCAGATTCACAATTCATTGAGATACACACATTGGCAGAATATCAGCCAAATGGCATTCACTGCTCGATGGTTTTCAGAGAAACTTTAGAACCGATTGTGGATTTCTTTCAACTTGCTGAACTCATCGAGATAAGCACTTAACCACTTTCTCATTTCATTGAGATACACACATTGGCAGAACATCAGCCAAATGGCGCTCATTGCTCGATGGTTTTCAGAGAAACTTTGGAACCGTTTGTGGATTTGTTCCATTTTGCTAAACTCATTGAGATAAGGACATTACCACTTCCACAATTCATTGAGATACACACATTGGCAGAATATCAGCCAGCTGGCGCTCGCTGCTCGATGGTTTTCAGAGAAACTTTAGAACCTACTGTGGATTTCTTCCAACTTGCTGAACTCATCGAGATAAGGTCATTGCCACTTTCTCAATTCATTGAGATACACACATTGGCAGAATATCAGCCAAATGGCATCCACAGCTCGATGGTATTCAGAGAAATTTTGGAACAGATTGTGGATTTCTTCCAACTTGCTGAACTCATCCAGATAAGCACTTTACCACTGTCTCATTTCATTGAGATACACACGTTGGCAGAACATCAGCCAAATGGCGCTCACTGCCCGATGGTTTTCAGAGAAACTTTGGAACCGATTGTGGATTTCTTCCAAATTGCTGAACTCATCGAGATAAGGACATTACCACTTTCTCAATTCATTGAGATACACACATTGGCTGAATATCAGCCAAATGGCATTCACTGCTCGAAGGTATTCAGAGAAATTTTGGAACAGATTGTGGATTTCTTCCAACTTGCTGAACTCATCCAGATAAGCGCTTTACCACTTTCTCATTTCATTGAGATACACACATTGGCAGAACATCAGCCAAATGGCGCTCACTGCTCGATGGTTTTCAGAGAAACTTTGGAACAGATTGTGGATTTCTTCCAATTTGCTGAACTCATCGCGATAAGGACATTACCACTTTCTCAATTCATTGAGATACACACATTGGCAGAATATCAGCCAAATGGCATTCACTGCTCGATGGATTTCAGAGAAACTTTGGAACCGATTGTGGATTTCGTCCAACTTGCTGAACTCATCGGGATAAGGACATTACCACTTTCTCAATTCATTGAGATACACACATTGGCTGAATATCAGCCAAATTGCATTCACTGCTCGATGGTTTTCTGAGAAACTTTGGAACAGATTGTGGATTTCTTCCAACTTGCTGAACTCATCGAGATAAGGACATCACCAGTTTCTCAATTCATTGAGATACACACATTGGCTGAATATCAGCCAAATGGCATTCACTGCTCGAAGGTTGTCAGAGAAACTTTGGAACCGATTGTGGATTTCTTCCAAATTGCTGAACTCATCGAGAAAAGGACATTACCACTTTCTCAATTCATTGAGATACACACATTGGCTGAATATCAGACAAATGGCATTCACTGCTCGAAGGTATTGAGAGAAACCTTGGATCAGATTGTGAATTTCTTCCAACTTTCTGAACTCATCGAGATAAGGACATTACCTCTTTCTCAATTCATTGAGATACACACATTGGCTGAATATCAGCCAAATGGCATTCACTGCTCGAAGGTATTCAGAGAAACTTTGGAACAGATTGTGGATTTCTTCCAATTTGCTGATCTCATCGAGATAAGGACATTACCACTTTCTCAATTCATTGAGATACACACTTTGGCAGAATATCAGCCAAATGGCATTCACGTCTCGATGGTTTTCAGAGAAACTTTGGAACAGATTGTGCATTTCTTCCAAGTTGCTGAACTCATCGAGATAAGGACATTACCACTTTCACAATTCATTGTGATACACACATTGGCTGAATATCAGCCAAATGGCATTCACTGCCCGAAGGTATTCAGAGAAACTTTGGAACAGATTGTGGATTTCTTCCAACTTGCTGAACTCATCGAGATAAGGACATTACCAGTTTCACAATTCATTGAGATACACACATTTGCAGAATATCAGCCAAATGGCATTCACTGCTCGATGTTTTTCAGAGAAACTTTAGAACCGATTGTGGATTTCTTCCAACTTGCTGAACTCATCGAGATAAGCACTTAACCACTTTCTCATTTCATTGAGATACACACATTGGCAGAATATCAGCCAAATGGCATTCACTGCTCGATGGTTTTCAGAGAAACTTTGGAACAGATTGTGGATTTCTTCCAACTTGCTGAACTCATCGAGATAAGGACATTACCAGTTTCTCAATTCATTGAGATACACACATTGGCAGAATATCAGCCAAATGGGATTCACAGCTCGATGGATTTCAGAGAAACTTTGGAACCTATTGTGGATTTCTTCCAACTTGCTGAACTCATCGAGGTAAGCACTTTACCAGTTTCTCATCTCGTTGAGATTCACGCAATGTTAGAATATCAGCTAAATGGCTTTTACTGCTCGAAGGTATTCAGAGAAATTTTGGAACAGATTGTGGATTTCTTCCAACTTGCTGAACTCATCGAGATAAGGACATTACCACTTTCTCAATTCACTGAGATACACACATTGGCAGAATATCAGCCAAATGGGATTCACTGCTCGATGGTTTTCAGAGAAACTTTGGAACCGATTGTGGATTTCTCCCAAATTGCTGAACTCATCGACATAAGGACATTACCACTTCTTCAATTCATTGAGATACACACATTGGCTGAATATCAGCCAAATGGCATTCACTGCTCGAAGGGATTCAGAGAAACTTTGGAACAGACTGGGTGTTTCTTCCAACTTGCTGAACCCATCGAGATAAACAACTTAACGCTTTCTGATTTCATTGAGATACACTCATTGGCAGAATATTAGACTAATGGCATTCACGGCTCGATGGTATTCAGAGAAACTTGGGAACCGATTGTGAATTTCTTCCAAATTGCTGAACTCATCGAGATAAGCACTTGACCACTTTCTCAATTCATTGAGATACACACATTGGCAGAACTTCAGCCAAATGGCGCTCACTGCTCGAAGGTTATCAGAGAAACTTTGGAACCGATTGTGGATTTCTTCCAAATTGCTGAACTCATCGAGATAAGGACATTACCACTTTCTCAATTCATTGAGATACACACACTGGCTGAATATCAGCCAAATGGCATTCACTGCTCGAAGGTATTCAAGAAACTTTGGAACAGATTGTGGATTTCGTCCAACTTGCTGAACTCAATGAAATAAGGACATGACCACTTTCTCAATTCATTGAGATACACACATTGGCTGAATATCAGCCAAATCGCATTCACTCCTCGAAGGTATTCAGAGAAACTTTGGAACAGATTGTGGATATCTTCCAATTTGCTGTACTCATCGAGATAAGGACATTGCCACTTTCTCAATTCATTGAGATACACACGTTGGCTGAATATCACGCAAATGGCATTCACTGCTCGATGGTTGTCAGAGAAAGTTTGGAACCGATTGTGGATTTCTTCCAAATTGCTGAACTCATCGAGAAAAGGACATTACCACTTTCTCAATTCATTGAGATACACACATTGGCTGAATATCAGCCAAATAGCATTCACTGCTCGATGGTTTTCTGAGAAACTTTGGAACAGATTGAGGATTTCTTCCAACTTGCTGAACTCATCGAGATAAGGACATTACCTCTTTCTCAATTCATTGAGATACACTCATTGGCTGAATATCAGCCAAATGGCATTCACTGCTCGCTGGTTTTCAGAGAAACTTTGGAACCGATTGTGGATTTCTCCCAAATTGCTGTACTCATCGAGATAATTACATTACCACTTTCTCAATTCATTGAGATACACACATAGGCTGAATATCAGCCAATTGGCATTCACTGCTCGAAGGTATTCAGAGAAACTTTGGAACAGATTGGGTATTTCTTCCAACTTGCTGAACCCATCGAGATAAACAACTTTACACTTTCTCCTTTCATTGAGATACACTCATTGGCAGAATATTTGACAAATGGGATTCACGACTCGATGGTATTCAGAGAAACTTGGGAACCGATTGTGAATTTCTTCCAAATTGCTGAACTCATCGAGATAAGCACTTGACCACATTCTCAATTCATTGAGATACACACATTGGCTGAATATCAGCCAAATGGCATTCACTGCTCGAAGGTATTCAAGAAACTTTGGAACAGATTGTGGATTTCTTCCAATTTGCTGAACTCATCGCGATAAGGACATTACCACTTTCTCAATTCATTGAGATACACACATTGGCAGAATATCAGCCAAATGGCATTCACTGCTCGATGGATTTCAGAGAAACTTTGGAACCGATTGTGGATTTCGTCCAACTTGCTGAACTCATCGAGATAAGGACATTACCACTTTCTCAATTCATTGAGATACACACATTGGCTGAATATCAGCCAAATAGCATTCACTGCTCGAAGGTATTCAGAGAAACTTTGGAACAGATTGTGGATTTCTTCCAACTTGCTGAACTCATCGAGATAAGGACATTACCAGTTTCTCAATTCACTGAGATACACACATTGGCAGAATATCAGCCAAATGGGATTCACTGCTCGATGGATTTCAGAGAAACTTTGGAACCTATTGTGGACTTCTTCCAACTTGCTGAACTCATCGAGGTAAGCACTTCACCAGTTTCTCATCTCATTGAGATTCACGCATGGACAGAATATCAGCTAAATGGCTTTTACTGCTCGAAGGTATTCAGAGAAATTTTGGAACAGATTGTGGATTTCTTCCAACTTGCTGAACTCATCGAGATAAGGACATTACCATTTCTCAATTCACTGAGATGCACACATTGGCAGAATATCAGCCAAATGGGATTCACTGCTCGATGGTTTTCAGAGAAACTTTGGAACCGAATGTGGATTTCTCCCAAATTGCTGAACTCATCGAGATAAGGACATTGCCACTTTCTCAATTCATTGAGATACACACATTGGCTGAATATCAGCCAAATGGCATTCACTGCTCGAAGGTATTCAGAGAAACTTTGGAACAGATTGGGTATTTCTTCCAACTTGCTGAACCCATCGAGATAAACAACTTAACGCTTTCTGATTTCATTGAGATACACTCATTGGCAGAATATCAGCCAAATGGCATTCACTCCTCGAAGGTATTCAGAGAAACTTTGGAACAGATTGTGGATATCTTCCAATTTGCTGTACTCATCGAGATAAGGACATTGCCACTTTCTCAATTCATTGAGATACACACGTTGGCAGAATATCAGCCAAATGGCATTCACTGCTCGATGGTTTTCTGAGAAACTTTGGAACAGATTGTGGATTTCTTCCAAATTGCTGAACTCATCGAGATAAGGACATTACCACATTCTCAATTCATTGAGATACACACATTGGCTGAACATCAGACAAATAGCATTCACTGCTCGATGGTTTTCTGAGAAACTTTGGAACAGATTGTGGATTTCTTCCAACTTGCTGAACTCATCGAGATAAGGACATCAGCAGTTTCTCAATTCATTGAGATACACACATTGGCAGAATATCAGCCAAATGGCATTCACTGCTCGAAGGTTGTCAGAGAAAGTTTGGAACCGATTGTGGATTTCTTCCAAATTGCTGAACTCATCGAGATAAGGACATTACCACTTTCTCAATTCATTGAGATACACACATTGGCTGAATATCAGACAAATGGCATTCACTGCTCGAAGGTATTCAGAGAAACTTTGGAACTGATTGTGAATTTCTACCAACTTTCTGAACTCATCGAGATAAGGACATTACCTCTTTCTCAATTCATTGAGATACACACATTGGCTGAATATCAGCCAAATGGCATTCACTGCTTGAAGATATTCAGAGAAACTTTGGAACAGATTGTGGATTTCTTCCAATTTGCTGATCTCATCGAGATAAGGACATTACCACTTTCTCAATTCATTGAGATACACACTTTGGCAGAATATCGGCCAAATGGCATTCACGTCTCGATGGTTTTCAGAGAAACTTTGGAACCGATTGTGGATTTCTTCCAAATTGCTGAACTCATCGAGATAAGGACATTACCACTTTCTCAATTCATTGAGATACACACATTGGCTGAATATCAGCCAAACGGCATTCACTGTCCGAAGGTATTCAGAGAAACTTTGGAACAGATTGTGGATTTCTTCCAACTTGCTGAACTCATCGCGATAAGGACATTACCAGATTCACAATTCATTGAGATACACACATTGGCAGAATATCAGCCAAATGGCATTCACTGCTCGATGGTTTTCAGAGAAACTTTAGAACCGATTGGGGATTTCTTCCAACTTGCTGAACTCATCGAGATAAGCACTTAACCACTTTCTCATTTCATTGAGATACACACATTGGCAGAACATCAGCCAAATGGCGCTCATTGCTCGATGGTTTTCAGAGAAACTTTGGAACCGTTTGTGGATTTGTTCCATTTTGCTAAACTCATTGAGATAAGGACATTACCACTTCCACAATTCATTGAGATACACACATTGGCAGAATATCAGCCAAATGGCATCCACAGCTCGATGGTATTCAGACAAATTTTGGAACAGATTGTGGATTTCTTCCAACTTGCTGAACTCATCCAGATAAGCACTTTACCACTTTCTCATTTCATTGAGATACACACATTGGCAGAACATCAGCCAAATGGCGCTCACTGCCCGATGGTTTTCAGAGAAACTTTGGAACCGATTGTGGATTTCTTCCAAATTGCTGAACTCATCGAGATAAGGACATTACCACTTTCTCAATTCATTGAGATACACACATTGGCTGAATATCAGCCAAATGGCATTCACTGCTCGAAGGTATTCAGAGAAATTTTGGAACAGATTGTGGATTTCTTCCAACTTGCTGAACTCATCCAGATAAGCGCTTTACCACTTTCTCATTTCATTGAGATCCACACATTGGCAGAACATCAGCCAAATGGCGCTCACTGCTCGATGGTTTTCAGAGAAACTTTGGAACAGATTGTGGATTTCTTCCAATTTGCTGAACTCATCGCGATAAGGACATTACCACTTTCTCAATTCATTGAGATACACACATTGGCAGAATATCAGCCAAATGGGATTCACTGCTCGATGGATTTCAGAGAAACTTTGGAACCTATTGTGGATTTCTTCCAACTTGCTGAACTCATCGAGGTAAGCACTTCACCAGTTTCTCATCTCATTGAGATTCACGCATGGACAGAATATCAGCTAAATGGCTTTTACTGCTCGAAGGTATTCAGAGAAATTTTGGAACAGATTGTGGATTTCTTCCAACTTGCTGAACTCATCGAGATAAGGACATTACCATTTCTCAATTCACTGAGATACACACATTGGCAGAATATCAGCCAAATGGCATTCACTGCTCGATGGTTTTCAGAGAAACTTTGGAACCGATTGTGGATTTCTCCCAAATTGCTGAACTCATCGAGATAAGGACATTACCACTTCTTCAATTCATTGAGATACACGCATTGGCTGAATATCAGCCAAATGGCATTCACTGCTCGAAGGTATACTGAGAAACTTTGGAACAGATTGGGTATTTCTTCCAACTTGCTGAACCCATCGAGATAAACAACTTAACGCTTTCTGATTCCATTGAGATACACTCATTGGCAGAATATCAGCCAAATGGCATTCACTCCTCGAAGGTATTCAGAGAAACTTTGGAACAGATTGTGGATATCTTCCAATTTGGTCTACTCATCGAGATAAGGACATTGCCACTTTCTCAATTCATTGAGATACACACGTTGGCAGAATATCAGCCAAATGGCATTCACTGCTCGATCGTTTTCTGAGAAACTTTGGAACAGATTGTGGATTTCTTCCAAATTGCTGAACTCATCGAGATAAGGACATTACCACTTTCTCAATTCATTGAGATACACACATTGGCTGAATATCAGCCAAATAGCATTCACTGCTCGATGGTTTTCTGAGAAACTTTGGAACAGATTGTGGATTTCTTCCAACTTGCTGAACTCATCGAGATAAGGACATCACCAGTTTCTCAATTCATTGAGATACACACATTGGCTGAATATCAGCCAAATGGCATTCACTGCTCGAAGGTTGTCAGAGAAACTTTGGAACCGATTGTGGATTTCTTCCATATTGCTGAACTCCTCGAGAAAAGGACATTACCACTTTCTCAATTCATTGAGATACACACATTGGCTGAATATCAGACAAATGGCATTCAGTGCTCGAAGGTATTCAGAGAAACTTTGGAACAGATTGTGAATTTCTTCCAACTTTCTGAACTCATCGAGATAAGGACATTACCTCTTTCTCAATTCATTGAGATACACACATTGGCTGAATATCAGCCAAATGGCATTCACTGCTCGAAGGTATTCAGAGAAACTTTGGAACAGATTGTGGATTTCTTCCAATTTGCTGATCTCATCGAGATAAGGACATTACCACTTTCTCAATTCATTGAGATACACACTTTGGCAGAATATCAGCCAAATGGCATTCACGTCTCGATGGTTTTCAGAGAAACTTTGGAACCGATTGTGCATTTCTTCCAAATTGCTGAACTCATCGAGATAAGGACATTACCACTTTCTCAATTCATTGTGATACACACATTGGCTGAATATCAGCCAAATGGCATTCACTGCCCGAAGGTATTCAGAGAAACTTTGGAACAGATTGTGGATTTCTTCCAACTTGCTGAACTCATCGAGATAAGGACATTACCAGTTTCACAATTCATTGAGATACACACATTTGCAGAATATCAGCCAAATGGCATTCACTGCTCGATGGTTTTCAGAGAAACTTTAGAACCGATTGTGGATTTCATCCAACTTGCTGAACTCATCGAGATAAGCACTTAACCACTTTCTCATTTCATTGAGATACACAGATTGGCAGAACATCAGCCCAATGGCGCTCATTGCTCGATGGTTTTCAGAGAAACTTTGGAACCGTTTGTGGATTTGTTCCATTTTGCTAAACTCATTGAGATAAGGACATTACCACTTCAACAATTCATTGAGATACACACATTGGCAGAATATCAGCCAAATGGCATTCACTGCTCGATGGTTTTCAGAGAAACTTTGGAACAGTTTGTGGATTTCTTTCAAATTGCTGAACTCATCGAGATAAGGACATTACCACTTTCTCAATTCATTGAGATACACACATTGGCTGAATATCAGCCAAATACCATTCACTGCTCGTAGGTATTCAGAGAAACTTTGGAACAGATTGTGGATTTCTTCCAACTTGCTGAACTCATCGAGATAAGGACATTACCAGTTTCTCAATTCATTGAGATACACACATTGGCAGAATATCAGCCAAATGGGATTCACAGCTCGATGGATTCCAGAGAAACTTTGGAACCTATTGTGGATTTCTTCCAACTTGCTGAACTCATCGAGGTAAGCACTTTACCCGTTTCTCATCTCATTGAGATTCACGCATTGTCAGAATATCAGCTAAATGGCTTTTACTGCTCGAAGGTATTCAGAGAAATTTTGGAACAGATTGTGGATTTCTTGCAACTTTCTGAACTCATCGAGATAAGGACATTACCACTATCTCAATTCACTGAGGTACACACATTGGCAGAATATCAGCCAAATGGCATTCACTGCTCGATGGTTTTCAGAGAAACTTTGGAACCGATTGTGGATTTCTCCCAAATTGCTGAACTCATCGAGATAAGGACATTACCACTTCTTCAATTCATTGAGATACACACATTGGCTGAATATCAGCCAAATGGCATTCACTGCTCGAAGGGATTCAGAGAAAACTGGAACAGATTGGGTGTTTCTTCCAACTTGCTGAACCCATCGAGATAAACAACTTAACGCTTTCTGATTTCATTGAGATACACTCATTGGCAGAATATTAGACAAATGGCATTCACGGCTCGATGGTATTCAGAGAAACTTGGGAACCGATTGTGAATTTCTTCCAAATTGCTGAACTCATCGAGATAAGCACTTGACCACTTTCTCAATTCATTGAGATACACACATTGGCAGAACTTCAGCCAAATGGCGCTCACTGCTCGAAGGTTATCAGAGAAACTTTGGAACCGATTGTGGATTTCTTCCAAATTGCTGAACTCATCGAGATAAGGACATTACCACTTTCTCAATTCATTGAGATACACACATTGGCTGAATATCAGCCAAATGGCATTCACTGCTCGAAGGTATTCAAGAAACTTTGGAACAGATTGTGGATTTCTTCCAATTTGCTGAACTCGTCGAGATAAGGACATTACCACTTTCTCAATTCATTGAGAAGCACACATTGGCAGAATATCAGCAAAATGGCATTCACTGCTCGATGGATTTCAGAGAAACTTTGGAACCGGTTGTGGATTTCGTCCAACTTGCTGAACTTAATGAAATAAGGACATGACCACATCCTCAATTCATTGAGATACACACATTGGCTGAATATCAGCCAAATCGCATTCACTCCTCGAAGGTATTCAGAGAAACTTTGGAACAGATTGTGGATATCTTCCAATTTGCTGTACTCATCGAGATAAGGACATTGCCACTTTCTCAATTGATTGAGATACACACGTTGGCTGAATATCAGCCAAATGGCATTCACTGCTCGATGGTTTTCTGAGACACTTTGGAACAGATTGTGGATTTCTTCCAACTTGCTGAACTCGTCGAGATAAGGACATTACCAGTTTCTCAATTCATTGAGATACACACATTTGCTGAGTATCAGCCAAATAGCATTCACTGCTCGATGGTTTTCTGAGAAACTGTGGAACAGATTGAGGATTTCTTCCAACTTGCTGAAGTCATCGAGATAAGGACATTACCAGTTTCTCAATTCATTGAGATACACACATTGGCTGAATATCAGGCAAATGGCATTCACTGCTCGATGGTTGTCAGAGAAAGTTTGGAACCGATTGTGGATTTCTTCCAAATTGCTGAACTCATCGAGAAAAGGACATTACCACTTTCTCAATTCATTGAGATACACACATTGGCTGAATATCAGCCAAATAGCATTCACTGCTCGATGGTTTTCTGAGAAACTTTGGAACAGATTGAGGATGTCTTCCAACTTGCTGAACTCATCGAGATAAGGACATTACCTCTTTCTCAATTCATTGAGATACACACATTGGCTGAATATCAGCCAAATGGCATTCACTGCTCGCTGGTTTTCAGAGAAACTTTGGAACCGATTGTGGATTTCTCCCAAATTGCTGTACTCATCGAGATAATTACATTACCACTTTCTCAATTCATTGAGATACACACATTGGCTGAATATCAGCCAATTGGCATTCACTGCTCGATGGTATTCAGAGAAACTT